>NC_136358.1:22164069-22301569 GCF_037039965.1 Doryrhamphus excisus
ACTTTAACTAGCAATATGTCAAGGCTCATGGGATATCAGGTAATGTAGAAAATATACTTACCATATACTTACCTTTGGTTGGAAGTCAATTATTCAGAAGGTCCTGGCATAGTTCTACTCAGGGGCGTCACTAGGTTCTGAGGACAAGGGGGGGGTCTTAGCCCCCTGGAGATGCACAGGATATGAATGAATGTAGTAGACATTCAAAAAAATATCCAAATAAGGAACAAGAACCAGGATATAACTTTCCCACTTTTGGACAGATTTAGTACCCCTGAACCAGACTCCTTCGACGTCCAAATCCAAATTCTTTCCAAATTGTGAACAGAATGGGTGACAAAGGGCGACCTTGGCGGAGGCCAACGTTAACCGGAAAGAGGCTGGACTTACTGCTGGCAATGTGAACCAAGCTCCTGCCCCGTTTGTACAAGAACCGGATGGCACGTATTAGCACTCTTACCAATCCCGTACCCCCGGAGCACCCTCCCAAAGGGCACCGCGAGGGACACGGTTGGATGCCTTTTCCAAGTCCACCTGTAAACTCTCATGCACCCTCGCGAGGGTGTAGAGCTGGTCTAGAGTGGTGTTTTTGAACGCAACTCCTCATTACTCATAATAAAACAGTTCAAATAATCCTATTTAATTGAAATAATGAAAGAAACCATCCATCCATCTTATGGTATGCTGGAGCCAATCCAAGCTGACTTCAGGCAAGAATGAAATAAAGCAGTGTTATGTAAATACATACAATTATACATAATCCTGCCCTATAATTTGTCTTCTTTGAAAAAAAAAAAAAGTAAAAATTGGCAATTTCAGCCATAGTGAGACTTGGTGATTAATCATGATTAATTCTTTGAAAACCGTGATTAATCTGATTTTAAAAATGTAATAATTTGACAGCCCTAATTGATATATCTAATTAAATAACACCTTAAATTAACACCTTGTCAAAATAAAAGCATACAGTGTATTCTTTGTGTGTTGTGGTTGGTTCAATTAGCGAATGATGCAAGCAACACAAATTCTGCAAGTTTCTATATTATTTACAACATTTGAATGCAATATGTACAAAAATATACAGTTCATGTTTTATTTTTTTTTCTTTTTCCTGTTTGAGGCAAGACAATACACAATATTCAGTCCACAAAAACGAGACAAGACTGCATATAAGAAAAGTACAATGGAGAAATATCCCAAAACATATCACGATATATTGAAATCTACTCATTGAATTTCTACTACGATGCACTCTTCTGAAGTCTGTGTGTATGCTAGCGCCCCCCTCCCCCCACCCAGACAAGGAGACTGTATGACTGACAAAAGGTCTCACTCTGTTCATGCTGTTGTTCTATGGAAGAAATACAAGGTGCTGAAGGAAATGCACAGAGTGAACTCTCTATATATATGCAAAATTTTGATGATCCACTTCATTTTCTCATTCTTTCAAAGGAAAGTACTGCATTCCAGTGAAAATAATACTGCATATATATATATACACAAACCTCACAAAAAGTTAGGGATATTTGGTTTTTGGGAACTACAATACAGAAAGGTGATCCAAGAACGAACCAAAACATTCCCTGATGGAGGTACAATTGGTATCATTGTTGCCAGATGATTGAGTCTGACAGCAGCTTCTGTGTGAATGTTAGTCTGCATGAATGTTAGTCCTACACTGGCCACTCGGTGTCAGGATGAGACAATAGCCACCAAGCATCGCGTCTACGCTAACCTGGTGTCTTATTTTCTATTACTTGGTCTACTATATTGAGTAATACTACTAGTATTACTCAATACCTATTATTATATTATAACACATTTAGAGGGTCTTAAACTGGTCTTCTATGCTCTAAATATTCATTCATTCATTTTCTACCGCTTATCCTCACGAGGGTCGCGGCGGGTGCTGGAGCCTATCCCAGCTGTCTGGGTACACCCTGGACTGGTGGCCAGCCAATCACAGTACAAATATAGACAAACAACCATTCACACTCACATTCATACCTATGGACAATTTGGAGTGGCCAATTAACCTAGCATGTTTTTGGAATGTGGGAGGAAACCGGAGTACCCGGAGAAAACCCACGCATGCACGGGGAGAACATGCAAACTCCTGGGCGGAATTGAACTTGGGTCTCCTAGCTGTGAGGCCTGCGCGGTAACCACTCGGCCTATGCTGTAAATATAACAATATAAAATTATAAATAATGAATCCTACTTGGCCGGAATTCACTTATCGTGGTCCAATCCAATTAACAGGCATAAATGAGGGATAATTGTAGTCATGTTTTTTTTACTGATACGTATTAGCCCTACATCACCCCTAATTATAAATTCCTCCCAAAATCTGACATGAAACTTTTTCTGCGTACATATCAAGTACAGTATATGTGTACAGTAAAAGCTCAATAGTTTTTCCATGGTAAAAGAACTTGCTCAACCCCTCCCCTGGAAGGAAAGCGTCCAATCACAACATAGTTATCACAACACTGTACAGCAGGCTTTTGAAGTTCTGGATTTGGACCACATTTGAAATGTGTGTGGCTCTTGTGCTAGAGTCCAAATGAAAGTACCTTCTAGGGAACTGTGTGGGCAGTGTGGTGCGGCAGTGGATTGTACTGGAAGTTCTAGGTGCCAATCTGCTCTGGGGGGTTCTGTGTGGAGGTTCTGTTTTCCTTGTGCTTGACTTGTTACTTGCAGGGCCTTCGGCTGCTTGTGTGCGATGACGATGAGTGTGTTCTTTGATGCTGTTGATTTCAGATGACGGCAAACACTCTGAAGGCTTTTCCTCCTGTCGGGTTGATTACGCTGCAGAAAGCGTGAAGAAAGGAATAATATTGATGATCAAAGTTTAAGCGGTGACGATACTGCAATGTTGGATATCGGTACCAAGGATTAGCAGCCGGGTATATCCCTGCTCTGTATTGGATATAAAATACCAGACAAAAGCAGCACCATCAGCACTGCGGGTCATACCTCTCTGAAGTGATGCCATTTTGGTAAGCGCCAATGTACTGCCTCCTTCGGTCCACTGGCATCACATCAAGGTAACCACCTGATTCATTCTGGATGACTCCAGCATGAATGGCTGCTCTGCAGATACTTGATTTCTGAAGAAATAAGAATACACAAATAAATATATGTATGTATAGCATATATATGTGTGTGTGTGTGTGTGTGTGTGTATGTATGTCTGTATATATGTATGTGTGTGTATATATATATACATATATATATATATATATATATGTGTGTGTGTGCGTATGTATGTGTGTATATATGTATGTATATATGTACGTGTATATATATGTATGTATGTGTATATATATATGTGTATACATATGTATACATGTATATGTATGTGTGTATATATATAACAAGTATATGTGTGTGTATATGTATATATGTGTACATGTACGTATATAGTATATGTATATGTATAGCACAGGGGTGCTCACACTTTCTCAGCCTGCAAGCTACTCAAAGATCTACCTCCTGCTAAAAATATAGATATGTTTTTACTATATTTATAAATACAAGTATTTATGTACATTGTCATTTATATCAGGGGTGCTTGTTTAGGAACCACGACCCTAATGGATGATTATAATCGGCAGCATAAAAACACTGATTGACGCATCCCTAATGAAAATGTTTTGATGACTTACATCAGAGTAATATTTACTTCCAAAGACTCTGCCCAGTCTCCCTCGTTGACAGTTCTTGGGACAGTACAGCCTAAAAAATACAAATCGGAACAAAATTCCCATCTGCTTTAACGAAATAGAATCACTTCATAATAAACAAGTTCATCAGTTCACCTCGGGCAGTGTCGCACAGGTTTCTTAAAGGGACAGAACACCGCCACGGTGGTGTCACATGATACTGCCTTCACTAAAAGGAAACAGCACAATTATAAAGGAGGGATTCTCATAGGAAACATAACCACATACTGTATATTTATCTCTTGGTCCTTCTCACCAGGCACAGACTCGATTTTGAAGGAATTGGCACTTCTGTTCTTCCTGTGACAATGAAATAAAAATCCACGTATATACGTATATATAATATATATCCAACATATATGTCCTGAATGAGGGCACGTTTGTCACACTTCAATGTTTCAGATCATCAAACAAATATAAATATTAGTCAATTATAACACAACTCAACACACTATGCACTTTTCCGATGAGACTTTTATTAAGGGAGAAATAAATGCAAAGCTCCATTGCCCTGTGTGAAAGAGTGTTTTCGCCGAAAGTAAGTGCAATCAAGCGATGAGATGACTTGCAATGAGTCTCCTCCCTGAGCTACCGCCTTATCGTGGTGGAGGAGTTTGCGTGTCCCAAAGATCCAAGGAGCTGCTACGTTGTCCAGGGTTTTTATGCCCCTGGTAGGGTCCCCCATGACAAACAGGTCAGAGGTGAGGGATCAGACAAAGTGTAGCTCCTTAGGCCTATTTTAAAATGTTCTTAAGCCTCCCAAAATAATTAGATATTTTTTTATTGATTTTTAAAAAGAAATCTAATTAATTTTTTATTTTTTTACAAAAAAACTCTGACCAATTTCATTTTGGGGGGACTTCAGCCCAGTGTCATTAGGCCTAGTTTGGGGGCTCTTCAGCCCAATTTTTTATTGATTTTTTTTTACAAAAAATCTCTGACAAATTTCATATGGTAGGGGAGCTTCATACCCCCTAAAATGTTCTTAAGTCCCCCTAAATAATTTGATATTTTTTTTTATTGATTAAAAAAATTTATTGATTTTTTTTTTACAAAAACAAATCTCTGACAAATTACATTTTTTAGGGGGACTTCAGCCCAGTGGCGTCATTAGGCCTATTTTAGGGGGGGTCTTCAACTCCCCCCAAAATGTTTTAACCCCCCTAAAAAATTTGATAGTTATAAATTTAAAAAAAAAAACTTTTTTATTGATTTTTTTTTACAAAAAAGAAATTCATTCATTCATTTTCTACCGCGGGGTGCTGGAGCCTATCCCAGCTGTCTTTGGGCGAGATGCGGGGTACACCCTGGACTGGTGGCCAGCCAATCACAGGGCACATATAGACAAACAACCATTCACACTCACATTCATACCTATGGACAATTTGGAGTGGCCAATTAACCTAGCATGTTTTTGGAATGTGGGAGGAAACCGGAGTACCCGGAGAAAACCCACGCATGCACGGAGAGAACATGCAAACTCCACACAGAGATGGCCGAGGGTGGAATTGAACCCTGGTCAATAAGCAGGCTCATACTAGTCTACTACTACTACTACTACTACTACTACTACTAGTAGTAGTAGTGACAATCAGAAGAAGAATAATGATAATAGTAATAATAATAAGCTAATTAATAATATAATAATGATTATTATATCATTGATCACTGTCCACTGGACAGAATGGTTGCAGAGCTTGAGCAGCGGTTTTGCAGTGTAGATTGTGTGTACTTGTGTACATTTAATGGTGGCCTAAAACAATTGAGTATCTCTACTAAATCTGTCCAAAAGTGGGAAAGTTATATCCTGGTTCTTGTTCCTTATTTGGATTTTTTTTTTTTAATGTCTACTACATTCATTCATATCCTGTGCATCTCCAGGGGGGCTAAGCCCCCCCTGTCCTCAGAACCTAGTGACGCCCCTGGTGTAGCTCAAAAGACCCCGATGATGAAAGCGAATATTCAACCATGTTTTCCCTTTGCCCGGATGCGGGTCACTGGGGCCGTCTTCTGGACAGAGACATGGGACATGGGTCCCTCCTCCAAAGAGCTCACCACTCATGGTAGTTAATGGTATTAAAGTCATTCAGATAAGATAAAAATATGTAAATATGCTCTGAGGGAGGGGGTGGGGGTAGTCAATCACTTTTTCCACACAGGACTATGTAGTTTTGAATATTTTTTCTCCCTTATTAATAAAAAGTTCGGTTTGAAAACTGCATTTTGTGTTGTTTTTGTTCAATGAGCGAACTTCATACCCTATTGACTGAACGCCATTCTTGTATGACTTAAGGAATTGTTGCTTTCTCCCCAGCCTGGTGACATCCAGCCATCCTCCATCATTGTCAATGACGCCGGCGTGCAGCGCGGCTCCACACACACTGGATTGCTGGGTGATTTGCAAAGGCAAGGAAATACACAGCAAGGTATCGTTTCAAGTGATCAACCTTATCACCCATCACATAAACTGCTCTCGCTTACGTTACATTCACTAAAAATGTGTTTTCATGTTGTTTTCACCTCTAAATGCAGTCGGTCAATCTCAAAGTGAGTGCAACCATTTATGATGATCAAGTTAACAATACAACACGTCCACATACACTGACCCGTTTTTCATCGATGTGACCTCTTTTGTGCGGTTGATCATGTATGTCAGGGGTGGGCAAACTACGGCCCGGGGGCCACATCCGACCCGCCCGTTCTTTCCAAAGTATTTAATTTCAACTTAATGTAGAACCTGGCATCATTTTGACGGTTGAAGTAGCAGTTTTATCAATTTCGTGATTTGATGTGGTCTGCCGTTTACAAAGTACTCCTGGAAAAAAGGGACACATACTTTTACAATACTTCCAGGTGGACTGTTATGTGTAACTTTGTTAAAGCAATGCAGCCCACCCCTGATGTATGTCAACGTGTGCTTTTAGGAATAAGATGTGGACTACAGCGGACCAGGACTTGATGAGCTGGTCCAGGCGGGGTCAACTTAGACGGTTTCCACCGTGTAATACAATGATTGCATCATTGTTGGTGATCATTTACCATGTCATAAAATGTGCTCCCGACTACTTTTCCGTGTCTGTCAAGGCAGCCGGGTGGACACTCGTATCTGGGCAGGGTCAGTTAAATCAGAGTCAGCGGTTGTTGTTATAAATGTAATCTTATGAACGCCACAAATCTCATCATCGGCATTGAACATACCTGTTACAAGTTGTGCCTTTGCACCGATCCCTCAGCTTGGTGTCACAGTCCATCTGCTGGGCTGCAAGAACAACATCGCCGAGAGTTACAATTCCAAAGTAACACCCAGGAAAAGGAACATTCCTTACACATCTGCTCCGTGCTGACGACTCTGTTTCTGTCTACGTCCTCCGAGGGCGCTGAGGGGTTTGGTGCTTGGACTCTGGTTTGGGGCTCCCTCTCTCTCACTGCGTCTGGCTCTGGTTCGATGTAGTTGGTCTCCTCCGTCTCCACAGCCGGATGCCTGTCAGTGCCCCCACCTGTGGAAATATGGGCTAATAACTATAAAAGCAATCTTCACTCGCTAAATGTTCTGCAAAAAAGGTCAGTAAGGATAATTCATAATGCCACCTACAGAGAACATACTAACTCCTTATTTCTAAAATCACAAATACTTCAACTTGCTGATATAGTTCATCTTCAAACAGCTAAAATAATGCATAAGGCTAAAAACAACCAATTACCTAAAAATGTCATCCAATACTTCTCTACAAGAGAGGAGAAATATGATCTCAGGGAAGAAGTACATTTGAAACACTTCTATGCTAGGACTACGTTAAAAAGCCATAGCATTTCAGTATGTGGAATCAAACTATGGAATGGATTGAGTAAAGACCTCAAACAATGCACAACGATGAGCCAATTCAAGAAACAATACAAGCAGTTGATATTTGCTAAATACAAGGATGAAGAGTCTTGAACCAGTCATGATGTGCTATATATATCACTATATTGACACTTACTATGGTACCCATTATGGCATTGGATGCTCATATCACCTCCTACTTTGGTACGTAAAAAAAACAAACAAACTTAAAGCATATTAGGAAAGCAGAAAGTGAACAAATGTAACAGTTACTGATTGTAAAAGTACCAGATGGAGGGGTAGGATTTAATAAGCTTTGCTTCTTCCTACTCCTTTTGGACATGTGGAACTGTGAACTGATTATGGGATGCATTCAATTGTAATCAAATGAAATAAAACCATTACCATTACCTGAAAACATTGTTCAACGATCATTTGTCAATGGGTCGAAGTGCTTGTGTTTGCTACCAAATTTTATGGACTTTTCATATCCATCCATTTTCTGTACAGCTTATCCTCACCAGGGTCGCGGGTATGCTGGAGCCTATCCCAGCTGTCTTCGGTCGAGAGGCAGGGTACACAACCATTCGCCAAATAACCTAGCATGTTTTTGGAATGGGGGAGGAAACGGGTAGAACATGCAAACGCCACACAGAGAATTCAAATTGAACATATTTTAAAATTGTAATTCATTCTGACTGGCTGCATGGTGTGCAAGTGGTTAGCACACATGTCTCGCAGCTAGAAGACCAGAGTTTAATTCCACATTTGGCCATCTCTATATGGAGTTTGCATGTTCTCCCCGTGCATGCGTGGGTTTTCTCCGGGTACTCCGGTTTCCTCCCACATTCCAAAAACATGCTAGGTTAATTGGCCACTCCAAATTGTCCATAGGTATGAATGTGAGTGTGAATGGTTGTTTGTCTGTATGTGCCCTGTGATTGGCTGGCCACCAGTCCAGGGTGGGCTAGGTTCCAGCACCCCCATGACTCCCGTGAGGATAAGCGGTAGAAAATGAATGAATGAATGAATGAAGGAATTAATTAACAGTCATGCACCAAGGAGTGAACATTAACGATGTGAGATCAGGAACTCGCTGAACTTAGCTTACCGGTAACAAGGCGTCAGCCTCTCAGGTATGGTCCTTGTCTAGACCCCCCCCCCCCCCCCCCCCCCCCCCCCCCCCCCGTTTTGCTGCTCCAGTGAGTTTAGTGGATGTAACTCTGAGGCTAAAATTGTTCTTTTACTTCTTTTTTGTGAATGGAATGAACGAGGTCAACGCCCCTAAAATACCCATTCAGTCCGTTCAGTTGCAAATGTTTTTTTTTTTAATTGGCTGGAGAGTCAGTTCACCATTCCTTTTACAGGACGGGACTATCTGTGTGCTCGCCTGTCTTATCCTATCGTCACGCCTCACTCTGTGGGTGGGAGGGGCTAGCTGAATGAAAGACCGAGACAGAGAGATTGACCCAGATGAACGGATCTTTTTACTGAATGAACCGGAATGATCCAGTTCACTGAAATAAACGGTTTTGCCCACCTATACCAAACATTGGCAGTGGGGTCAGACTTTTTTTTAAGGTTTTAAAGGAAATGGGAGGCCGTTTCAAGCCCAGACTGTATCGACGCACCTTTGTAGCAGAGATTGTCCCTGCAGCCCCCAGCATAGCTGGCTGGACAAGCGGAACAAGGAGCACCATACTTGTATGGGGCATGACCCCACCAGTTTCCGCTGGAAGAAAGAAAATTGGTTAAGAGCATGAATGAGTATGATGATACAGTCGTCCCTCGCTACACAACAGTTGGAACATCGCTCTATCACGTGACGTTGATGAGACCACCAAGTATCCTGACTGTAGTAGTCAGTAGTTTTTCATGGCTAGAGGGTGGTAACCATGCTAAAAAGGGAATATTTAGAAGGTTTTAAGTATTCATTCATTCATATTCTATCGCTTGTCCTCATGAGGGTCACGGGGGTGCTGGAGCCTATACCAGCTGTCTTGGGGCGAGAGGCGGGGTACACCCTGGACTGGTGGCCAGCCAATCACAGGGCACATATAGACAAACAACCATTCACACTCACATTCATACCTATGGACAATTTGGAGTGGCCAATTAACCTAGCATGTTTTTGGAATGTGGGAGGAAACCGGAGTACCCGGAGAAAACCTGCACGGGGAGAACATGCAAACTCCACACAGAGATGGCCGAGGGTGGAATTGAACTCAGGTCTCCTAGCTTTGAGGCCTGCGTGCTAACCACTCTCCACCGTGCAGCCTGATTTTAAGAACTCCATTTATAAATACGGAATCCTATGTCAAAATGGGGAAAAATGCCCAACGAAACAAAGAAAAACTCAGTTATGGTGGTCGGAACCAATTAACCGCATTGAACGGGGGACGATTGTACATGTACCGTATTTTCCGGATAAGTCACACTTTTTTTAATAGTTTGGCTGTTCCTGCCACTTATAGTCCAGAAAATACGGTAATCACTTTAAGAAAGGAGCTAGAGAAAAAAAAACCTACGGTGGGGAGTAGTTGCAGACCAGATAGACGGCTTTGGCCCAGATCATTCCCCACACGTTCATGTTGTAACACACGTTGATAGCACAGCCGATGCGGTTGCTTGTGGCCCACACCAACTAGAAAAGAAAGCAGGTCACTTTCATGGTCTGCAAAGCTGATACTGCCTTGTTACTGCGTTCTGCTGCTAATGCTACAGTCGCATGAGAGGACCACATATGGCTCAAATTTTGGAATATCTTGACACAGCCATTCTGGAGTCTTGCAGTGGCACAGTCTCCTGTTTTGTTTCGACTCCCGCTATAGCTCCTGCAGCATTTCAGCTGAAAAGGCGTTTTGTCAGCCAAAATAAATAAAAGCCCTCAAGTAGCTAGCCCATGAATTCAACTTCTTTTTTCTTTTTCACTATAAAAAAAGGTCCGCTGGTTGAGAGGAGGCTCTGGAAATTAGTAAGTGTAGAGAAATATGGAGAGAAAACACACAAGACCTCCCACCAATGCAGTCCAAATACATCATGTTTATGTTACGTTTACACCTATGTTGTTATTTGTTTATTTTATTTGCCACTTTGTGGTTTGGAGATTTCTTTTTTTGACATGCAACAAAAGCACACCCAATCCAAAATCTGTATAATCGAAGAAAAAAAATGGTAGAGTAGACATGATTTAATCTGGCAGTCATGTACAGTACAACTGACAACCGTTACCTGAGTGTAGTGAGTGCAAACAGGTCCTGAGCACCTGAAGGGGCAGTGTGGGTTACACTCCTGGGAGTAAGGGTAGCTGTAGTACCTCACCTCGTCATACCAGGCCTGCACGTGGTAGGTGGGAGGACGGTCCCTGAGGAGACGAAGGAGGGGTCTTTATTGTCGGATCACGGACAATGCGTGCATAAAACATAGGTTTCTATTATCTGACTGCACATGGAAAGCAATAAAAATCATTTCAATACATCCACTTCCTGTCAAGCGATCAATCTGCAGTTGCAAAGCCAAAAAAAAAGCCAAAAAGAAGAGAAAACGAACATATTGAAATGCCAATCAATACTGGCCGCACTTTTGCTCTCAACCGATTATCGCTCTCCTACCAATCCGCCGTGCAGACACTTTTTGTTTATTGGGGGGTATGTTAAACACAAAGTTTATGTTGCAAATATCCATAATGCAGTGTTTATTTGTCCTTCAAAAATAAACTTAACTTAAACTATAATCAAAAGGCCACTGATGCACCTCGGGTTGTGTTTTACGCAGGCAAAAGAGTCATTGTCCATTAAAACTTGTTCCGTTTCTTCGAATTTCTTTTTATTACCAAGCAAGCAAACGAAAAGGTAACAAAGGCATTGTCTCCTGTTGCCTCTCTTGCTCTGGTACAAAAACCATAGGCCCACCCCGGTGCATGCTGGTCCTGTGAGCACTGCCTACATGAATAGATTGCAGGTGCCCAGGGTATTATCCAATGAAATAAACCCACACATAAACTACTAATTAACCCCAACAAAATATGATAAATAAACAAACAAATAACTAACAAGACAATATTATCAAGTAATCCAAACAAAACAACAAAAAATAAATCAACAGATATTAGAAACCTAGGAACACACTACTAAATAGCTCCTACACAGAATATCAGCCGCAATCAACACGGCTTGATGTTGTCCGTGCTGCCAGTGGTAGCCATATTGAGCCCTTGGAAAACAGGAAATAACACCTTGAAGGTATCCCACACCTAACTGGGATGCCTCATGTCACTGCAAATATACAGATATCATGTTGGCTCACTTCTGGTCATGTGATGTGATGTGATTGACTCTATTTTCAAAGACAATAAAGGCAAAAGAACCAGAAATTATTTTTTTCATGTAAATATGGCCTATTTTCTACCCCAAATCAACACATTTGGAAATTAAGCAGAATAATTTATCATATTTTCATGAGGGTACCCTTTTGTCCCCCTCCGTCAACAGCCCTGCATACATGTACACATACATACATACATACATGTACACAGATACGTACATACGAAGGGTGTGGAAAATAATCGATATTAATCGATGCATCGATTTGCATGTGCATCGGCTCATTCACTGGGTATGAATGCGATTGACAATCCCGATGCGTTTGTGGGTATCGGGAAAAAATCTGATGCAAGCGCCGTTTTATTAATGTTCATATTCTTTTTCATATTGGACTTGATTTCTGTCCGTATACGTTCCACTTTTCATCCTGTGACAAATCTTGTGATACTGCACAATTTTTAGGAACAGGAAGTGGAGTATGCAGGTCAAATGTGATGGCCAGAAGGTCTGATATGTGGCGTTTATGACCGGTGACGTTGTGGGTTGTTATACCCATAGGGCAGACCAGATCCAGGACCTCTGGTGTGGGTGGGGACTGGGGAATTCAGTAGCGGATTTGGAGTTTAATGTTGTTGATGTGAAAGTTGGAATCACCAAGAAGGATTTAATTGGGTAAAAACAGGATGGCAGCTATACAGTATGTAGACAATGGAGGGATGGTTCCTCATGGTTCCTCATGGTTCCCCATGGTTCCCCATGGTTCTCTTGTCTGCTGTCTATATACGCACCTGCCCCAGTGAGCTCCCAGGTTTTGGCCTATTTGAGTCAACATGTAGCTCGGCCCATGTTCCCATCGGCAGGTATGAGCCCAGTGCTCGGCGCTTCTTTCCAACTCGTAATCCCACACCTGTTGACAACAACATTTTGCATAACACTCTTGTTTTGGTTACGCAGACATGGGGCAAACGTCGCTCTTATTTTGAAGAACGGTCACGGAAGTATGTTCCGTATTGTAAGTAATCTGCTTACAATATGAGAAGAAGCCTTCGGCCTGCAAAGCAAAAACCCGGCCCTCCTCAGCCACATCATTATCATGGGTAATAGTAGCCCTCACTAAAGAAACAGCGGATTAGCGTACATAACATACATTTACACTAACATGGCCTTCACTTCAAACAGCCAGCTTCAACAGACTTGAAATAGATTCCCCGCCACTGCACCCCAAATGAAATACACGAGGATCAAATGAAAGATAACATTGGTTTCCCAGGATGTGGAGTTAGCAGGGATGGGGGGAGAGAAGGTGAGCTGAGGCTGGGAAAAGACTGCGGATGAAAAAGTGAAAAAGGAACAGCGAGGGAGTGATGAAGGCATGCAGATCAGGAAATGATAAGAAAGGAAGAGGAGGACGGCATCGCAGCCGTGCCAGCAGGATAAGCTAGCGTATGAAAGCATGAGGATGTGTTTGCTTTGACAACACATCGTCGTTCCACCGGATACTCGGGAAGTAAAAAAAAACATTTCTTCTATCAACGCTGCAAACCCTGAAATGACATGTTAGCGGCAGCACGGTGGCGTATGTGGTTAGTATGTCAGCCTCACAGCCGGGTGGTTGCGTGTCTTGTGTTCATGTTCTTCCCAGATGCCCCCCCCTCCCCACCTCGGTGAGTTTACACTGGGTACCTCCCATTCTTCCCACCATGAACATAAAGCCTTATGATGGGGGTACCACATGATTTGGTGTAGGTCACCAGAATAATAATTATTATTTGCTTTCGGAGGCACTCAGGGTTTTTTAATCATAAAAAGTTGCATTTTATGTTCATTTGTGTTGTCATTGACTAATATTCACATGGGAAAAATGCTCAGCCAGGTATGCTGGAGTGACGTCATTGATGGCCTTGAACACAAATAAAAGGACTTGGATTCTATATTGTACCGGGAGCCAATGGAGAGAACGGAGGATTGGAGTTAGATGGGTGTGTTTTGGAGATCTTCCTTCCTCCTAACAAACTAATGACTAAACAGCCGTGAAAGCATTCATTCATTCATTCATTCATTTTCTACCGCTTATCCTCACGAGGGTCTTGGGTGGGTGCTGGAGCCTATCCCAGCTATACAACCTGGACTGGTGGCCAGCCAATCACAGGGCATATGTAGACAAACAACCATTCACACTCACATTCATACCTATGGACAATTTGGAGTTGCCAATTAATTAATTAATCAATTAATTAACCTAGCATGTTTTGGAAATGTGGGAGGAAACCACAGTACCTGGTTTCCTCCCACATTCCAAAAACATGCTAGGTTAATTGGCCACTTCAAATTGTCTATCGGTGTGAATGGTTATTTGTCTATATGTGCCCTGTGATTGGCTGGCCACCAGTCCAGGGTGTGCGTACGCCAAAAAAACTAATCACTGAAAACAGGCTACTTACCATGTACTCCATGTTGGAGGCCGGAGGGTGGACCTGACCCCGCAACTTGTTGTGTAGGTCTAAGATGAGGTGCATATCCCCCTCGCTGATGGCTCGCTTTCCTCTCGTCCTGGCCGTCCACCACTCCTCATCCTTGTTCCTGTACTTGTCCAAGAGGGATTCCAGTCGTGTGGAGTTGGTGAGCTCTGGGGAGGCGACAGTCTGGGCCAAACACAGCCACAAGCTTGCTGCTCCAAACCAGCGTGGAAATGGAAGGGACGGCTTCATAGTGTGGGATTTTTCAGGGAATATGTTTGGTTGTCTGCGCAAAGAAAAGAAAGTGATTTATAGCAAGGGTGGGCAGATCTACCTAAATAAATATATCTAATGCACACAAAGGAGTTCCCTTCCTTGATACATAAATGCAAGAATGAAATCAATGATCGCACGGTCGAGGTCCCTGCTTTCCGCTGCCACCCATCCCACTCTGCATCCGACCTCTTTTGGAAAGGGGACCCATGTTGCCTCTTTGGGCTATGCCCGGCTGGGCCCACCGATGGTGCAGGGTGCCACGGTGTTGCTGGCTCTATGGGTCTATGTAAGCTACCCCATCTGGAGGAGCCGGCGGAGAGGGAAGTCTGGGGTTCCCTGCCGCTTAGGCTGGGCTCTGACACGGTCCACCTCTTAGAGGTGCGGGTCTGATGATCGTCTCAAGACTGACGGCACTGTATCTATGAACTGGACTATTATGCTTTTGAATGTACTTTGTATATATTTATCATGTGTCACATTTATAATGTCATTTAGGGTGGTTTTCTTGGTCACTTTCATACACTCACAAAATTAGGATTTCTACTAACATCCAATAGAGTATGTGGATTTCAGACTTCATAAGTAAGCAGTTTAGCAGTACTGTATAGCAGCTGGCCTTGGATCTTTCCTCCCGTGGTTAGAAATACAGTAATTATAGAAAAGTTGACTTGAAACTGAGAGGCTAATGCAGCTCTGAAGGGCTTTGAGTGCACTGGCAGGTCACAGCATCACAGTAGGACCACTGTAAGTTTTCACACGTAATATTCCACCACGAGGCCATGAGAAACTTACTGTACTGCATGCACTCATTGAAATCTTATCCGGACATAAGGTCAATCCTGCTATTATCTCCATAGAATGCTATACTGTGTAAATATCAGAGCACAGGCTTACCTGTCAAATTGGTCAGGATGATGCCAATATCTCACAGACGCCAGGTGCTGATGGATTAATCTTCTACAATCCAGAGAGGCGCCCCATCGCCAGCTCACCTCCACGCACGGAAACTCTGAAGTGTCTATAGGTACCTGCTGAATTCCTCAGGTCACGCAGTGCGCTGCTGCGTGAGACCACCGCTCATTTTGCACTCATATGCCAAGTTTGCCCTTAGCAACGCTCAACACACTTGGCCACGCCCCCGCAACCTGTCTGGCCCCCGGCTTTGCCAAGTCTTTCTTTTCTCCACATCTTTTTGATACTCGCATACTGATTTTCGGCTTGAGCCCTTTAGGTTCCGGGTGCCCTTCCTGACGATTCGAACCCTACGTGCCCGCTCCAAAGTCCAGAACGCTCACCACAACATCACGGCGGGCACTTGCACTCCGTTGTGTGAGGTCAAACAGCTATGACTTGCTAACTAACTCAAAATAGTAACAGAATACAGGACTGGTCCATAAAAGTAATTCATTACCAGGCAAAGTCATTATTGTGCCTTTTGAAGAACCTTGAAATATCTCAAAGAATCGGGATCCAGTGGCGTGTAATGTTGAGAGTATAAAAGGCATGTTTACGGTCTTTTATGCTTAGCTAGTCGCTCATTTATTTTGCAGAACATGCTGTTATCACCGGATGTTGGTATGCTCTTATTTTGGCACGGCACATTACTTTTTCCTGTTTGTGAAAAAAATCTTGTAGCCGCACACGGCAATGTGCTCACGTACTTTCTCAGGTAAAGTTGTTTGCACTGGTTGTTTGCCTAAATAATATAAGTTTGTGAGAATTTGTTGTCATGTATTTTTTTTTATTCCAACTTATCAGAAAGTTTGTTGAAGTGCCAACCTGGGTGGTGGCAGCTCGGCTAACGTGGAAGACTACCTTGTGTTTAAGCTAGCGAAGTGAGGGGGCTCATTTGTAGTTTTTATGGTGCTCACGGTGCTAATGATGCACAAACGGAGTCAGAAGAACAAAGGCACCTCCTTTGCACTCCACGTCTGACTAATTGATCCCAAGTGGCCTTGTGAGAGAGATGTCGATATTGATACTGACACCAATGTCTTTTTTTTTTATTGAGTGGTTGCCTTTATTTTTGTCATAATGAGGATCGGCACTAATTTCTTAGGCAAACAACAAAAAATGGTGACAAAGTTAATCAGCAATTATCAGCAAAATAATAAATAGTGTAATTATTACCTTTTATTACATACATTTTCTTCAGAAAAATGAAGTCAATAGTGGGGGAAAACGATTTGGCAAGATGATCAGTGACACCCACACGTTCCTCACAGCTGAAAGGCAAAATGGTGCTAGGGCGACCTCTTGTGGTTCCATACCGTTACTAGTAGCTACACTGGAATTTTCCCCCCGTTTGTGGTCAGAGTTTCTTCTCCAGGGATTACAACAAACATGTACATCACTGGGTCTAGTTAGGTGTAGTATATTGAGCCACCCCATAATCACAGGTGATTTTTTTTCATTGTAGAAATTAGGCCACAATGGCCGAGTGGTTAGCATGTAGGCCACATGGTCAGGAGATGGGGAAGACCTGGGTTGGAATCTCCACCTGGACATCTCTGTGTGGAGTTAGCATGTTCTCCCCGTGCATGCGTGGGTTTTCTCCGGATACTCCGGTTTCCTCCCACATTCCAAAAACATGCTAGGTTAATTGGCGACTCCAAATTGTCCATAGGTATGAATGTGAGTGTGAATGGTTGTTTGTTTATATGTGCCCTGTGATTGGCTGGCCACCAGTCCAGGGTGACTTTTTGAACTGAACTTGCCCATTGTGCATTTTAATGTTGTGATTTGATAACTTATTTGCCATGTTTCTTCCAAATAAACCAAGATATCCTATTGACAACAAATACATTGATTGGTAATCCTTGCATTCCTAAACACACACGTACGTCGATCTAATTCATTCATGCAGGAAAAGTGCAGGAACGCGTTTTGCACTGACCAGATTGTTTCCTGTTGTGTCAAGGACACTTTCCTCTAAGAGGATTTCTAATATAAAACATAGGAAGGTTAGGGAGAGCCAGACGTTTAATCCTTGAGCTGTGGGAAGAATGATGCTGAGCTATTTTGTGCTGGGATTTGTCCCAATCGGAGAACAATTTATGTGTTGTGCAATGGCAAGTGATATTTGATGGATCTACTCGTAAGAGCTTTGCATTATCAGGGAACAAAGATGCTGTGCAAACTTCTGCTGTACACTGGTAAGTTTCTGCTTTATGCTGCATATGCCTTCTTTTTTATGTCACAATTATTTTGTTACTGTGATGCAAGAATACATTTATGCAGCTCTTTAATTTAACCTTTCTTGTCTTCTGTCAGCTTTTGCAGAAAATTTGATCTCACGTGAGTTGTCGGGTGCAACAGCCACAAAAACAAAAACACATGGTATGTTTCTTTCTGGAGCTCCATACGAGGCCAGCAAAATGCTGCCTTAAGACAGCAAAAGTCTGTTTCTGTTCATCATGTGCAAGTAGGGGGGTTCCATTTTATGGATTAGAGTAGAGTGCATAATCCCGAAACATCATCTCTCTCAACTCTTTTTTTTTTACAATGTAGGACAGCACATTTTCTCAGATGAGTCACATAAAATTGTCAATTTTTGACACTAATCAAACCTGGGCTATGACAATGATTTGCATACCCAGCATGCCTTGCGGTTATGAGTGAGCACAAAATAGTATTTTTGTTTGTACATTATATGAGTGTGTAACCCTACATAGTCTGTGTGGTATGGTTCCATTGTTTTCCACATATACATATTACTTGTGTTATATTGCTAAGCATTTGGGTTGAAAAGCTTCTGAGATGGCTTTTGACCAACAAATGGCCAATAATGTTGAGATTGCAGGGTGTACTCAACATTGTGTACTTGGGCACTACTGGCTACAATTACTGTATTTCTCACTGCTTTACTCTAAACTGTTGAACGCCTTTGTTGCTAGTGACCAACAACTCAGGTGTGACACCAGCTGGGCAGTGCGGGGCTTGGGTGAAGGAACCCGATGGAGGCTATTTCACCTCACCCAACTACCCTGACAGATACCCACCTGAGAGGGAATGCATTTACATAATAGAAGGTGAGTCTGTTTTGATGTTAAAAGTATCCCAACCTCCTTAACTGAAGAGCTCCCTCTGTTCCAGCGTCTCCTCGCCAGTGCATTGACTTGTTTTTTGATGAAAAGTATTCTATTGAGCCGTCCTGGGAGTGCAAGTTTGACCACATCGAGGTCCGTGATGGGCCCTTTGGTTTCTCGCCCATCATTGGACGCTACTGTGGCCAGGAGAGCCCCATGTATGTCCGCTCCAGTGGGAGGTACCTGTACATCAAGTTTGTGGCTGATGGTGAGCTGGAGGCCATCGGCTTCTCAGCCCGCTACAACTTCACACAAGGTGGGTGACGACAGAGGTATAAAGAGCTTGGAAGATAAGTCTATGAAGTGTAGATAAGTCTATTAACCAGTGGTTGCCGCACTTTTTACAGCGGTGTACCCCATTACTCCCGCACTACACCTTTTATCTTCAAATATATGTCATATATGGTGGCAATTATTGCAAAGATACAAGGCTGACTCCTAATTCTACCCCTTGGCCCTTGTCTTACCCTCTTACACCTCGGTTTTGCATGTTCACAAGAATCAGATGGTGTCCCAATTCTCCTTAAAACAAGGGGGTGTAAGTGCTAAGGGCTTGTGATGAGCCGTATACTCGTTACAAAGGAGTGTCCATTACGGATAATGCATTTTTGCTGGATATGAGTATGAAACCAGTACATTTCATGATATTCACTATTCACTCTTGTCCTATAGCATGCACTCCTGAACAACTCAATACATATAACCTGCATTGACTGGCCACACATTCGGTACACTTGCACAGGAGCACAAGAGCGTGTATGGCAGACACAAGCCATACATAAAATATTAGTCCCAATCGCCATCCATTAACGTTGTGTGACATTGACACAGAGGGCTGTTACGTCCTGAATGGGGAGCGTTTTAGGCTTGGCAATGCAGTAGGAAAAACAACCTCCTTTTAAATGTTGCAGAATATGGTTGCATACTGCTGGAAAAGTGATCTGGAAGCGGTGGGAGGGAGGAGAGGAGACACAAACACACGTACCTAAGCGCGCAAACACACACACACACACACACACACACAAGTTAATGAAAGCGTGTCTTCAGGGGAATCCAGCTTGTCAGTGCTGAGCCACAGCAGCTTAAGCGAGGCTGAGGCTTTATTAACAGCAGATTTTATAGGCCACCTACAATGACGACTCCATGACGAATCAATCTGCATTCTTTGTCCGCACGTCTGTTTCTTTTCTTTTCACTTGCAGCCGTCGTCCACTTAAATTCATCTAATCGTCCATTTGGATTTTTAACGCTGAATTTGAGAACATATTAATTCTTACCGGCAGATAAGGAGAGTCTATTTCCCATCTGTTTACATGTCTTGCATGCCAAACGCTTATCTCTTGTCTAATACCACTCATCAGAAAGGGCAGGAGATAATTCATGGTTGGATTGTCCATCCTCCACTGACCACATAAAGTGGTCAAAGAAAGACCTTTTGCAGATAAAGTAACTACTGCAAGTTTATAGACTTTGCTAATCAAATTTATAATGAGGCTTGAATTTGTTTGAATTAAATTGTAGTATAACTAAACCAGTACTGCTAGTAGTGTAGTAGCGGTACTGCCTTCTGTAGTGTGGCACTGGTTTGAGCCCCAGCCATTACCCCAATACCCGGCCATTGGAGGTCTCCAGTGCTGGTCCAAAGCCTGGATAAATGGTAAAGTTGTGTCAGCAAAGGTTTCCGCTCTACAAAGAAAACTGTTCAGGTTGTCTTAGAAGACGCCACTCATCTAGGTAGGACAGTTCTAGTCCAGTTCATGCTCAAAGACCAGGTGGGACAAGCACCAGTCAGACTAGATAGGACAGTCCTAGTCCAGTTCATGCTAAAAGACGAGGTGAGACACACATCAGTCAGACTAGATAGGGCAGCTCTAGTCCAGTTCATGCTCAAAGACTAGGTGGGACACACACCAGTCAGACTAGATAGGACAGCTCTAGTCCAGTTCATGCTCAAAGACTAGGTGGGACACACACCAGTCAGACTAGATACGAGTTCATGCTCAAAGACTAGGTGAGACACACACCTAGTTCAAAGGAGGTTACACCACACCCACACCCAATTCTGGTCCCACTACCCTTATTTTCCCTCATTTTCCAAACAAATATCCATAATGTTTTCCACATTGTATTTCTTGAATGTATATGACAATCATGCGATGGAAAAATAGTGCAGAAAGCTTTGGAAGAACTGATTGTTCATCTAATCCTTCCACCGGATAAGGCCCCGCTATTGCATTGTTGTACTTACTGCACCTCCATGCAGATTGGGAATAATCTGTGCAAGCTTGAAGCCCAAATAGGCAAGAAACATGAGAGGATTAATAAGAACTAAGATGGTAAATCTGACTTGATAATCCACCAACAAGTGGATTCATCAGCCCCAAGGTTCAGGACACAATACGGAGCAGTGAGCAATTTAATTTCATAACACAACATGAGTTATTGACTTGCAGGTGTTGCTTTCTAACACATCTAACACAAACACTCAATCTTTAAATACAGTCTGAAAATAAATATATTTTCAAGGGCAACGCTATTGTTGTCCAACCTCACTGAACCTTGCTTATTTTAAACATCAAATGGCAAAAATGTTTCATAACGAGTCTTTTCTTCTGCTTTTAGATCCTGAGTTCAAAGGTCTGGGAGAACTGCCAGCATTACCATGTGAGTATGACAATACGTAAAGTGCTCATCACGACAAAAAAACTATAAGAACTCACTTAATAAAACGTTTTTCGTTTTTCGCAAGGACTTCTGGACTACTGCCTACTTATTTGACATTTACTTATTTGTATCCTTGCTTTTCCTCACATTATCTTGATTGTCGTGTTTCTGTTATTTTCACCAAGTGCATTGGTGATGCACGGCGGTGGCAGATTTCACTCTTGTGGCCAACCGTTCTTTGAGTGACTGTAAACATATGTAATGTGCTTTTGCTATCATTTCACAAAAAATGCTGCTCTTCACAGTTTGTGAGTTTGAGCTGAGTGGTCCAGAAGGCTACGTGGAATCTACTCAGATCACCAGGGAGAAGCGGGCGCTGCAGACAGAGGCTGTGGACTGCAGGTGGTATGTTCGAGCCCCACCAAAAGCCAAGGTCTGTTTTCATCATTCTAATGCTTGACTTGTTTTTGACTGATGAATTTGGCCTTGTCAAGAAAAATCCTGCTTCTTGTATAACTGGCAACAATGCCTTCCTAAGATTTTTTTATTGATTAAGAATAAAATCTCACCCCCATCATGTGGTACCTCTGCTGTCGGGGGTAGGCTCCTACCCTCAGCATGTGGTCTTCATTTAAGGCGGTTGTTGCTGATGTTTCAGCTCTGGTATGGAGGATGAAACCCACCTCGTGCTCATCCGATATCCATCAATTCAGGCTTTTGAAAAAACATTGGTCAATTTATTCCTAATTATTATTATTGTATTATTGTAATTATTAGTATTTGTATTTTTATTTTATTTAATAAAGGGGAGGGGCATTTAAAATTTTACTTGAATACAAATACAAATCGTGACCTCAACAAATACAAATACAAGTTGCATTGAACACCCCTAATATATATAATGTTTGTAATGTAATGTAATTTATGTATAATATTTCTCCCTTCCCATCCTCAGATCTACATGCGCTTTCTGGAGTATGAGATGCACAACTCAAACGAGTGCAAGCGGAACTTTGTTGCCATTTATGATGGCAGCAGTTCGGTTGAGCATCTGAAGAATAAGTTCTGCTCCACTGTTGCCAACGACGTCATGCTGACATCATCACTGGGCGTGGTCAGGCTGTGGGCGGATGAGGGAAGCAGGAAAAGCAAATTCAAGATCCTCTTCACCACCTTCCTTGATCGTGAGTAAATCCATTTTTTTCTAGCCTACATCAGATATGGATACAGATCATTTAGATGGGTGAACACTTGGCTTTCACAGATTAGATAGGAGCGGTGTTGTTGGACTGCTCCGGAGGCGTGGCGGACGTTAGGATATGTGCTGTGCGTATCACGAGTAGTTCTCTGATTGGTTTATTGCTGTCAGCTTAGCATATAATGTCCTTGTGACAACAGGAAGTGGTCTACGCTCACTCAAGCGGAGCGCTTACCCAAGTAGAACAACAACAATTTTACAGATTTTGGAACACACATAAGGCGCACCATGTTAAAAGACGTGTCATTGATTTTTGAGAAAATTAAAGACTTTAAGTGCAACTTATAGTGCGGAAAATACAGTACATTAAACCCAGCATCAGGCTAATCCAAGCATCTTAGTACTTGTTTTCCACCAGCATTCCTGCTCTAAATCGCCAAATAGGAGAACCTTTGATGGAATCTGCTGTCTGTATCTGTACCATAACAATGATGAGCAAATTGGCAGCACTCTACACATTTCACATGATAAAAGGCCTTTCTCTGGTCTTTTCCCCAGCTCCATGTGAAGGAGGTACTTTCTTCTGCCATAGCAACATGTGCATCAACCACACCTTGGTCTGCAACGGCATCCAAAACTGTGTGTATCCATGGGACGAGAATCACTGCAAAGGTACCAACCACCAGCATCTGCTCTCCCGCTCCCACACCCAAAACCATGACTGTATCACCATTGTGTGTCTCACCAGAGAACCACCAGCATCTACTGCATCTGCTCTCCCGCTCCCACACCCGAAACCATGACTGTTATCATCATTGTGTGTCTCACCAGAGAACCACCAGCATCTACTGCATCTGCACTCCCACTCACACACCCGAAACCATGACTGTTATCACCGTTGTGTGTCTCACCAGAGAAAAGGAAACCCAGCATTTTGGACTCTCTGGACAACACGAACCTCACAATCATTGGTGTGACGTGCGGCCTGGTGGTCATTCTGCTCGTCATCTCTGTCATCATCCAGGTCAAACAGCCTCGCAAGAAATACATCATTCGCAGGTTGACCCATCTCTCACGTCAATTTATGAAATGTGACTCTTTATTTTGTATGTTGACCAAGAACATCCTGCTTTCAATACCCGCATAGTAGCCTATATTATTCCTTATATTTGGTTGCACCGTGAATGAATGTTGGTGAAAATGGGGATAGAATGTAATTTAGTGTCAGGTATTCACACTCATGATGGCAAAGGCAAGAAAGCTTTCTGTATTTGCACAAGTTTGGATGGATAAGCGAGGTTTCTGGCAGTACCATTGCTGCTGAGCTTGAAAACAGGAAGACAGTCACTTCTCATAGTCACTTCTCATTCTCCAAAACATCCTGAGGCTCAGGGATCCCATTAGCTGTTCGTCAAGACACAGGACCATCCTGTCAATCAATCAATTGCTTCCGCATTTTTTGGTCTGAGAATGAAATCTACAGAGTGCAATAATTCTAATTCTGTTTGTTGGCATTCACAGAGATGACTTTGACCCTGCCCTCCTCCACCCAGAGTTTGAGCCTCCCCACTATGAGCTCTGCACGTTACGACACGTCCCATCAGGTGACCTAACCGATGCAGCCGTGGCCGAGGAGTTTGAAAAGTCCCACAAGCTGCACCGATCCTCCTCCAAATGCATTCGCGACCACCACTGCGGATCCCAGCAGGGAAGCATGCACGGCAGCGTCCACGGTAGTCGCAGCAACCTTAGCACGAGAGAGGCCACCGCGGATCCTGATGGCGGGGCACTTGTACCGCCGCTCCCTGCAGGGATGGTGAACCAGCAGTCACCTCGGCTCTCCCACCACACCACCCCAGCCAGGAACATCCTGGTGATGAAGCATAGCTATTCTCAGGATGGGGGAGATGGCTACAGAGGAGAGGATGATGATTTAATGATAGATGATGGCCCGACCACCAGCAGGCACCACATTTATCATCATCAAATGCATCATGACATGACGGCTTTGGACCACGCTGTCCACCGTACCTTGTCTAATGACTTCTGATGTGACAACAGTCACCATGTAAAGTGGCAGAGAATGGAAGGAAGGGACCATTGTGACTGGATGTGATGGTTGTGGAAAAACTAAGTCGGAATTATGAATTACCAGAAGACAAAACCCTGACTTTGAAAGTACTATTGCAGGGACGCATTGTGGGGAAAGCATTGAAATCATACATGAAAAAAGTTTATCAATTAATTTTTATTTGATACGATTTATTTGTGTTGGTTATGAAATGGTTATTTCACAGACTCATTTATTTCCTTGATTTCATGTTTGTAAACAAATGTTGATATTGTGTCTCTGAAAAAAACTTACCATCAAAATAATGTACTGGTCATTAATTGTTTAAACCAAATTAAGCTATTTTCAAACAAGTTTTAGAAAATAGCTAATTTTAACCTCAAATTTCAGTGTACTTTGTGTCACATCCACTCACAGATAAAGTATTCTGTACCTTTTAATTCTTTTGGAAGTATTCGTTATTTGAATTTGTGTGGAAGCTCTCCCGATGTTCCGTGTGTCAACTTTATTTTAACCGCATATTCTCGACTACTATTCTCCATGTACTTTTTTGAAGAAATAAATGTAAATGTAGTGATTGATTTTACAAGTTGTTTTTCCCCAAATGAGTTCCAGTTGGCAAGGCAGAACTCTCGTTATGCGAGCCAAGCCATCCAGTCGGAATTATTTTAGTGATGCACGCAAAGGACAGTCGTAATCAAGGACTGGAGTGTTCAGGTCAGGTTCGCTTCTGTCAGGAGTGGAACAGAGTTATGTATGGCAGAGAGCTGATAGTCCGTCATGGTAGGGCGCCTAGGAACAATTAATGGGGTAGGTTTTCAATGCTTTCGATGCAATATTTCTGGCTTCACCAACCGAACATGGCGGCCCAGGGCATAATACGGAAGTGGATTCCGAGGCGGTTGTCCTGTTGAATTGACAATACTCATTAGTCAATGGGGCATCGCTCCAGTGTATTTTTAACGAAATTATCCGTCTTTGTGTATTGTTTGGAAGCCCATCATGTCGAAAGATGATCTTTTTATGGAATCGGCGGAACAATGCATCATCAAGGAAAGCAAAAGTAGAAGCCGAATTGGTCTCCTCGTAACGGGGGTGGTAGGAAGCTCCCTTGTGGCTCTCTACGCGGTGGCTACTCCTTTTGTGGCCCCTGCCTTGAGGAAAATCTGCCTTCCGTTTGTCCCTGCGACCACCACACAGGTAGAGAATGTCCTCAACGCCCTGCGAGCCAGATCAGGGAGCCTGGTGGACATTGGGAGTGGCGACGGGAGGATCGTAAGTAGTGTGTTGTTAATCAAATATAACAATGTTACAAAACCCGTATTTGGAAAAAATCTGACACTGGTTACGCGGACTTTTGAAAAAGTCAAAAGAACTAGTTCTTTTTTGTGAACGGAATGAACGACGTCACCGCCCCTAAAATCAGTCCGTTCAATGTTTTTTTGATTGGCTGGAGAGTCAGTTCACTCTTTTGCAGGGCGGGACTATCTGCGTGCTTGTCTGTCTTATCCAATCGTTGCGCCTCGCTCCGTGGGTGGGTGGGGTTAGCTGACTGAAAGACCTAGAGATTTGACCGACACTGTCGGTGACCTCGTTCATTCCGTTCACAAAAAAGAACTAGTTCTTTTGACCCGTTCGTTCATGACCGACACACCACTCGTCATCACGTGTTGTTGCGCTGTTGAGCTGTTGTTGATGCATGGTGGTGAGTGCGCATGATGGTTAGTATGGTGGTTAGTTTGATGGTGAGTGTGCTTGGTGGTTTGTGTGGGGTGAAAAGCAATAGTGGCCCAGTGGTACATAACAAGGGATTGTAATGGGAGACTCCATTTCTTTTACTGACTCCAGCTGTTCCAATCACCAACAGTGTGTTAGATCTGAATGTATCACCATGCCATTCATAGAACGCAATGCCAGTCTTTCACTAGTCACATGTACTCCACTTTGTTATGAACTCGTTTATGTAGGTGATAGCGGCAGCAAGACGTGGATTTCAAGCGTCAGGCTTCGAGTTGAACCCCTGGTTGGTGTGCTATTCCCGCTACAAGGCCTGGAGAGAGGGTGTGCACCTCTCCACCTCCTTTCACATTTCTGACTTATGGAAGGTCAGTTCAGTCCATCACAGGGATGAATGATGACCGTCAGACATTTTACTGCCTATTTTCTAACACCCATGCTTTATTTTGTTGTAGGTCAGCTTTGCTCAGTACGACAATGTTGTCATTTTTGGAGTCCCTCAAATGGTACGTTCCACACTTTGAATAGCAAATATGGGGGGGACTGACTGACAGTCAAATAAAGTAATTAATTTGTCATTGAGCCATGAGACGATGCCATGGGATGATGCTTACAGATGGACCAGTTGGAGCTGAAGCTGGAAAAGGAGTTACCGAGCTGCGCCAAGGTGGTCGCCTGTCGATTCCCCTTCCCCAACTGGGTTCCCGAACGCACAGCAGGGGAGGGTGTAGACACCGTGTGGGTGTATGATGCCCGGTCATTTCAATCGCACGTGCAACTCGGCACCTCGGCCAGGACCACAAGACCAGTCCAGGGTGTACCCCGCCTCTCGCCCGAAGACAGCTGAGATAGGCTCCAGCATACCCGCGACCCTCATGAAGATAAGCGGTAGAAAAAGAATGAATGAAGTAACTACTGCTAACAGGAAAGCGGATTTCCTTTGCAATATCTTATTGTTTAATGTACACACATGAATATCGTGACTATACTTTCTATATACAGTCATGGAAAAAATTATTAGAGCACCCGAAAGATTACTCTGAACGCTCGCTTTCAGATTTTTTCTTTTCAGGTTTTTTCCAACCCCCGTCTCTTTGTGACATCACAATGTGCTGACCGAGAGTGCAAGCAGTAGGCCCCGCCTCCTGCTACACAGCTTTGTTGGCGATATCTATTCTAAATCTACCAAAGTCTTTTTAAACATGGGTAGCCCCGCAAAAAATGTTCAATGACCACATTTCCACTCCTTGTGTCGTGTCAAGATTGTCTACTTTATCACACGAGTCCATCCACGGTGAGTCAGGGGTCTCCAACCAGTAGCTGATGAGCTACAAGTAGCTCCTAACCACTTTTCCTGTAGCTCCCCAAAATCTTTATTCATTTATGATCAACTCCTATATCCACTACATTAGAAAGTGGGGTTCAGAAGTAGTCCAGAAGACCTTGGGAACACTGCGAGTGTGACCAATCACAGCGAAGTGGGAGTGCCTGGAAAAGCTGTGGAAAAACAGCGGAACAGGTGAAGATTGTGGAAGATCTAGAAAGCTTTGTGTGGGTTATTGTGTGTAGCTGCTCTATAGGAGTCCACAACTCAATATAAAGGGCCACAATGAGCATCATAGGTCCCTAGAGAAGCATCCTTAGAGCGCATAGCACCATTGTTCCCCTCCATATTGTGATTCACAGCAAAATAACAATACTACTTTTATGCTGAAAAAGGTCAAAAGAATCCTTTACAAAAAATCCTGGATCCTGCAGAAGATGACCCAGATCACCCCTAAAATGTAATCAGTTTTTGCATGTCCTATTTCCCACAATTCCTGAACATCTCGTCCAGATCCATGCAGAACAGAAGTTCTTTGAACACAAACAGATAAAACATAACGTCTGCGTTGCACTTGGCACAAGTAATAGTGTAGATATATACTGTATAGAGCAGGGGTCAGCAACCCACGGCTCCAGAGCCACATGTGGCTCTTCAGCCTCTTTGTTGTGGCTCCCTTCGTAATGCTCAAGTATTTTTTTAACACCTGAATGGGGAAAAATATGCATCTTTGTTATGAGTTGAAATAAAAATGAGTAAAATGAGTAAAAATCTGACTTTCTGTGAGACCCTGAATGAATCCTGGCTGAGTTCTGACTTGTGATTGGATGAGCTTGAGGAACGCGGTAAACTAACCATGAATCCCCCGCCCACCCTAACGACATTATGTTAACTCTGTTGGTACATGTCATTTGATTCATGAAACCTCAGGAATAGCATTGTTCATCCACCTGTAGACGGTAACCATGGCTGGCAGTGAATGACTTGAATGGCAGTGAATGAATGATCATTGCTTTATAGATCTTTAGTGGTGGATTTTAGCTTTTATATTGCTTTTGATCCTGGATTTGATCCACTTTTAAATCGTTTACCAGACCTCATTCCTCGTGTGATACACTCTTTAGTGGCCTTTTAATATCTTTGACCTTTGAGATGTTTCTAGAGGTGAATGAACTTATTGTCAATAAGAAGCAAGGCAGTGCACTGTAAGGGGAAAAGCTTTGTCCATAGGTCGGGACAGGAAGTAAAGGGTGACTGAGACGAGAGCAAACAGACGCAAGGGAAGATCCGTACTTTGTGGCTGCCTGCAGTCAAGAAATAGTAATATCTATACTACAAGAGCTTAATCACGTGATGAGATATGTGTTATTTGCAACTAGCATGTGAGATACTGAAGCTTGGCAATGGCTGCTGTCTGCTCTGCAAGGGATCCGAGTTGGAGGTAACAGGATGTGCGGCTATTTCCGACCAATCCAATTATCTTTCAGCTAACGGTCTTAACAGTCTGTGTGGCCGAGGAAGGATTAGCACAATATTAACACATGTCAATGAAATCCCTCTAATGACTTATCACTGACATGATCCGGCTTTCTTATCTGATCTGGGATCATACAGAACATTTCTATCAAGCCTGATTTCATGGACCGCCATAGTCAGCTGTCCTTCTCCTAAAGATGGTTGGTCATTTTCTTCTTGCTTGAGGTCTTTCATCTAAAGGGTTCCTCGGTTCCAAATTTTGGTTGTAGAGATCCCTCTGGTGGGATGATGTTGTAGGCAGTGAAAACGATGGCTCGTTTACCTGGCTGGCAACAAGTTCTTGGCATTATTAGTGGCATTATTCCCCAGGAAGGTGACCATCTTCAGGGGAGACACGTCAGGTCATGACCGCCTCCTCCGTTCAAGGTTCAACGTTTGACGTGGATGGCTTCTTCTCTTGCTGTCCTCAAAGGAATGTCCCTCCCAGGCAGATGCTTAGTCTAGCCTGAACAAACTGTGAGAAGATCAGGAATGCATACTGTAGGAATGTCCGATGTCAGGTGTCACCACACTTTGCCTCCTGTCTTTCCGTTTAGGACATTTTCATTTGTATTTGCTTTTGTAATGTTTTACCAAATATAAATATAATATAAATCATACAATCCGATTGGATCTTGTTCTTTCATTGAGATGTCTCTCTCTTGTATTCCATATTGGGCATCTACTGTAAATATAAACAAGAAACATTTGATACAATTATATTTTTACAGTCAAAATTGGCTTTGCGGGCTGCACGGCGATCGAGTGGTTAGTGCGCAGACCTCACAGCCAGGAGACCCGAGTTCAATTCCGCCCTCGGCCATCTCTGTGTGGAGTTCTCCACGTGTATGCGTGGGTTTTCTCCGGGTACTCCGGTACTCCCACATTCCAAAAACATGCTAGGTTAATTGGCCACTCCAAATTGTCCATAGGTATGAATGTGAGTGTGAATGGTTGTTTGTCTATATGTGCCCTGTGATTGGCTGGCCACCAGTCCAGGGTGTACCCCGCCTCTCGCCCGAAGACAGCTGGGATAGGCTCCAGCAACCCCCGCGACCCTCGTGAGGATAAGCGGTAGAAAATGAATTAATTAATTAATTTGTTTTGAGTTTGAGAATTTGTTTGTTTGTTGAGTCCTTTGAAGCCAAAATAACCAAACCCAAAAAAACGGTTTCCATCCCTGTGTGTCACTCCTGTGTTGTTTCCCAGAAATATCCCACTTTTTCTTGGCCGGGGCAAGGAATACAAATGTTGACAGGTATGTAAGTATATCATACCTATATCAGGAGATGAAGAGGCGTGGCTACTCTATCCTGTATGCAAATGAAGTCACATGGCTGTAAAATCCACTTGAAGGTGTAGCATTGGTGTTTGGGTTAGCGTGATCATTTCTTCTATTGCCGCTGATTACATGACTTTAGAAACGAAAGTCTGCTTCCTTTGAAAGAAAATGTCGTCGTGAGGAATGTTGCTGCAAATATGAAGAAGGAGGGCTGGAGCCACATAGTAAATCCGTGGATTAGCGGCCGTGAGTCTCCTCTGGCCTTTCAAAGGCTGAGTCCAAGATTCCTCCATGGGGACTTTGCAATATTCCACCAAGATTATTAGGAGCTCCTTTTTCCAGAAGACGGTGACCTGATGGTGAGCTGACCTGATGGTCTTCATGCCATCTGTCAGCATTTAAGGACCCAAGCGTGGCTGCGGGGACTCTTCATCTTGGCTGATGAGAAATGGGACGTGTCATAGCCAGCGTTTGGAGAGACTTCTGCTTCGGACTCTTGATGGATGATTGGCAGAAGGTGCAGTGACGTCATACTGTGATGACCCTCATCCTCCACAATGGATGTGCTCTAGGTCCTGCTGGAGATGCCCTGGTATCACACCACAGTCCGAAGGCGTTAGTGGGGGGGAGGGAGGGATTAAATGGTGTTCATAACGGAGGAAGAAGCTGGAAAACGAAGAGAGAATGGAGTTGCTGGAAGTGGAGCGGGTGGACCCAAGAAAGAGGTGGGAGATACGCCTATTATGTCCATCAGTGAAATCGACAAGGATGGTGACGATGAGTCCGGTGAGGAACCAGGAGAATATGACCAGGTGGAACCGGATTACACACGGAATTACTGGGAGGATGAGGATGATATCTACCAGGAGTTTGAGGAATTGGACTTTGAGGCCCTGTCGGATAACTTGGACACAAGGAGCATCGCCTCAGACGATTCCTTCTACCCCATCGACAGTTCAGTGGGCTGTGTCAATCATGGCTCCACAAGCCCGGAGCCTATTTCCTTCTTTAAGGCCTGCTGCAAGAACAACGCCATCATTGTCAAGATTATGATCAGGCAAGGAGTGACTGAGGAGGAAGTGAAGGAGACGGACAGGAACAGAAGAGTAAGAGCACTCTGGAGCAAATGTTATCTGGGGCTTTTTGACAAATGGAAAACTAATCGTCATGTGGGGTAAGAGAGGCAGGTTAATCCTCCTGGTAGCAGATGGGATGTGTCCACGGTGGAGTGACATGTCGAGAAGCAGCTTGGCATCCGGCTCAGCTTTTAACAGGCTTGCTAAGTCCTTGACCTCATCCCCTGGGAAACCATACCAGCGTTTCAAAACACAAAGACTTATTCCCATAGAAACTAGGCTTGGGCGATACCAAGTAAAGACAGGACCGGGATTGTAAAGACGCAGCATTGGCTGTCATTCAAATCCAGCATTTCCTATATCTTCATTAGTTTGTGGCAGCCCGCCACAACTGATTTTGGACCGCTACAGAAGGGTTTGGCTGTTTTTTTTTATATTTGGTGCCAAGAGCAATCACAGCTGCCTGTCTTTACAACTCCGTCCAGTAGATGGCGTCGTAACTGCACAGTCAGACTCACTTCAGCATGCTTTAGGATGGCACTCTTCAATGTGAAAGCATTAGCCCACAGTTAGCTTGACAGACAGACACTCATCAAACACAAGGACGTATCTAGTCAAATGAACTAGCATGAATTAGCGACAAACATCATTATGTGTGCAATGATGTGTTCATCACCTAAAGATCAGCACACACTGGTGTGGAGCCCATGAAACAACATGAATGTGTTTGTAAGGGCCCCTGCACGTTATAAGGTGGACCATTACAATCACAGGTGTTCAATGATGTAGCCCCGTCCCAACACGCCCGCCAGTCAAAACGCTGGAATGTCTGGAAGAATTGGAGATTCTGTCACAGTCTCATCTACTTATTGTGAATACTTGATGTCATCTTTGTCTTTCAGTCTGCACTGATCGTAGCTTGTTACCATGGCTACGTGGATGTGGTCATCGCCCTGGCTCAGTGTCCTTACATTGATGTCAACTGGCAGGATAATGAGGGTAACACTGCCCTGATTACTGCAGCACAAGCAGGTAAACAAAGAATCTCAAACTCTGTCAGCTTTATCAGGGCATGACCTGCCCTCATACTCTATGCCTGCTTTACCATAGGGATGAGAAATCCCATACTATATGCCAGCTTTACCATAGGCATGAGAAACCTCATACGCTATGCCAGCTTTATCATAGGCATGAGAAACCTCATACGCTATGCCAGCTTTATCATAGGCATGAGAAACCTCATACTCTATGCCAGCTTTATCATAGGCATGAGAAACCTCAGACTCTATGCTAGCTTTATCATAGGCATGAGAAACCACATACTCTGTCAACTTTATCATTGGCATGAGAAACCTCATACGCTATGCCAGCTTTATCATCGGCATGAGAAACCTCATACTCTATGCCAGCTTTATCATGGGCATGAGAAACCTTATACTCCAGCTCAGCTTTATCATGGGCATGGGGAAACCTCATATTCTATGTCAACGTTATCATAGGCATGAGAAACCTCATACTCTATGCCAGCTTTATCATAGGCATGAGAAACCTCATACTCTATGCTAGCTTTATTATAGACATGATAAACCTCATACTCTATGCTAGCTTTATCATAGGCATGATAAACCACATACTCTGTCAACTTTATCATAGACATGAGAAACCTCATATGCTATGCCAGCTTTATCTTCGGCACGAGAAACCTCATACTCTATGTCAACTTTATCATAGGCTTGAGAAACATCATACTCTAGCTCAGCTTTACCATAGGCATGAGAAACCTCATACTCTATGTCAGCTTTATCATAGGCATGAGAAACCTCATGCTCTATGTCAACTTTACCAAAAGCATGAGAAACCTCATACTCTAGCTCAGCTTTCCCATAGGCATGAGAAACCTCATACTCTACTTCAGCTTTATCATAGACATGAGAAACCTCATACTCTAAGTCAACTTTACCATAGGCATGAGAAACCTCATGCTCTATGTCAACTTTACCATAGGAATGAGAAACCTCATACTCTACTCTAGCTCAGCTTTACCATAGGCATGAGAAACCTCATACTCTATGTCAGCTTTATCGTAGGCATGATAAACCTCATACTCTATGCCAACTTTACCATAGGCATGAGAAACATCATACTCTATCCCAGCTTTATCATAGGCATGAGAAACATCATGCTCTATCCCAGCTTTATCATAGGCATGAGAAACCTCATACTCTATGCCAACTTTACCATAGACATGAGAAACATCATGCTCTATCCCAGCTTTATCATAGGCATGAGAAACCTCATACTCTATGTCAACTTTACCAGCATGCAAATCCCCCACGTCAAGTTGTGGACCATCACATATAAAAACAGATCAAAGGAAGTAGATAATGAATGGACGTCACAGGACTCACCTGGTGTTGTGCAGGTCACCTGATCATCTCCTACTACCTGCTGAACTACTTTCCCGGTCTGGATATGGAGAGGCGGAACTGTCACGGCTTCACAGCTTTGATGAAGGCTGCAATGCAGGGTCGGGCCGACTGCTGTAGGATGCTCATTATGACTGGTAATCTCCAAAACTCCACACCAAAAGGGAGCTAAAAACCAAAGCACCATGCGGGTTTGTGTAATCCACGCTTTACCAACCTTATATTTCCAGGAGGAGACGTCCAAGCCCGGGACAGCGGCCGCATGATGACGCCCAGAGAGTGGGCTCTCTTCACAGGCCGCTATGAGACGGCATACCTGATGTATCAGCTCATGCTAAAGCCATGTGCTGAACAGTTCTGTGACTCCTTCAACCTGGAGTGGCCGATGCTGGAGGTGGCTTTTACGTTCTATTCAATCAAACAATCATAAATACTCATTGTGTGACGGACAAAACCATTTTGGATGTATTACAATTCATTCCAAAGTAGCATTCAAGTGAAATAGGCTGTGGATGAAAAGTTGACATTTTTCTGGTCTTTGTTTTTCTTGTGCAGGATTTGGTTGCCCAGGCTCAAGAGCCAAAGACCTGTTGGAAGCGTTTCATCAACCTTCTGTCCTGTTGGCCTTACAGGTTTTACCTTAGCAACAAGGTAGACCCTGTGGATGACGGCGTTCTAGATCACATGGTCAGAATCACCACCGCCCTCAACGGCCCTTTTATTGCCACAGCCTGTCGGACAGTGTGCCCGGGAAGCCCTCCGTGCATTGGGAAGCGGCGTCATGCGGTGCAGGAAATTCTCCGGAGACAACGCTTGGCAGAGCTGAAGCACCTCGGCCCAGACAGACTGAACCACTACAAGACATTTTTCCAGAATTCACGCGTCCTCCTCATCCCCAAGGCGAGGGATCGCAGGGCCAGCCTCCAACCTCAGCTCCTGACCGACATGGCTGCGGCTTCCACGGTGGCCATGAGGCGGGCCAGTCTGCTGCCGCTTCATTTGTTGAGGAGAAGCAGCGTGCGACCGGGCATCGTCATTCCCAAGGTCAGGCTCTGCAAGGCCCCGGCTCCTTCGTTCATACCGGAAAATCTCAAACAGACACAGAACTATCATCACCTTCAAATCCCAAAGTGGGACTACAAGATGAAGAGGATAGAGAGAAGGAAGGAGGAGAGACAAAGAATGACAAGGAGAAGATGACCACTCTGGTTAGCCTGCGTGCTAACCACTTGTCCGCCGTGCAGCCTATTTTTGGAATATTTCACCTGTAATCATATTGGAAAAATTCAATATAACAACTCCTGGAAAAAGGTCAGTTGTTGTGTGGTGATTCCCGGGTACAGCCCAGCTCGTGGAGACCCAAAGATAGGAAAAAGAGAATTCTTCGGGGTTGTACTAATAAAAACTAAAGGAATATCCAAAAACGTTATTGTCTTCCCTATGGCAGAGTTTATAGATCAGGGGTCTCAAACTCAATTTACCTGGGGGCCACTGGAGCTAGGGTCTGGGCAAGGCTGGGCCAGGTTTTCAAAAAAAAAAAACAACAACGTATTTATTAAAAACAGAAAAATATACAAACTTATTCAGTGCTTTGGTTCCCGATTTTCGACAATAAAAGCTCTGATAAAACATTCCACTGTTCTCAAATATCTTAATTTTTATTTTTCTGCACAAAATAAGATGAAAAATAAATAAACAAATCAAGAATAAAGAAAATCAATCAATCAGTAATAAAGAAATTCAAATAATAAATAATAAAAAAAATAATAAAAAAAAGAGCTGGCGACCTAAACGGTAGCCTTCAAGTTATTTCCTTTAAACTTAAATAGCCAAAAACGTACCACTTCCACACGGATAAGGAGGATAACTATTAACAGTTATTTAACCTTTAACATGAACATTAATCACGTAATATTTTTTTCTGGGTACATGATACCATACAGCATCCATATCAAACTTGCGCGGGCCACACTAACATTAAACTTTCATATCAAGGCGGGGGCCTCAAACTAGTGTCCTGCGGGCCACATTTGGCCCACGGGCCGCGTGTTTGAGACCCCTGGTATAGATGTTGGGGAATTTATTACACTTATTAAACAATCAATCATACCGCATTTGCTCAGTAGGCTGCAGTCTCCTGACGACCTTTTACGCCTCGGTGACCTCTGCCATCTTCTATGGTGTGGTCTGCTGGGAGAGCAGCATCACAGCAGCTGACAGGAAGAGGCTGGACAAGCTGAACATGAAGGCCAGCTCCGTCCTGGTGTGTCGTCTGGAACAGGTGGAGGCGGTGGGCAAGAGGAGGATGACAGGCAAGCTGTATTGTTTTTCATCGCCTCACACATCCCTTTCTTTGTTTGTGTTAACACTGTTTTGTAGAATAGCTTTTTTTATGTTCATATCATTCTATTTGTACTGTTTTGTACAATTCCAGTGTGCAATTAAATTTAAAAAAACATTTGGGGAAATGTAAAAGGTCTAGCCATTCCTATCCGGGGGGTGACGGTGTTGCAGTAGAATAGTTTGCATCCGCCGTTAAACGACAAAGAAGAAGAAGAAGACGGAAAAAGAAGAAGAAGACGAAGGTGACGTACAACTGGTTGGAGAATTGATGTGCAAACGACACCACCTGCTGGCCTTGGATACAATTACAGGCGGCTGTATCTTCACGTGTGATGCGTTTAATGCCGATCTGTTTGGGCTCTTGGAAATGATTATGTACTACAATAAATTATATAACCAAATGATTCACATACAAAGTGTAAGATAAAATATACAGTATATATTAATACTGAATGTTGAAAGTGCTTGTGTAACTAGGAAGATGTATGAAGATGGATGCTTGTGTAACTTGGACAGAACACGGGAGATTTCATTGATTTTTTATTCAATAATAATTTTTTCTTAACAATTTTTGGTTTGAGGCGATTCCTCTTTTTTGATACAGCTCCACTATGCTTTAGGGTTGTGTATCTTTGACAACCATGTCAACAAGGGCCTCATCCAACTCTTTTCTTGTGGCTGATAAAAACGCGGCATAGTTCATTTGCACAATGAACATAAGTTAACTCGGAAAATTTGTGTTAGTAATACTGTAATATATTAATAGTATAATGTAGTGTAATGGGGTGATTTTGGTGACTCAGCTCCGGCTATAGTTGAAAAGTCCGACGGCCAGCACTCCCTCAAACATATCATGGGCAGCCACGGTGCGCAGCTGCTCTAATCAGGCGGTCTATTTAAATAGAACCTTGCTTCCTTTTTATCAGCGCGTCACCTGCAGTGGAGGAGTGCCGATCGCTCCTGACGAGGTAATTTTAAGGTAATTTTCCTTTTTCTTTTGTTATATCCAGTTTGCAGTGGTTAACGTATTTATAATTTTGTGTTTCAGTAAGCCACTGCTGTCTTGTTATGCTTTGTTTTGTAGAATAAAAATCCCACGTATTGCCAACTCCTACCCCCTGGTCTTTTGTATTGGTTAGCCAGATGTTCCTGTACACTATGTCATAGGTCACCCTCTGTGGGACTAGCAGACCGGTGGGCTTTTAGCCCCGCCCTCGCTGGCCGCCCCGTTACAGTAGTAACTCCCCCCAATGAATCAAGCCTCTGTACCCACTCGATGACTCGAAAGACTCTTTGACGCTCCGTCACCTCTTGTAACGTCCTATCCTTAAGAAACGTCTGCTAACGTCAATAGCGGACGTTAGCAGCACACAGCGATGCAAAGATCGTGTGTGAAGAAAAAGATGGCAGAGAACGAGGAGGAACTGTGTCGACCAAAAGAAAAGGATGCTCTTTTCAACAATTGTGTACAATAATCAGGTTCTTTCACTGATGATTGCCAATATTCCTAAAGAGAGTATGATGCACTGCTGTTTTGACATTGTTGCTAACGAAAAGACACATTGCTGCTGTTAGCTTAAATGTTGATCAACATGTTTACTTTCATCAAGCCAATATAATCATCTAATCATCTCCAAAACGATACTCGCGAACCAAAGCACTGAAAAAGTGGAGGGTATAGCAGAAGCAAAAGCTATTTTTGTTTGTTTTTACATGATTTATACTGAGGCGGCTTTTTTTTGTTTTTGGACATGAGGTATAGTGAGGCAACTTTCTTTGTTTCGGATGTGATCTATGGTAAGGCATGTTTTTGGGACATGATGTATACTAAAGCATGTATTTGGACATGATGTATAGTCAGGCAATTTTTGGCATTTTGCCAGTTGACTAGCTCAACTGGTAGCGCCACAGTTTCATGGTACAGGGAATGAAGGTTTAATACATGGTGGGGCAGACTGTTTATGTTGTTGTTATGGTTTGATACCCTGCATGGCAGACTGTAATTTTTGCTCATTTTAACATTCTTCCAGGGCCAGCTACTCATCATAGTCATCACCTCGATTATAACATGATGGTCCTTGCCAGATGGTTAGCTCTACTGGAAGCACTACAGATTCATGGTGCAGGGGATCGAGGTTCAATACCTGTTGAGGCTCAGTGGAGGTGTTGCTTGTTTTAACATATCTCCGGGTCCAGCACCTATCGTAGTCATCACCTCCGTTATAACATCACGGTGTTTGTGAGCTGCTTAGCTCAAGTGGTAGCACCGCAGATATATGGTTCAAATCCCGGCCAGGTTTGAATGTGGGTTTAAGAAAGAAAAATCTTGATGTAATTTTTTTTTTTTTTAAACAGCGGCTGCCTTATCTATCGTCAGCCCCTTTTTTCACCACCACCCCCTCCGCGGCCTACTTCTACTTTTTTGTTGACCTTTTCCAACAGGACACATCTCTGAGGCACATTCTTTCCCTAGCACTGTCATGATGAGGGCGGAGTCTTTCGTCGTCGTCTCCTCCTCTGTGGCATAAAGTCATCTAGGCATCCTCCAGGTCTACCTTGGCCCTACTAGCAAGTGCTTCATCGTCAACTGGGAAGGCAACGGCCTATTATTTGTAAGCAACCTTGACCGGGATTTGAATCCTGGCCCCCTGCACCATGAACCTGCGGTGCAACCAGTGGAGTTGGCCAGCAGGCAAACATTCACGATGTTATAACGAAGATGATGACTATGATAGGTGCTGGACCTGGAGAAATAGAAAAAGGACCAACAACTACTGTCGTCCTGACCGGAAATTAAACACTGATTCCCTGCACCATGAATCTGCGGTGCTACCAGTTGAACTAACCATCTGGCAAGAAAGCATGATGTTATAACAGAGGTGATGATTGCGGTACGTACTGGACATGGAGAAATAGCAAAATGATCAACAACCATACTTGCCCACACCAGATATTGAACCCAGATTCCCTGCTCACCATCTGGCAAACATCCATGATGTTATAACTGAGGTGATGATTATGATACCCTCTGGAGGCGCACAGAGCTCGGCTGGTTCCAACGCTTCTTACCGGAGTTCCGCTTGGTTGACGCAGCTTCCAGCGGCACTTCAGGCTCAGTTTGAGGACCTGCTAGCTCGGGTTAGTGCCAGGAAGATATTTGTGTGGAATATTTTATCAGAGCTTTTCTTGTGGAAAACCGGAACCAAAGCACTGAAAAAGTGGAGGGTATAGCAGAAGCAAAAGCATTGAAGACACTTTTTTAAATTCTATTTTTAATAAATGCGTTTTTTTTTAAACCTGATGCATCCCAGCCTCACCCAGAGCCTAGCTCCAGTGGCCCCCGGGTAAATTGAGTTTGAGACCCCTGGCATGATGTTGAACATCTTTCCATCGGTTGTTCAGCTAGACACGGGAGAATATCACGGTGATCTAGTCTATGTCCTGCAGACATCGGTGAAGGACATTTTCCTCCTGAGCAGCAGGAAGGGAGCTCCAAGGTGGAGCCACAGCCCTCATGCATAAAAGAAGAAGACGAGGAGACAAAGACCGCTTCCATTAAAGAGGAAGAGTACCACAGCATCGGTCAGGACTCAGTGATGGGTGTCCATGTAAAGATGACAGAAGCTGATGGAGACCACTGGAGGATCACCAGCGGGTGGCCTTGTAGCTCTGCTATCAGATTGTGACGACGCAATCACAAAGCGTTTGCCAGCGAGGCGAGCCTGACGGTGCATACCAAGATCCACATAGGGGAGACACCATTCATGTGCTCATTCTGCGGCGAAAGTTTCACAGTACACACGCGCACACACAAGTCCACAAGGGGGAGAAACCATATGCCTGTTCAGTGTGGTACAGCTTTTGCACAAACAGATGAGTTGAAAGTACACACGACACACTGGGGAGAAACCTTTTACCTGTGCAGTGTGTGGTCTCGGTCTTGCCTGGACAAATGAGTTGAAAATACACATGAGAAAACACACTGGGGAAAAACCTTTCGGCTGTTCCGTGTGTGGTATGAATTTTGTAGGAACATACACTGGAGAAAAACCTTATAGCTGCTCAGTGTGTGCTTTAAGTTTTGTACAATTTTTGAAAAGACACTTGACGAAACACATTGGAGAGAAACCTTTTCCATGCACTAAACAGTTGCTTTGTCTGTTTGACAAGCCTCGCTGAGTGTTGTGTCCCAAGCTAACATGGGCTGTCTTTGTTTGAGGCCCAAACGCTGTGTGCCTCCCAAACACAAGGGGGTGGTCCATGAATGCAACACCCTTGAATGCACCATCTTTATGTGCTTTGGGATCCAACAGTAAAACTTAAGCATCACTTTGTCCGGGGATGAACGTGCTGTTATATAAGTTATAATAACACATATTTATTTTCTTCATGATTCCAATTTGTCCAATATGTGTTCCTATCCATGCTTTTCTCTATCTAGCGTCCTGGTGGTAGAAGATCCATCTGGATGATCCTTCCATCCTTGGAGACTGAAGGCTACTGCTATTCCAGTGTGTTGGTAACCCATGCAAATGTTCAATTCATGTTCAATTCAGGTGTAATCAAATGTGATTGGTAATTGCGCCTTCAGGCTACTAGAGGTCCTAGTTTCCCCACGTTATGTTAAAGTGGACCGATGATGCTCAATGTGAGGGGTTGTGGACACCTTAACCCACGTAGAAAGCTTTCTAGTGTGTCCGGGATCGGTAATTGAAAGTTTTTATAGAGAAGACAACGCACAATAGAGCCAATACCAGATCGTTAACCAAGGATGACTGGAACATAAGACTACATTTGGTCAAATGGTTGTTTATGGTGTTTGCCTTAGGATGAAAGATAAAATTATTATTGCAGCTAATTCTGGCACATTTACTGTGATGCTTGTGCTCGTGTATTAATTTATATGTACTGTCCTAATTAGATAAACTAACAATGTTTGCTGCTGTCTGTCACCAACATCATAAGAAAACAATGCGCCATCCTACAAACATATTCTTCCTCATCATCAAATATAAAGTTGGTGGGCGTAAGAATGAAACAAAAGTGCTCTGTGGAACAAAAATTGTGGAGACGTCTTGACGACGGCGTCCAGGATTTGATTTTGCCGCTTTTGCTCTTTTGTTCAAGAAAGTTCCTCCTCGAATTGTGCCATCGTATTTTCTAAATGTCCAATTATTTGTCCACGCTCTCTGTATTTCTACCTTGAACACAATGACAAGACTTTACACTCACACTTGATCGAGCGGACGTTTCTTTGCGGGTAAGCTAGCAAGCTAAGCTTGCAAGCTAATGAATGTACGTTTCCAATGTTTGGCGCCCTCTAGGTGGCTGGAGGAAGCAATTACAGACAGTGCTTTTCAATGACACCGTGATCTGAATAAAGCTGGACAAACGGTTTTGGGAGGAATACATAAAGTAAACAATATAAAACAATGTAACAATATCAATAACCAGATAACAGGCCTGCTAACAGTTGCGAACGCCTGCTCCCAATCTCCCCCCCAAAATCCCTTTGTTGATTGCTAGCATTTCTTGTCCAGTCTGCCAAAAAGGACAAAAGACTAGTCAATTATATGAATTTATTCACAGCGTTCATATCGTTGTACAAAAAAACTTAACCCAACTGAAAACACCAGAGGTTTCACTATAGTTCATATAGCATCCACCAGCTTCAACCATGCATTAAACCATCCATGCTGGAGCCCACTCCAGACAAGCTGCAGGGGGCTGCAGGCACCTCTTATTGGGGCAGTCCCAGTATTTCACTGTATGTGAATGTACCGCCAGAGCAGGTCAAAGGTTTCTCTTCAGTGTGTGTCCTCAAGTGTTTTTTTAAATATTCATTCCGTAAAAAACTTAAAGCGCACACCGAGCAGGTAAAAGGTTTCTCTCCAGTGTGGATCCTGCTATGCGTTTTCAAATGTGCATTTTGGGAAAATCTTTTAGCACACACTGAACAGCTGAAAGGTTTCTCCCCAGTGTGTCTTCTCATATGTATTTTCAACTCATCTTTACGTGCGACACCCATCCCACACACTGAACAGGTAAAAGGTTTCTCTCCAGTGTGGATTCTTGTGTGTTGTTTCAAATGTACATTTTGTGAAAATCTTTTACCACACACTGAACAGCTGAACGGTTTCTCTCCGGTGTGTCTTCTCATGTGGATTTTCAACTCATTGTTTCGTGCCAAACTTATTCCACACACAGAGCAGGTAAAAGGTTTTTCTCCAGTGTGGATTCTCATGTGAACTTTCAACTCGTCTGTTCTTGCAAAACGTATAGCACACATTGAACAGGGAAAAGGTTTCTCTCCGGTGTGGATTCTTGTGTGTACTGTCAAACTTCCTTTCCGAGAGAATCTTTTACCGCAAACTGAGCACATGAATGGTTTCTCTCCGGTGTGGGTCTTCATGTGTACGATCAGATTGGACTTGCTGCTCAGTCGTTTGCCGCATTGGGAGCACTTCCAGCGAGTGTTGGCGCCATCGGCTTTCACGTCCTCGTCATCGGTGTCAGGGGAGGGTGACGTCACGTCATCGCTATCTGATAGCGGAGCTAAGAGGCCGTCCGCTAGTGAGCCTTCTCGAGACGGCACTTCTCTCTTGTCCTCACTTTCACCTTTGTCTTCATCATCTTCACTCTTCACTGGGCCCTCCCCCTGACTGACGCTGTCTTCCTCCTCTTCCTCTTTAATGTAGGGGGGCTGTGGATCCTCCTCTTCCTCTTTAATGTGGGGGGGCTGTGGATCCTCCTCTTCTTTAATGTGGGCAGGCTGTGGGTCCTCTTCTTCTTTAATATGGGGGGGCTGTGTCTCCACCGTGGAGCTCCAATCCTTCTGCCCAAGATGTCCTTGGCTGACATCTGCAGGACACAGGAAGTAAGCAGATAATGAGGGTTGCATTTGGAAGTGAGCCACGCGAGTAGGAGACCCGAGTTCAATCCCACCCTGACCATCTCTGTGTGGCGTTTGCATGTTCTCACCTCACATGCGTGGGTTTTCTCCCCCACTCCAAAAACATGTTAGGTGGCGACTCTTACATGCATTTGAAGAATTTATTTAGTTTGTTTATCTGGGACATCTAACGGTTTTTAGTTTCTTTGAGTATCCTTATTGTATTGTATTCAGTATTCATGTTGACACTGCCCGTTTAAATAAACATTTGTGTGATTTATATTATTTGTAAATTCTCTGTAATTTAGCAGGAAAATTGTTAGTGTAATTTTACAGTAGTAAGTTGTTCATTGAGAACTGTAAAATAACAGTTTATTATATTATCATGTTTATACACTCTCTACAGCACAGTACTGTAATACTTTTACAATAATATACTGTTGTTGTCGATCACAGTAGCACACCGTAAAATAACAGTTTGAAGCTGGCGATTCTAGCTGCCAGTCCTGTACTGTAATTTAACAGGAACATTTGTTGCAGTGTACCCAAACTTCTTTCCTTTAAAAGAGGCCAAGCAATCAATTTTAAGCAACTACAAAGATGGAGAGAAAAAGTGCTGGTAGAGAAAATAGTAAAACAGCTATTCATCCAAATTGTCCATAGGTATGAATGTGAGTGTGAATGGTTGTTTGTCTATATGTGCCCTGTGATTGGCTGGCCACCAGTCCGGGGTGTACCCCGCCTCTCACCCGAAGACATCTGGGATAGGCTCCAGCACCCCCGCGACCCTGGTGAGGATAAGCGGTATAGAAAACGGATGGTGAGAATGACACAAACCTGCTGCATGTATCCCAAAAACAGCGTCCACTTGAGCTTGTCGCTCCTCCTTGTACTCCGCCATCGATGGAACTCTACAAATATTTCAACTTATTTCAACATACTTTTCACTCACACTTGATCTATTGGCGACGTGCTAACTCCAGCGTCTCTTTGTTAGCAGCTAGCGAGCTAAGCTAGCCCGAGGAAGATATTTACTCTATTCCACGGCATATTGTTGAACGAATGGATGAAGAACACACAACACGAACGCCACACGTCTTTCCCCTCAAACGCCATCTTGCTTTTTTCCCCCTCTTCCTGTTTTGTTCGAGGGCGCTGCCATGCGTGACGTCTCAATGCTGCCCTCTATCGATGACTGTTGGCTATAGCACACGGAGGAGTCCCCGGTAGTTAGCAGTATGAAGATATGATCGGTGTTGCGTATAGTTGTCATGACCTACTTCAAAGTTCAGTTCATAAAGTATAAATATGATTCCTTCACCATTTCAATTTTGAAGCACTTCAAAGTTGACTTAATTTAGATTTTTGGGGGGGTGAAAAGCCTGACTTGTTTTGTAAAGAAAAGGATGCCATCCATCAGCAGCTAAAGTGATTCCAATATGGAATTGTACAACAATATTAAATATGAAATGCTTTTTTTAATTCATGCTTTTTACAAATAGAATCAATCAGTCAACACGGAGCTACCCACCAGGCACTGCTACGTGTGGGATATGTATGCAGTATCTCTAGTATTTCCACGTAAATTTATACAGCTGTACTCCACATCTAAATCCATACACAGCTACAGTATCTATCATCTATCTAGACATCCCATCATTTAATTACACGCCATTTTGTTATCAAACTCCAACAAAGCTACTGAAACATCTCAAGGATGATCTGTGGAAACAAAATGCACTTCAGCTCAATTTGGAACTTTCACAGCAAGGGCTATGAATACTTATGTAAATATTGATTATTCATTTTTATTTGTAATAAATTTACAACAATAAAAAAACTTTTTTCACATTGTGTGTAGAATTTCGGAGATAAATATAAATTTTATCCATTTTGGAATAAGGCCATAAATGAAATAAAATAACAAAGAAGTGAATAAACAAATGACATAAACAAATGTGGAAACAATGAAGCGCTGGGAATAGTTTCCGAATGCACTGTACACTAATACTGTAATACTGTATACAAATACTTCAACTGAAGGGTGTGCATTTGGACGATGGATTGTGGTGAAATTGGAGTTATTAGCATTTTGGAGATATTTGAGTGATTATTTCAGCACGGAAGCATTCCCTGGAAGAGTTGTTTGAAGGTAGCCCACATCCACACCACTAGGATTCTTTTTCTTTCTTTCCAAATGGATACTGACGAGCCGGTATCTCGTCCACTCTGTTCCGGTGCAGCTGAAAGGACGGCGTGACCCAGCGGCCACATGAACACTGATCTCCACACCAGCGGAACGAGCCCAGCTTGTATCCACATTTAGGACATAGCAGCTAGAGGGAACAGCAGAGAGAACTTCAAGGGGAACTCCAACAGCAATGCTCAGCAACATCTCAAATGGAATGGAGCACTAGCTATGCAGGTGGTGAGATCCTGACCTGGGACCAAAAAAAAAAAAAAACACCCCGCCCACCGGGTCGTCGCTCAGCATCCCACCTCAGAGGCCCATGACACCTCCAGGGCGCTCATGGCCAAAACCTGGCGTCCTGATCTTATTGCCTGTCCATGAATGCCAAGCTGTGAGAAGCCACAAAGGCTCTGCATCCTACTAGTAGCTGCATGTGTGTGTGTGTGTGTGTACCTGTCCATCCATCACACCAAGTAGTGCTTGTTCCATCCACTGCACTGGTTGAATAAAGTATGAAGTACATTGGACTCCTCCTGTACAAAGATCAGAGAGTATTTCAATCATGGCAGCTTTATGCTGACCGCGCTTCATGAACCTGTCCAGCACCCGAGCACAAGAGAAGAAACAAACCACTAAGCAGAGTGCCACAGCATTGAATTGTGTACTCCTATAGAGCAGCCACACACAATAACCCACACTTCCACAATCTGCACCTATTCCAGCTGTATTTTCTTAGACTTGTGCTTCCCGCTTGCCTCGTCAACAGGGAAGCCGAGGGCGTATCTGGCCTCCAGCCATGCCCATATAAGGAAGTCCGGCCATCTGTGACATCACAGACCTCCAGTTTTACCACGCCTTCTGAAAGCGAGCATTCATAGCCATCCCTAACTTCTTTCAGGGCTCACTTCCAAATGTGCAAACCTCATTATCTGAAACTTTGGCATGTTTTAACCCCAGAATGCAACATTCTAACTACATTTATAGGTCAGAAAAGTGGGAAAAGTATCATAGGTCCGCTTTAAAACTTCCTGTTCAAATGCAAAACAACCATATGATATAGCTTCAAAATATGTGATCATGCATGAATAAGGCTAAGCTAGGTTTGAAATGAGCCGGAAATACCTTTTGGAACAAGTACTGTAAGGGGCAATGGGGGTCTTCTTACCAGTCAGGTTGCTGGACTTCTTGTGGGCAAAGGCTGATGCGCCTTCTCCCACTTGGTGACTGAGAAGACTGGAGCCGCGGAACAGAGTTCTTCTGCACACGACAGGTGAGATGAAGACAAAAGGGAAGGCTTGAGATTGTGACGCTGGCTTTTTTACCTGCACTTCCTGCATCGATAGGAGGATTCAGATGAGCTGGAGAGAGCAGGGTCAGCTGCAAACATCTCCTTGGGGACATGCTGCAGCTCTGCGTGTTCACACAAAGGAGAAGCTGAGAAGAAGAAAAAACTCGTCCTAAGGGTACTTGTGTGTGTGAATGTGCTGACCGGGGTATTTCTCAGTCATTTTGGTCAGTCTGTATTGTTTGTAAAAAGGACTAGAGGTGTCCACTTCACAATGCATGGCCTCGTACAGACACAGCTGCTCCTCAAAACCGCTGTTGACCCTGAAACACAGTAGCACGGCCGCCATCAGATAGCTTGCCCTGTATAAGTGGCCACACACACACACACACACACACACACGCTTACTGCACATCCTGCTTGACGCTTTTCAGTCTTTGAAAGGCCTCCACAAAGCCCAGCTGGTATCTCTTCATCAGGTAAGCAGTCACAATGGTGGCACTGCGACTACGTCCAGCATGACTGAAAGAAACACAGCACGTCTCAAGTACAATCATTTCAAAACCCTAGAATTGCGTTCTCGCTCGTCTACTTGCTTCCTTTAAACCTTACCAGTGGACCAGCGCGGCGCCGCCTCCATCCACTGCCTCCTGAATAAACAGGAAGCAGGAGTCCATGTGGCTCAGGAGGTCAGAGGCCGCCTCATCCAGCACATTGATCCATTTACTGCAATAGCCACAACCCTCAGGTAGAAGAGCTCCAGGATCCACAGAGTCCACGGACAGGATGTGAGTCACGGACGCATCCGCCAACGCCGCCTTGTCATTAAGGTCGGCCGCCGTTCCGATGAACAGACCAGGATCCGCCAGTAGCATGACCTCCAACAAAGATGGACCTGCTTGGACATATGAAGACACAGTCATTGATTAAAACACATCAGCTACCAACTCAATGCACGCACTTCCATATTAACACTGGCCATTTTCACTGCTATGTGACAAGCAAATATGGAGGTGGGCCGAGCAAATTATCACAAGTGCTCGGATGTCCCTTAGTGTGGAATGATACAGACGCAATTTAAATTACAGCCTTGTTGTATACAACATTTTATTTATCCCCGAGAGGCAATTTAAAGGACACCGAGAGCAGCATATGGAATAAAAATGTAAGAAGCAGACAAGGATAAGTAAAAGAGCAGACACTACTGAACACACACATACCTAACGAATAAATAGTAATTAAATATATATTTTTTAAAGTATAACAAGCTAAATAGAGGTTGTGCGGAATCTGGATAGGGAAGGGTCCAAGTGATAAATGGTTAAATAAAATGAAATAGCCAGATTCACTAAAATGAATGTGGACAGCATAGTTATTTAGTAATATATTTGGCGTGTTAGCAACTTAACGTAATTACAAAATGAAGGTGCATTAAAGAGCAAGGAAAGGGAAATGAGCAACCGAAACAACTCACCTTGTAAGAAAGTACGTAACAAAATTATCTGTTTAAACTACAATATCATTGAGCGAACGCTCGTGTTGTTAAAATCCTTGCGCTCGTCTTTAATATAAGTCCGGGTAGACATGGCCGGCATGTAAACATGGTTCCGACTACAAATGTTCCTTCAGTCGTAAACGGAAAACTTCTTACATGATTGTATTGCTGTACGGAATGTGATAACTGTTTGTTGTCATAATACATGGTAATCATTAGAATGATAAAGATTTGCTAATTTATAATTAGCACTGTCACCCACACAAAGGGATATAGCCCTTAATCTCAAATGAGACATTATAAATCTAATGTATACAATGCACTGACAATGTATGCACTGGGTGGGTTGGGGTTGGGGAATAGTAACCTGTGTATCTCGATTTGAAATGAATGGTCTATCACAAAGAGATTTCCATCCCTGTCAAGACATGTCACAGGAACATCAGGTGACTACTCTGAGAAGATTGCAAGCGAGCAGTCCAAAATGCCCGCTTAGAAAAAGTAGCTAACTCCAGTCTGTGAAAAAAAGGACAGTTTAGGAAACACCCTGTGGCCTAGGTTTGATGGTGACGACCATTTTCAGTATGGAAAAATGACTTTATTTGGCTGGAAAAATGAATGACACATGATTAAAAAAATCCCATCTCATGATATGATTGAGGGTAGTAGTAGTAGTACTACGACTAGTAGTAGTAGCAGCTGATGAATGCAGTATGTGTAATACAAGCAGTGTAAATTGCGAGCTCCTCTGTTCCTGCTATTTCATGATCAGCAGCATGAAGATGAGATGATTTCTTCTGCTTGAGCTGCAAGCAGGTTGTTGGTTCTTCCGGGGTTCCTCTGGGAGCTGTCTAAATCTCCCCGCCTTCTTCCTGTCTTCCTCCTGTCCCTGCTGCCGGCCACTTGACTGACACGTGGTACGACTTCAGCTCCTCCTCCGACACGTAAGCGGGGGCGCGGCCCATGAGGTCGTGACCGCGGAACGACTTGGGGAAGGCGATGACATCACGTATGCTGTCGGCCCCCACCATGATGGATACCAGCCGATCTAAACCTGGAAAACAAAAAGATATTTTCCACATTTCTTTTCTCTTCTATTCTCTGTATCGATATGTCAATAAATACCTGAAATATTCATGAAAACATCAGAGGTAACCAATCTGGTGTCATAAAACAGAAATGAATTCAGCATCTCTACGATACGACAGCCGTTCCATTCCAGTGAGCAGGGTGGAGCCGCCTTAAACTAAACTCTGCTAAAAGTATTATACTACAGTATAAGCATAAACCAGCTCAAAAAAAGGCAATTGTACAGGTTTTTACCGAATGAGACCCCGAATGTCCCATGAATACAGTACATGATCACGGTTCTCCAAGACTTCCCGTCCACTTGAGGAAGTGCTGTCCTTTATGCGATGAATTAGCACGATATTTACACCTCCCTCACTCACGCTGCAAGCAAAGTGGAACACACAGTGTAACTGTAGCATATGGAAATAAACACTACTAAAATACATGCTCAACTATAACCCGCAAGGTATGCTGGGTAGCATGTGCACAAAAGGCACCCGACAATGACCCTGGGGAATGCGGACTGGAACCGGAGTCCTGGTGTAGCGACTCTTACCAAGAGCGATGCCGCCGTGGGGTGGCGCTCCCGAGTCCAGAGCCTCCAGCAGGTGAGAAAGAACCGTGGGATCCTCCTGAGCAAGAAACATGTCACGCTTAGCTAGGATCCGCCCAGACATCAGCCAAGTGTTTATTCGGTGTAGAGCCAATGTTTTTGACGTCACATTCCAGCATTGTTAATGACCATACAGGTGTAAAAAGAAGTTAACCAACAGTCAATAATGATCTGAAGAGAAATGATCTGTTCCAGGGTCAAACATCCGAAAAGTTGTCCATGCTAAGTTTGAAGTTACGTCCATTTTAATACTGGTGACGGTGTGAAAACGAGAAAATGAAACAAGCCCATCCCCTTTTACCTTGAGAATGTTCTGTAACACGTGAAGCTGCTCTGAAGCCTTATGGATGCGGATGGATCCCCCTCCAATCTCAGAGCCGTTCAACACCAGGTCGTAGTGCTGACCACGTACCTGGAATGCCAGAGTCCAGACATATCCCACATGCCAAATCATAGCATGAGATACCAGACGACACCTACTTTTTCTGGCCGTGTGTACAGTAACGGCGTGTCTTCCGGCACTGGAGCAGTGAAGGGGTGATGGGCCGACTCCAGCCGCCCCGGCTCGTCCTGCCTGGGCACGAAGAGGGGGAAATCCACCACCCACAAAAAGTGAAACGCTGAAGTATCACGGATTGAAGAGCCGTGAGACTCCAGGAGGTCAGCGCACCGCAAACGAAGATGACCCAGCAGAGGTTGCTGAGAGCGCAGCGGAGACATTGCGGTTGGGACAGGAAGCTCCAAGGCAGCGGGACTACTTTCATTCAGGCCGGGCTCTTACCACCACGGCAGTTGCACCGGCGGCTATCAGGAGGAGGTCCCCGGGCTCGGCTCCGGTCTTCTTTAGCAAGGCATCGCTGATGCTGCCTGACAGCAGCTTCTTTATGGGGGACTTGAGAGATCCATCATCTCTGACCAGCACTACACTCACCTCCTGGGAGAAAGAAAAGTACATCAACTATTACTACACTATTACTATTATACTATCGCTTCTTCCTACTCCTTTTGGACATGTGGAACTGTGGACTGATTATGTGATGCATTCAATTGTAATCTGATCCATATTCAAATGAAATTAAACCATTCCCATTACCATATTACGTGGAAAAAGTTGTCATTTTATCATTGCTGAGTTATGAGGAACAATAGCATCATTTTGGTAGCATGAGAAAAGCTAAACAACTGTTTTATTTTGACAAATTGGTTGACGAAAAAGTTACAATGGTGTGAGAATGAAGTCCAGATATGATGGGAATAAAGTCATAATTACCAGAAGAAAATTGAAAGCTGAAATAAAAACTAAAAACAGCAGCCCGTTTCACAAGAATGAAGCCACGATATTTAGAGAGAAGTTGTCATTTTATGAGAACAACATAATAGGAGGGAACAGAGCCTCATCAAGTTTAAACAGCAGTAACATGGAAATGGAAAATGGCATCGAGTTGGAATAGTTGGAAAATAAAAAAATAGGGCTGTGGAAAATAACACGTTAAAGGCGGTAACTAATTCATGTCAATTATGTCTAGTCCGTTCATCGTCGCAACACTTCCTCACAAGACAAATCGCGAGATGCTTTCACCGACACCCCGAACATGACAAGCAAAATCTCGCAGAAAGCGATGATAGAATATCAGCAAAGAAACACGTTACACGTATCTTACCTGGTGAAACTGAGTCTTTGACGCTTGTTTCAGTCCCTCCAAATCTTTTGCACTGAATAATTTCTGCAGGCGAATGAGAAGGAGAGCAATGGAACAAGAAGTGTTGGAATGGAATGTTAGTCCTTAGTCATGGAATATTAGTCCTTACTGCTCCGTCAGGGACACGGATGGCCAATATCGAACTTCCTGCTTGGCTAACGGCTGCTTTGAGGAAAGCAACATCTGCAGACAGGAAAACGTCTCTGACGTCCATCAGCTGGACGGACAACAGGACGAGAGAGATCGGTGAGATAAATGTTGTACTGATTCCTGAGTTCCAAAGCAAAGCAAACATTTTTTCATTCATTGTCAGAGGTGTAATTGACATGCCAACCACTAGGTGGTACTCAAGTACAGTGTACGGTGTACCTGTGTGAGTCATTACAGAAGTAGTCAGTTTTTGCAGTGTAGCCAGTTACGCCATCTGTCAGCGCGCACCATTTTGCACTGTTTTGTTTATATTTGCTGACCAAACGGAAACACCGTAACACCGCCTCCGCAAAATGGCTGACACGAGCAGACACATGTCAATTTATCAAGTGCGTCAGAATTATCAACCTTTTTTTTATCGTTTGGTTATTCGATTATTGTGACAGTCCTAATGACATCTATAGACACAGGAAGTAATGCCCCCCCCCCGCCCACCTTCATGCCGAATCTGGTATCGGGTTTGTCCACGCCGTAGTCCCTCATGGCCTCTTGGTACGTCATGGTTGGGAAAGGAAGCATGATGGGAGCTTTCTCCGCGGGCCAGGAGTACTGCAACAAACCCTCCACCAGGGATGTGATTCCCGCCTGGTCCACAAAAGACATTTCTATGTCCACCTGACGGGGACAAAGAGTCCTTTTTCAGCGAGACACCCAAGCAAGACCACCGCACTGAGAAGTAAAGCCGCAAAGTCATCCGAGGTGTTCCCTCCTACCTGGGTGAACTCGGGCTGGCGATCTGCTTTGGAGCCTTCGTCTCGATAGCACCGAGCAACCTGGAAGTACCTGATGCCCGTTGGAAGACAACGTGACCTTTTTATTTCAGCCTCTGGACAACAAAGTCAGTGACATCTGCTTGAGATTCCCTCAAGACAGGACAGGAACATCTCCTTGGAACCACGCACCCAATCCGTGACCTTGCTAGCATTCAATCATCTTTATCCTTACGCCACACTTCCTTATTATCGTCTTCACTTCCACTTCTGTGGGGATGGCTTTCCTTTTCTTTGGCGCACTGCCGCTCCGAGACACCAAGTACAACAAGTAAACTAACTTCCACGGGGTGGCTGTGTAGGCACTACACGTTACTACATTCCTTGAATTCTTGTACACTGGCCACTAGGGGTCAGTAATGTTACTGTGATGTTAAGTGAGACACACAAGCACCAGACTTGCTGGTTTGAATGATCTCACAACAGACACAACAAATGATGATAATATGATAGGTAACAGGAGTGTAAATGTGACTATAGAGGTGTTATATCATGTCTAGAGGGCTCTAATAATGTTGAAAAGTGTATTTAGAAGGTCATTAATGTTCTTTTCTCTTATAAACAAACATACTATAAACGACTATTGGGGGATAGGAGTGCAATGGTTGTAAAATAGGGGTGTTACTTTGCAGAGGTTCACTCATCACTGTCAGGAGGGATTAGTGAGTAGTCACCTGTCCATTCCGGCCACCATTAACAGCTGTTTGAACTGCTGAGGACTCTGAGGGAGGGAGTAAAACAGACCCGGTTCTCTGGAGGGAACCAGAAACTCTTTGGCACCCTGCAAAAGCGGGAGAGATGATTCTGACTCTGAGGTTCGTCAGGCTAGCATCAAGCTTTCATAGCTTCTATTCTAGCAACGCAGCTCCTGCATTGGGTCTCACAATGCGCAGGTTTATTTGATGTCGAGTTGTTTCAATGGTGAAAAAAAGAGTCAAGAATAAGAAATATTTCCATTATTGGGTGTGTTCCCATGTCATAACGGATATTAAATAATCTTTGACATAAACAAATAAAATATCCTTATGCTCACCCCTGGAGTCCTTTTAAACAGAGTTGGCGTTTCAATGTCAATAAAACCTGTCATGTGGAAGAAAAAAAATAAGCACACGTATATTAATTCAGGGGTTAACAGGCAACACACAAATGATACGTGCACAGATGGTGAGGCGCTGACTCCTGTGGGGTTTTAATGTTAATACTACAATTTGATTTCATAAACTGAAAAACATTTGCATTATTAGCTTTCATTTGCTAATGAACACTATCCTTCTCGAGGAAAGGTTCTGATACTTTGTTGTAAAAGTCTCCTGGTGAGCTTGGTAGTGGTATGAAAAGGTAGCTATCCTCCATCTTGTCATCTCGCCTCCTATATGATATTTTTGTGTATTTTATTGTGGAATAAGGAAGAATATTAGCAAGAATAGCAATGTTACACATACACAGGCTATGGAAAGTCACATGCGTAATAAACATGATATTATTGGCCACATGCTGACAACTGGGTCGCCACTGTGTGCATGCCAAGCCGGGAAGAGACACCTGATGAAAATGCAAACTCCCCTCCATCCTCTGATTTGTCCGTATGTGGACACCCCTAGTCTGCATCACCAAGACACAGCCAAGAGAGCCCCCCCACTTAAGGGACTCCAAAAAGTCTAAATGAAGTCATGACCGTAGGAGCCCATCCCAAGACGGGCTGGTGAAAAAGCCAACAAGCGCTACAAGCAGTACATACCGTGCACATAACACAGATACTCCCTCATCTTCATCACAAGCTGGGACCTCACCCTGAGGTTCTTCTGCAAGGCAGAAGATCTCAGGTCCAGGTAGCGAAACTGCATGCGCAGAGACTCGGATTTCTGTGCGCCAAGAATGGAAAACCATCATCATGCTTTATATACGTATTTCATTTTCATGCGAGGAGAAACGGCCAGCTACTCACTTTGACAAAGTCTTTAACTTCAAAAGGCAACTTCCGGCAGATGTTATACACATCCACGTCCTCCGCAAGGACTTCAATGTGGCCGGTTGGCATCCCCTTTCACACACAAACACAAATAATTGGTCAGAGCGCTTGTTCCAGGCATTTAGCCTTCATTGTTAGCATGCTAACACCTAGCATAATAGCATGGGTAGACACATGAACTATCATGCTAGGTGTTGGCATGCTAACATTAGCATTTTTAGCCACTTTCATAAGACATTATTATGCTAGAAGCTAATGTTGGCACATTAGCATTGCAAAAATGAAAATGTAAACTTCAGCAGTAAAAGCAGTGTTAGCATACGAACATAATTATACTAATATTTTTAACATTTTCCGAGGTAGGCACTTATACAAACAGTCAGTGCTATTACCTGCTAGGTGATAGCATTATATAAGTCATTTAAACCCTTACACATGTTTTTACATAATCTAAATATGCAGGTAAAATATTAACATTTATGGTGATAATAATAAGGGGGGGGGGGCGGAAGTCTTTTCTAGTTTCATACAGTTCACACACACACCTTGTTCTCCTGTCCTGATGGCCGTTCCTTAACTGTCCCCATGACTTTGATGACCGACTCAGCAGTGAGGTTACACAGCACTTCCTTGACATGGCGCGCTGACTGGACACAAAACGACCACAAACTCTCCTTGATGCATATTCCTTCATGCAGCATTACACAGTGCTAACGTCACACACTGTACTTCATGTTCATGCGGGGCTGGCTTTTTATCGGCCCCAGCGACATGCTAAACATAGCATTTCACCAGAAGGCTAAGAAGAATGTTTCAATAATAATAAACAGCAGAAATATAAAAAATGACTGTTACATTACAAAAATATAGTGAAAATATTATTTTTCAATATTTTATATATTAAACTCCCAAATATTTCAACTTTGGTCCCATAATATGACTTTTCTCCAACCTCAATTTTCCTCAATATTTCAACTCTATGTCACTTCAATCATTTTGCATTTTTCCAAATATTTCAACTACCTTCTTAAGCAAGGATGCAATTTGTGGAAAATCAGGTGGAGAAGAAAGTTTACAAGACAAAAACAACATTTATGAAGATTAAGAACAAAGTTGAAATAGTTATAACATTAAAACGAATGTTAGCAGCCTAGAGTTGAAATATTCGAGATAGACATTTCATTTTTAAATTTTTTTAAAAGACAATGTTGTGAGAAATAAAAGAAGAATATATATTTTTTTTTTAATTTGGGTTACGGAAAAAATCATAATATTACAAAACCTTTATTTAAGAAAAAAGTTAAAATATTTGGAAAAGGTTTTTAAAAAAGGGGAAAAAAGCAAAGAGTGAAGTTGATATTAATAGTGTATTTTTCCAGCCAGATGAAATACTCTATCTAGAAGTTCTTAGCAAATATCATCCTTGCATGTCTGACTATGCGGCCTCACTTGGAAACATGTTGACGTAAAACCAGGATGCTTACTTTCTCCTGAGGTATAAGAACTTGGGTAAACCCGCTGAAATCTCGCAGAATGACAAACAGGTCTTGTCTGTTGAAAAACCATGGAAAATGATGTTGGAGGATTTTCCATGTTGTGTGTGTTGGTTTCAGTGTGTGAAAGCAGCAGCAAAGCAGGAAGCACCTGAGGTACTGGACCCAACCGCAGAGAGTCACCTTCTCTCCCACATGCTCCTGTCGCAGTTGTCCACAGGTGTGACTTCGAAAAGACAGACAACTGCTACCTGGGAGAGAAAATAAATGATCTTGTGAGTGACCTGCTATCACAAGTTGTACTACAAGGTCATCAGAACATTGAAAGCCAACAAACATGATGGGATATGGTGGATTCACAGTGCAGTGGAACCCCGCAGTCACTGCCCCCACAAGTAGAAAAGCACTTGGAGAGCGCAGACCTAGTTACCCCCAGTGCCATAGTTACCCCCATATTATGATTTACACCATAAATTAGTCCAATGTTTATTTTATCTACATATTTACATTGCTCATGGTAGCAATCTCCCAATGCTAACATTAGCACGGGAACACATAGCATGATAGTAGTAAGTGTTAATCTATAAAAATGGCTAAAAATTGTACTGCTGTAATGCTAGCATGTAGCAAAATGGTGCTAAATATTTATATATGTCTCTAGCTATGAAATTGGCTAAAAATGCTATTACACTAATGTTAATCTGCTAACGCATAATAATAATGTTGACATGCTAGCAATGCTACTAACAGTACATGCTAGCACCAAGCGTGAAGGTGCTCAGTCTTGATATGCATCTATAAAAATAGCTGTAAATGCTAGTATGCTAACATTAGCATGCTAGCTGTGGTACCGTGTTAACATACAGTATGTTAACATGTAGCATAATAGTGCTAAATCTTTACATATGTGTCTAGCTATGAAAATGGCTGAAAAAATGCTACAATTCAAAAGTTAACATGGTAGCAATGCTAACGTGCTAACACCTAGCATGATAGCACTTCTTTCTCTTTGGGCTTTTCCCTTTAGGAGTCGCCACAGAAAATTCACTGCTTCCATCCAACCCTGGCTCTCTCACATCAACTACCCTCATGTCCTCCTTCACTACATCCATGAACCTCCTCGTTGGTCTTCCTCTACGCCTCCTACCTGGCAGCATCCTTCTACCAATATATTCACTATCTCTCCTCTGGACATGTCCCAACCATCTCAGTCTGACCTCTCTGATCTCCAAGGCCTCTAACATGTAATGTCCCTCTGATGTACTCCTTGATCCTATCCATCCTGGTCACTCCCAATGAGAATCTCAGCATCCTCATCTCTGCCACCTCCAGCACTAAGTGTTTATATATGTGTCTCCCCATGAAAACAGCAAAAATTGCTAGTATGCGAATGTTAGCATGCTTGCAATGCTCAGTGGTCCTTGAACACACCACAACCTCCGGAAAAGGTCAAATCAAGAGTTTCCAAAAGGACCCCTGTGAAAAAGTTCATGTTGCAGACTTTTGCACTGTAAGACATGCTCATTCTTGTTATGGGACGGAACACAAAGTAGGATACACGCAATATTACTGCATGACTGAAGTACCTGAAATAGTAGACTGGGACATGTGCCTGACTGGTCCTTTCCAGGTGAAGCGTCCATGATTTGAAGTCGAGCTTAACTTCCGGCTGCAAACTCGATGAGCTCCGAGTAGTCTCTGCACTACATATGTGCATTTTGTTGCCATTATTGGGTGTTTTTATTTCATAACATGTGGCGTGGGTTGTTCCTTTGGTTGCCTTGTGTGTGAAATGCCGGGTCAAAAGTTTACTTTTACAAAAGTTTCGTCATTATTACCCATTTCTGATTCACTAGGTCCCGTCTTTTATTCTTATCTGTAAAGGTCGACTGGGAAGGCAATGAATGGCCTCCAATAATTACGTCCTGTTTCTTCCTGCGTTCTCTATCACCTAAATGTTTCGACGAAAAGTAAAGCTCGTTCAACTTTTGAAAGCCCAATGTTAATCCTGTTTGAGGTACATATTTGAGGGATATATTTCCACAAAAGGTGTTCCAGATCAGTAATATCACTCCAAAGCCAACGCGAAGCTTTACGGACCCCTTTGGCAAATGTGGATTCTTCCTATTTCTTCTTCTTCGGAGTGTAGTTGCAAATACACCCGCAAGCGCCCGCCCTCTAGTGGGAGAGCGTATTACAGCATATAATCATTGGAACGCTTGACCAGTGCAGCTGTGCTAACAAAACATGTCTCAAATAAAGTGCAATGTGTGTATTGTATTGACATTTAATGAATCTATCTAACTACTATCGTAGTTAGTTTATCTTGTCATATCTTTTCCAGGCACGGCATGACTTAGCATGAATGTGTTGTTACTGTACCCCAACGCTTTGGAACACAAATTCTTCACCTTTGACTAAAATAAGCACACCTAATGCCTTTTAAACAAAGTTACATTTATCAAAATATGACGGTCTCCATCCATATACCCAAACAACCAAGCTATTTATCAGTCTAAACTCTGCTAACGATCTTCAAATGGGTATCCAAATCATTTTGAATGTCTCCCGAGGGGTGAAGTTTGCTGCCAAGCCACTTCCTGGAGCAGTCACGTGGTACAGCAGTGAGCGGGTCATCACTTCCGACTCCAACTTCTGTATGTGCTTCACGAAAATGCCCTCCATTACTCGACAGTCGACTCACGCTTCGAAGCTCGTCTCTTAGTTAAATAGTAGGAATACGCGGGTAAGTCCAGCATGTCAGGCTCCAGGGTGATGAGGGTTATCCGGGTGAGTGAGTTCGGCGGTCCGTCTGTGCTGAAACTGTGCACGGACGCGAAGGTTCCGCAACCTGGCAGCCGTCAGGTGAGTGAAACAGCTTGGCTTTTAACAGCCTTATCAGATGCACGGTCAAATATGGGGACGGTGTATGTGATTTCTGTCACCCGAAGTCCGGGTCCGAAGTCCGGGTCCGAAGTCCAGGCTCATTTCGTTGAAACAAATGTTACAGTACCGATGTAAAAAAATTGCTCGATGTACTGTATAGTATATACATCACTGAATGATGTTGTGATTTCACCTTCAACAATATAGAGATACAATCATATAAGACAACGCAGTAGTAAAATTCATAAAATTAAATTAAAATTACATTTTATTAAAACCATTTACTTTGAGTGAAGTAAAAAGTCAATACTGTAGTGCAAAATAAGTAAACAAAAGCCCAATCAAATACTGACTTGCAAATCTTTTGGCTTTTTGCCTTGAAGTTCTCCCTGAGTTTGTCAACAATATCAACGAAGAATATCAGTAACACAAAAGTGCAAATAGCTGTATATCAAATAGAAAAGAACAGAATTACATTTATTGAAGGGTGGGCCATGGCTATTTTTATTTTGCTTTTTTGCCCGGGACACATTTTAAAAATATAATTGAAAAGGTAGCAGTGGAAGTGGAAAAATCAACAGTAAGAAGTCCAAATATTATGAGGAAAAAGTGGTCATTTGACAGGTTTAAGGTAATAAAATAATCTCATTTCACTAGCACCATGTGATAATATTTTTTTTATGTGAAACAAATGAAAAACAAAGAATAAAGTTGTAACTTTTGAGAAATTACTGGGGGTGGGGATAAAAACGTCATAATGTTCGGAGAATAAAGTCCAAATATGATGGGAATAAATTCAGAATTAGAAGAAAAACAAGGAGAAATAGTACAAATATAGCAGTAATGGAAAATACAGCCAGAATAAAGCCAATTACTGGATATGACATACGTTTTATTTCTTGAAGTTTTACTCGTTTGTGCTGTGTGTGTTTTCCGCGTAGGTGTTAATTCGTGTTCATGCCTGCGGCGTGAATCCGGTGGACACGTACATCCGAACAGGGACGTACACGAAGAAGCCCTCCCTGCCGTACACGCCTGGCAGCAACGTAGCTGGAGTGGTGGACAGTGTGGGAGACGGCGTCACAACAGTCAAGGTTCAAAATCAAGATTGACACGGTTTGGTGTTAGCATGCTAGCTATCGTAATGATGTCTAAATGGACATACGTATATATACATGGCATGATGTAGGGACTCCATAGAGCTACCTTGGCACTTTCGCTTCTTAGTGTTAGCATGCTAGCTCTCGTAATGATGTCTAAATGGACATATATACGTACATGGCATGATGAATGGACACCATAGAGCTACCTTGGCACTTTTGCTTCTTAGTGTTAGCATGTTAGGTGTTAGCATACTAGCTATTGTAATTATGTCTAAATGGACATATATATATACATGGCATGATGTAGGCACACTATAGAGCTATCTTGGCACTTTCGCTTCTTAGTGTTAGCATGTTAGGTGTTAGCATGCTAGCTATCGTAATGATGTCTAAATGGACATATATACGTACATGGCATGATGAATGGAAACCATAGAGCTACCTTGGCACTTTTGCTATTTAGTGTTAGCATGTTAGGTGTTAGCATACTAGCTATCGTAATTATGTCTAAATGGACATATATATACATGGCATGATGTAGGGACACTATAGCGCTACCTTGGCACTTTCGCTTCTTAGTGTTAGCATGTTAGGTGTTAGCATGCTCGCTATCGTAATGATGTCTAAATGGACATATATACGTACATCGCATGATGAATGGACACCATACAGCTACCTTGGCACTTTTGCTACTTAGTGTTAGCATGTTAGGTGTTAGCATACTAGCTATCGTAATGATGTCTAAATGGACATATATACATGGCATGATGTAGGGACACTATAGAGCTACCCTGGCACTTTCGCTACTTAGTGTTAGCATGTTAGGTGTTTGCATACTAGCTATCGTAATGATGTCTAAATGGACATATATACGTACATGGCATGATGAATGGAAACCATAGAGCTACCTTGGCACTTTTGCTATTTAGTGTTAGCATGTTAGGTGTTAGCATACTAGCTATCGTAATTATGTCTAAATGGACATATATATACATGGCATGATGTAGGGACACTATAGCGCTACCTTGGCACTTTCGCTTCTTAGTGTTAGCATGTTAGGTGTTAGCATGCTCGCTATCTTAATGATGTCTAAATGGACATATATACGTACATCGCATGATGAATGGACACCATACAGCTACCTTGGCACTTTTGCTACTTAGTGTTAGCATGTTAGGTGTTAGCATACTAGCTATCGTAATGATGTCTAAATGGACATATATACGTACATGGCATGATGTAGGGACACTATAGAGCTACCCTGGCACTTTCGCTACTTAGTGTTAGCATGTTAAGTGTTAGCATACTAGCTATCGTAATGATGTCTAAATGGACATATATATATATATATGGCATGATGTAGGGACACCTTGGCAGTACTACTTGCTGATACTTAGTGTTAGCATGTTAGCATGTTAGCTATTGTAATGGCTGTCTAAATAGACATATATACATGCCATGATGTAGGGACACCATAGAGCTACCTTGGCACTTTTGCTACTTAGTCTTAGTATGTTAGCTGTTAGCATGCTAGCACCTCTAGCCGCACATCACATCCATCTCTATGTAATGACACTTTTTATTGTTTTTACATCCATGCTTAACATACATCCATGTTCATTCTGAAATGTTGCCTGCCAGGTTGGGGAGCGCGTGTTCACCACAGCCACCGATTCTGGAGGTTATGCAGAATTTTCTGTAGCCACGGAAGAGAGCGTCCATAAACTGCCTGACGCTTTAGACTATGAGCAGGGAGCGTCTATCGGCACCGCGTACTTCACAGCTTACAGAGCTCTGGTTCACAAGTAAGGCTCTAAAGCACCACACTGATGCTGGAGGTCACAAGTGAAGACACTGTAAATGCTGATGACACATCATAGGAGTTTTATCTAAATGTGTTTACAGGGCGCGTGTAAAGCCTGGAGACACTGTCCTCATCCATGGAGCCAGTGGGGGGGTGAGAGTGTTTTTTCCCCCCCACAGAGTACCGTATGATTACAGGAAAACATTGTCATTTGCTGTGGTAGACTGGCGTGGCGGCGTGTCAGCTCTCACATGTGCTGGGCCTCAAGGTGCTGGGCACAGCAGGGACCACAGAGGGGATGCAGCTTGTTGCTGACAACGGAGCTCACCTGACGTTTAACCACAGAGAGAAGGACTACACTGGCAAAATCATGGTATATTCACAAACACACGCAGCATGTGATCATGCTCATGGAGAACCCTACAGCCACGTGTCTTAGGTTAGTGTGTAGGACACCAAAAGGCGGGGCCCACGCAGGAAAAGTTTAGTATTTCACCAAATGCAGGGCAAAAAAGAGCTAAACATAAGGCCAAGCCCACGGCTTGAAGAAACAGGAGACAAAAAGCACAATGACTTTTCAACTTGAGGTACAGTGGATACCTGCACATTTTATGTACAGATTTAGGTAAAAATAAACATTTTAGAAATAGATCTTTCTCCAAATTTTAAAAAACAAAATAAATGTTTTTATTTATATTTTCTACTAATTAAAAAACATATATATTTTTTCTTGTATTTTTTGAAGGCTAAAAGAAAACAACTATTTATAGTTTTTCATTAAAAAAAAATAAACAAACCTATTTATATTTTTTATTTTTTTAAACCAAAATAAATGTTTAATTATTTATTCTCCAAATTAAAAAAAATAAAGTAGCATTTTTTATTTATATTGTCTCCTAACTTTAAAAATAAGTTTTTCTCCTCTTACCTGAAAACAAGATTTATTATTAAAAATTAAAATAAATCTTTTTTCCTCCAAATATGATGCATTTTTCTTCCCAGTTGAATGACATTTAATTCAGTCAGTGATAGGTGAAGATGCACACATAGCATATATACGTTTATGCTTCACTGATCATGGCGGACATAAGTCAGATATAAGTCATCACTGCGATATAGACATCTTCTGGGGTTAGCATTGTCATCATTAGCGAGAAGTGGGGATCTACTGCATGTGTCAGGGGCTTGTACAGAATCTGAAGCAGTCGTCATTCTGTGTGTGTTGCAGGAAGCCACAGGAGGAAAGGGAGTGGATGTGATTGTGGAAATGCTGTCTAATGTCAACCTCCACCAAGATCTCCAGATGTTGGCGGTGGGAGGACGTGTTGCGGTCAGTATCGCCGCCGCTCTACCCCTTGTTTATAACGTACTTTCAAGCCAAATGCTTCTTTTAAAAGGTGTTCTTTCATAGCAGTTGTCAGTGAAATGATCACGGCAAAGAATGGAACTCCAGGTGGGCGTCCATCTGTCTCTCATTTGCCCATTGTTGTCTTAAAGCTTCCTTTTTTGGAAAACAAAACCTTCCAGTATGACTGGGATGCTGTGAACATCCAGCAGCAACACGACATTTTGGCATGACTACTATCTGGATGAAAAATATACTGAACCAAGACACCACGCACCTCCACAAGCGTTTGTTGGTAGCACCCTGAAGACGTTACTGAGGCTGAACAGTGAATTTACCATTGGCTTTAAAAAAAAAATCCAAACAATATATTTAGGCCAGGTTTATACATCATGTCCTTTACCCTTTTGGCATATTGTCACATGACAGGCCACACAAGTGCCACTTGGCAATTGGTAATCTGAAATCTGATTTTGGATCAACATTTGTAATGAAAATGCCGTAAGACACAAATTAGTTCCAGCTCTAGTGTCGCTTTAGTTGGCATTGTTGCCGTGTGTTGTTTGTGTGACATGGTGTCCGTACATCCATCTACATTCTTGGCATCTTTAGGTGGTGGGCTGCAGAGGCTCCATAGAAATCAACCCCAGAGACATCATGACCAAGGAGACCAGCATCATCGGTGTTTTTCTCTACTCTGCTACACCGGTAAACACCATTCCCAAACGCACACAAAACTCTGTAACACTAAAGTACACTTCACTGCCAGGTTGCTGGTCCTATGAAAGCAACAGTAACAACAAAACCAGAGATGTGCACAGTGCAGGCTATTTGCAGCTGGGGTTTTTTGTTCTTTTTTTCTGGCTAGCGGCACATTGTAAAAATATAATTTAACAGAAAACATAAAAAACACAAAAATCTAATTAAAAAAGTTGTCATCCAACAATAAAAAAGGTCGTTATTTAAATAACACTTTACTGGCATGAAGTTAAACTTTATTTTTTTTAAGATGTCATTTTTTATGGTGTGATAATAAAACCAATAAAGGTGTAAATTTGGGGGGTGGGTGTATGATATAAATGGTGAAAATATCACAAGAAGAACATTTTACAAAATGATAAAGTAACAATAGAAAAGGAAAAAAAATTGTTTCTATTTTTTCTTCAAGTACACCATATACAGTATATACTGTAACTTCCTAGCATGCTGTACAAAACAGAGCAGCAACGTTGCATCCTATGACTTTGCACTACGTGGCCCGCCATTTTTTCTTTATTACCGTTAGCATCATTGTCATATTACTAGGTAGGATGGAAAATGCAAACCTGATGAGTAAATATGTCCCCGCTCAGGCTGAGAGGAAGGAGTGTATGGCGCTACTGGAAGCCGGCATGGAAGCTGGTTGGCTGCGTCCGGTCATCGGTGCCCGGTATAACCTGGACAAGGCTGCCCAGGCCCACCATGACATCATCCATTCTCCTGGGGCCACTGGCAGGATTGTCCTGACCATGTGATGACAAGCAGGTCACCTGATCATGTGCCAAAATAAATGTTGGGTTAGAGTTGTCGGCACACATGCAGGGAATACATGACACTAATAAAATAAAGTTGTCATGTTACACTTCCATGCCTCGAGATGGCACTAATGTGTCAGTGTGAAGTGTGTATGTTGTACGATGGCGTGTTCAGTTGCGTTGTTTGTCGGCAGCCACATGTTAGGCATGTGTCGTCTACGCCATCTTTCTATCTATTTTACGGCAGCAATATACACCCCGCTCCCCTTCTAAAAAACGTTATTCCTAATCGATCATCCATCCAGCCATTTTCCTCCGCTTATTGCGGGGCGGCAGTCTCAGTATGGAGTAGTAGGGCTTCACACAGAGGCGTCAATCACTATTTGTTTGTTTATCCGTAACCGGATATGACGTTTATGTTTTCCCTTAGCAAAAAGTAGTATACGCGAAGTTCAAGTATAGTTGAGTATACGTTTAAAGGTATAGGTAAAGGTAACACTCTACGCTCAGCCAAACACCAGACCAGACGGGCGGAACAACAGCCGTTTTTTTTATTAAGGTCAAACGAACCAAGCTTCCTAACAAGGGCTACTTTCGCGGCCGTAACCCATGCCTACAAATACCTAACATGCGGTTTCTGCCTCACTTCCTGTCCGTCACCCCTGTTCCTTCCCAACCCCGGAACATATCTCTCCACTGCAACACATGCCAAACAACGCATAACACATAATACCCCTAAGGGTATCAGGATTTCCATAGCAACGTGATGTACACAGCGCTATTTTACTAGCTTGTTTTCTGTAAAGTCGTTTTATAGGTATGCAATTATATTGTAACAGCTAAATTGCTAAACTGTAACATTTGACACCCATTAGCATTAAAATTGTTTTGGTTTGGTCTTTAATTGAAAAACATACTTTTTGGGAATGAGCTCCCTCCTTCAGGTGTTCTTATGTGACTCATCGCCTGGGATGATCACATGACCGGCACGTGACACCCACTCCACCATGTACAGTACAGACAAGTGCAAAGCTGTATAGGACACATTGTTGGACATTTAGGATATTTTTATGGGTTAATTATATATTTGTATATATTTGTATTCCATGAAAGAATTGGATCCATTTTTTTGAAGGAACAACAAAAAAGAGTTAGGTTTGTGTCTCAGGTGACAGCCGGTGCTACTGAGCATGCTCCTCAGGGGCTCAGGGTAACCTAAGCAACAGCACACACAGAGCACATATTAGATTCCTCATCAGCAATATTCCTTATTAATCTTCCTATCAGTTAACGTGTGCTTGCAGCACGGATTGAGTGATGCCATGTCTTTATCAGGTAAGTTTTTTTTTTTTATTTAAAATTCTGGCCATTATTAGACGTACGATTTATGTTTTGGTGCTCATAGACTAAAACTAGTTCATACTTGAATAATGAAAGTACTACTTAACTTATTTTATGTTTTATTATGTGGTAGATTTTGTGGATTTTTGATCAAAACATTATTTTCTATTTTTGGGGAACCTATGTAACTGTACCAAACAAACTCACGTCATAATATACATACAAAAGAATACCATTTAATAGCAATGTCTAACCTGCAAGGCATGCTGGGAAGCCCACACTGACACTCCCTCAACAGGAAGATGCTTTCTGGAAATTCTAAAAAATGTTAAATGTACAATTACAATTGTTAGTATGCTAACGAGCTAATGTTAGTGTCGGAAAGTATTTAATTATGGCCAAGTTGTGTAGATTCTTGTGCTCTTATTTTGGCAACACTGTCCGTCATGTCATTTCCCGTTATGCAATGTTCCCTGTCATCTCAGCATTTTCACTTGATTCTGCTGTTGTCTTTTTGTTGTCTTTTTCTTCTGCATTATTGATGCTGAATAATAATAAAATAATATTACTCACTAATTCAGGCAACACTATATGATTTTATGTAAATGCATGACCCACAGGCATGCTGGGTAACTTCTGTGGGCCTCCCAGCATGCCTTGCGGGTTATAAAAGAGTATGAAATGTATATTAGTGTGCAAGTGTTTTTAATAGTGTTTTAATAAAGCTAATTCTATTGAAGACTCTGAATCAAGTGGCCAAAGGTTTGCTCTGATGATGGCTGTGTTGATCTCATTCCCATTCAGCTTGGCTGGGAGCTGCACTGACCGATACCAACGATGCGCAGCATCACAGCCAAAAGACGCCACAACGCTGACGATAACGGCAAGGTGTTAGGCCGCAGCTTGATGGAAGTGCGGATACCTCACCGCCTCTCTGCTGAAGAGCGACATGGCAAGTCAGTACGCTGCACCATCGACGGCTAATCTCATGAATGACCATTCACTACGACTACACAGGAAGCTAAATAGCTAGTCACTGAGAGCCTTCAGAAAAACACTGCCCCCTAGCGTTTTGGTAAACTAATTACATTTATGGAATCATTTTCTTAATAATTCTTTGGGAAAGTAACTATAGCTGCTGTAATTTTAACACCAACATTTACGCAGGGCCATCAAACTTGTTTTGGATGTGGGCCACATCGCACTTTACCCCCACTTTCAAACCACAGTGAGCTTTACACTCCCTCATCCTCAGAAAAGAATCAATTTCTCTGAAATGTCTCCAGGTATCTGCTGGTGTTGCTGGCATTCATCATCAGCGTCCAGAGGGGGCTTCCTGGACCACCATGCCCTGCTTCATGTGTGCTGTGTTCTGACAAGGCCGTCATCTGTCACAGGCTGGCTCATATCTTAGGTGAATTATAGCTACGGTCCTCCCTCACTATATCATGCTTTTTGAGAAAGGAATATACAGTGAAGAAAATAAGTATTTGAACACCCTGCTATTTTGCTATTTCTCCCACTTAGAAATCATGGAGGGGTCTGAAATTTTCATCGTAGGTGCATGTCCACTGTGAGAGAGATAAACTAAAAAGAAAAATCCAGAAATCACAATGCATGATTTTTTAACAATTTATTTGTGTGATACAGCTGCAAATAAGTATTTGAACACCTGTGTATCATCTAGAATTCTGACCCTGAAAGACCTGTTAGTCTGCCCATTAGAAGTCCACCTGCACTCCATGTATCATCCTGAATCAGATGCACCTGTTTGAGGTCGTTAGCTGCATAAAGACACCTGTCCACCCCATACAATCAGTAAGACTTTAACTTGTAACATGGCGAAGACCAAAGAGCTGTCCAAAGACACCAGAGACAAAATTGTACACCTCCACAAGGCTGGAAAGGGCTACGGAGCAATTACCAAGCAGCTTGGTGAAAAAAGGTCCACTGTTGGAGCTATCATTAGAAAATGGAAGAAGCTAAACATGACGGTCAATCTCAATCGGAGTGGAGCCCCATGCAAGATATCACCTCGTGGGGTCTCAATGATTCTAAGAAAGGTGAGGAATCAGCCCAGAACTACACGACAGGACTTGGTCAATGACCTGAAAAGAGCTGGGACCACCGTTTCCAAGGTTACTGTAGGTAATACACTAAGACGTCATGATGTGAAATCATGCATGGCACGAAAGGTTCCCCTGCTTAAACCAGCACATGTCAAGGCCCGTCTTAAGTTTGCATATGACCATTTGGATGATACAGAGGAGTCATGGGAGAAAGTTTTATGGTCAGATGAGACCAAAATAGAACTTTTTGGTCATAATTCCAATAAGCGTGTTTGGAGGAAGAAGAATGAAGAGTACAATCCGAAGAACACCATCCCTACTGTGAAGCATGGGGGTGGTAGCATCATGCTTTGGGGGTGTTTTTCTGCACATGGGACAGGACGAGTGCACTGCATTAAAGAGAGGATGACTGGGGCCGTGTATTGTGAGATTTTGGGGAACAACCTCCTTCCCTCTGTCAGAGCATTGAAGATGGGTCGTGGCTGGGTCTTCCAACACGACAACGACCCGAAGCACACAGCCAGGAAAACCAAGGAGTGGCTCCGTAAGAAGCATATCAAGGTTCTAGCATGGCCCAGCCAGTCTCCAGACCTGAACCCAATCGAAAATCTTTGGAGGGAGCTCAAACTCCGTGTTTCTCAGCGACAGCCCAGAAACCTGACTGATCTAGAGAAGATCTGTGTGGAGGAGTGGGCCAAGATCCCTCCTGCAGTGTGTGCAAACCTGGTGAAAAACTACAGGAAACGTTTGACCTCTGTAATAGCAAACAAAGGCTACTGTACCAAATATTAACATTCATTTTCTCAGGTGTTCAAATACTTATTAGCAGCTGTATCACACAAATAAATTGTTAAAAAATCATGCATTGTGATTTCTGGATTTTTCTTTTTAGTTTATCTCTCTCACAGTGGACATGCACCTACGATGAAAATTTCAGACCCCTCCATGATTTCTAAGTGGGAGAAATAGCAAAATAGCAGGGTGTTCAAATACTTATTTTCTTCACTGTATGATGGCGGACTAGGGTGGATTATTTAGTCCAAACATATGGAAATCCAAGTCCTATGTAGTATTGTGGTCACTAGGTGGCAGTAATGACACAAAACGTTGATGAACCATTACCTTAACATTCATTCATTCATTTTCAACGCTTATCCTCACAAGGGTCATGGGGGTGCTGGAGCCTATCCCAGCTGTCTTCGGGCGAGAGGTGGGGTACACCCTGGACTGGTGGCCAGCCAATCACAGGGCACATATAGACAAACAACCATTCACACTCACATTCATATCTATGGAATGGAATGGATTATCAATATATTGCCATATTGCATGCGTGTCAGGCAGGAAGAGGGTTCACTCTGTGCATGGCTTTCAGTACCTTGGCATAAAACAGCAGCATGAACGGAGTGAGGCCTTTTGTCAGCCTCTTTGTCTCGGTGGGTGAAGGACGGGGCCGCTAGCATACACACAGAGTGTAACCATTCATTCATTCATTCATTTTGTGCCGCTTTTCCTCATGAGGGTCACGGGGGGTGCTGGAGCCTAACCGTTCACCATTCCCACTCACATTCATACCTATGGACAATTTGGAGTGGCCAATTAACCTTTTTGGAATGTGGCAGGAAACCGGAGTACCCGGAGAAAACGCACGCATGCACGGGAAGAACACGCAAACTCCACACAGAGATGGCAGAGGGTGGAATCGAACTCGGGTCTTGATGTGTGCCATGTGTGCTAACCACTTGTCTACCGTGCAGCCATTAGCTTAACACTGAACACTGAAGTTATCAAGTCAGCCATGGCATGTCCCACATCCTGCACTGAAAAAGAGTTCTCCTCCCACTCTGTGTGGAAGTGGTATGTGGTTGCTTTTAAAATTTAGAAAAAATACATTTGAGGCTAGGGAGAGGGTGTTGTTTTGGTGCCGGTGAATAGGTGGAACAAGGTGGAACAGACCCAAATCCAATGTCGGTTGACAAATATAGTCAACAGTTGACAAATATACAGCTTTTATTTTACAGACACGTTACTTAATTATATAAATCTCATTGAAAAGCAACACACTAAACACAGCTTAGCTCTAATTTGGGGGCGACACGCCATGCCAATCGAGGGAACTGACGTAGATGCTTTAAGAACAGGCTAATTAGCACAGCTGGCTGCTCATGATGCGTTTGTGGCACTGCCGACTGTAGGGCTTTTTGCTCTTCCAAATATCACACTGAAAAAGTGAACCAAACCACCTCATTACACTGGTTAGCTGGCGAGCCGAGTCGCTCAATTGAGTGTAAAGGTGGCTATAGGGGTGTTATGTCATGCCTAGATGGCTCTAATCATGTTAAGAAAATGTTTCATTATTATTATTTAAATATTTATTATTATTATTATTAATAATATTTAGGAAGTCATATTTAGGTTTTCTATATTCTCTAGAAAATATTTTATTTATTAACATTGAATCTTATATGGTGGAAATGTATTAAACATGTTTGGGTTTGGAATCAATTAAGCGTGATAAACGAGGGACTTCTTTTTAAAACGACAAACGTGTGTGTGTGTGTGACCAGATGCTCCAGATACGACCAAGGCGCTGCTTCTCACCGAAGGTTCAATCCCAGCTGTCCAGTCTGTCTCGTTGTCTGCCCTTAGCAACATTAGCATCATCGGTAACGTGTTGCTCGTCTTTTCATTTCTGGAAAATATTGTGGGAATTTCCAAAGTAGCAAACCTTTTATGAGAGCTAGACTAGGTAGGACAGCTCCAGTTTGAGTGGACTATGTTTCTTTAAAGCGTTCTTTTCATAATCATGTCTTTATTCCCGTAATAATTTGACTTTATTTTCGTAATATTATAACCTTTTGCAGCGCATAATACAACGTTTGCAACATGTTGCTGTTTTATTTACCGTGCCGCAGGTTTGAGTCACAACCGCATTTCTGTGCTTGACGAGCAGTCCTTCAGAAACCTTCCCTTCCTGCACACCTTACTGCTGGACCACAACCTCCTCACCAGCCAGGCCTTGCAGGAGGAGGCCCTGAGGAGTCTTCCCCACCTGCAGGTGCTGGCGTTGGGCCACAACCGTATAAGCCAGGCACGTCCTCTTGTATTGGAAGAAAAGGCATGCCCACTTCCTCCTGCAGCAAGTTACCCAGCATGCCTTGTGGCTGCTACACTTTTGCATGAATATCGCTGTGCAAGCTATACCCGCACAGCTGGCTGGTGTGTTCCACATATGTTCTTTTTGGTTGCACCGTGAGTGGGGTTTTGGCCAAAATATATTTTGAGAGTACTCAAGAAGGACATTGAATTCATGCGCAGATCCAAGCCGACTGGTTTAAAGGTACCAGTGCTCTTCGCAGCCTGAAGCTGGAGGGAAACCGGATCACCAGTTTGGACGCTGGTTCGCTCCCTCTCCATGATTTTAAAGATCTGGAGAGTCTGGATTTATCCGATAACTTAATCCGAAATCTGGACAGAAAGAGGTGAGTGCACGTTCCTCATTGTTTGAAACCAAGCTGGAAAACCAAGGTGATGAAAATGTAACAATAACAATATAGTTGGGGGAAATTAGGCTGGGGAAAAGGTATTATAATATGAGATTAAGTCAAAATATTATGATTATTATTATGAATATGGACACAGACTATTTCAGAAGAACATTGTCATATTTGGAAAGTTAAAAAAGCTGCCGTAATTTTATGTGAATAGAGTCTAAATATGAGGAAAAACTATTTATATTTTATATTCTAATATTTATTTTATTTAATATAAAAAAATATTAAATAAAATATTAAATGAAAAAACATTAAAAGTCAGAATATGAGAAACAAAACAAAATAAAGGTCATAATATTACAAAAAGAAAATCTAACAAATTAAAGAGTAAAAGATACGAATAGTGTGCTAATAGTGCGCTATTTCACGGATAGCACAAAGCTGAAATACACAGTGTGTATCTTGTTCAGCTTCCGTGGCTTGGTACGCCTTCGCAACTTGGATTTGTCCAGGAATCATCTGAGCTTGGCCGCGTCTCAGTCGTTCTCCTACCTCAACTGGCTGACCAACCTCAACCTCGATCTCAATTTGTGGAATTGTTCCTGTCAGCTGCTGGACTTGGCTTCCTTCCTTTCAGCCTTCATACAACAGCCTGACAAGGTAGCACATATTTCACCAGACAACTCAACACTGAACGCCAAGCCAATCCCCTGTCCTCTCCTGCCCCCCCCCCCCCCCCCCTCAGACTCTGTACAATGGACAAAGGATGGTGTGTGTGAGTGCTGACAACCCGGCCGTAAGCACCGTGCTGGAGCTGACTGAAGCTAACTGCGTCCCAGCCAATCACAACATCACCGTGCAGATAGACACCACAGACAGCGTGACGCCCAAAATATACGCTCGGGATTTGGCCATCACTGCCGTCATCTGTTTTATTGGTAACACAACACACCACACCACAGTATACACACTACAACACCTAACCCCCTAACCCTAATCTCTAAGACTAACCTCCTACCTTAACCCCCAAACACTTACCTCCTATCCTAACCTCTAACCCTGACCTCCGACCTTAACCCCCAAACACTTACCTTCAAACCCTAACCTCCTAACCCCAACTTTGTGACCGCAACCTTCTGACCCTAACCTCCTACCCTAACCCTGAACACTAACCTCCTACACTAACTCCGAACCCCACCCTCCTAACACTTCTAACCCCAACCTCCTAACCTCCTACCCTAACCCTGAACACTAACCTCCTACCCTAACCCTGAACACTAACCTCCTACACTAACTCCGAACCCTAACCCCCAAACCCTAACCTCCTAACACTTCTAACCCCAACCTCCTACCCTAACCTCCTTACACTAACCCCCGAACCCTAACCTCCTAACACTAACCTCCTAACCCTAACCCCCGAACCCTAACCTCCTACCCAACCTCCTACCTTAATCTCCTAACCCTAACCTCCTAACCCTAACCTCCTACCCCAATCTCCTACCCTAACCTCCTACCCTAATCTCCTAACCCTAACCTCCTAACCCTAACCTCCTACCCCAATCTCCTACCCTAACCTCCTAACCCTAATCTCCTACCCCAACCTTATTTCAACCCCATGCTATGAAAAAAATATTCCGTATAAAAGTTGATCATGATGTTTTAAAACAGGCGGCGTTGCCTTGACGCTGTTTGTAGTCATCATCTCCTATCAAGTTGCTCGTCAAAAGAAAATGGCAGGAAGTCCGAACCTGAGAGAAACAGACAAAGGAAGCAGCACGGTGGCAAACTACCTCATCGGCCACCATGATGTTGCTGAAAAGCAGAGCCAGCTCTTTTTGCAAGATCGCCATCTACGGGACGGACGGACCTTATCGTGGGATACGAGGTCGGGCAAGCCCGGCAGCCAGTCTTGGGTTCCAGACCATGAAAACTTTGGTTTCATGTGTGCAGATTGCAAGGCTAATGGACGGGACGACAGGGGGAGGGGCCTAACACAGGCAGAGGAGGAGGCGGAGAGAAAGAGACTGAGGATGATGGTCGTGGACGAAGACCGGAGGAAGAAACTGGAGAACCAGAAAGGGATTCCTCCTAAGTTCCTTTCTGGTGGTAGCTCCATATCTTCATCTGGCCAATGGAAAGATGGCTTGAGTCCTACAGCAGAGACGCCCGTTGCTTATCCTGCTTATCCCAAGGAAGGTAGCAGTAGACCACCTGAGGTGCTTCATTGCGAGAGCTGCAAGAGGACATACGGTCAGTCGACCATCAGACAAAGTAGGATCCATTCCTCTGATCAGTTTGATGGCGTCCCTTCTCAAGGCAACCCATTTCACTCCATGAAGAACATGAACTCTACAAGGCAAATAAGAAATGTCACCTTTGATCTGGAGAGTTCCAGAAGATGGAAGAAGGAAAGATACGCTCGGGGGAAGGCGATGAAGCAAAACCAGGATAGAGGAGCGGAGAAGAAGCACAAAGGAAAGTCGGACCGGATGCTGAAGGCTAACTTGAAACCACTCCCCAAAAACAAAGTCCACCCAAAAAGGAACAGCGAGCCCCAGAAGGGGAAAGATGGAAGAAAGGAAGACAAACAAAGCTCAAGTGAGCGAATGAAGGATAGAAGTAGAAAGAAAGGAAATAAACCCTCAGAGACCGAGGGACCGGTCGAGGACGAGAAGCAAGGAGATGATCTGAAAGCCGAGGTGGCATCCAAAGGTTTGCAGAATGCTCCCGAAGGTGACAAAGGAGACATCCGCCGAGGGACGTCCCAAGTCAAAACAATCGGCACCACAGACCCACCTCACCCCACCAGAACCGAAGTCGCCTCCGTTCCTTATCAAGGAGTTGGTTCGGTTCTTGGGGTTCCTCGGCTTTCTCAGCAACCACTCCCCCTTTCTCCCAGCACCAGGATCCATGCAAGCAATCTTCCCCTTGGAGGGTCAGCAGCTTCACCGCTAACACACAGTAACCTCTCCACCCAGGGAGGGGCGCTTTTACTCGACACAACCACCCCAGTGGGGACTTCCCTGGTCCCCACTGGTTCTACCAGCGGTGCCGATCCAAACATCGTTAACAGAGCCATCCTGGCCTTGGGTGGGTCTGCAGACATCTCACCTGGGGGTTCTCTTCCCGTCAACACCGCACATGCTAACCTTTTGCAGGCGACTGTGGTACAGACGACTTCCCATGGTTCCCAGCCCGGAGGACTTGGACCCAAAGTAGGCGCTAGTTTGTCACACAACCAGTCCCTGGATCTTCTTAGCGCCTCTTTTGATACAAGATGGAAGTCAGAGCCACCCCCAGTTCAAGGTCCCCCGAGAGCGGAGAGTCCATCTCATCTGGCCTCTGGATCTGAACCCCAGAGCTTGGTTCTTCCAACTCAGGATCCTGAAAGTGCAGCTTCTTCAAAAGGGCTGACACCTCAGAGCTTGGATGGGGGTGTTCCTAGCGGTGAGGCAGTCAGCACGTCTGCTGGGGGGAGGCTTGGAATTGAAGGTCAAGCGTTGCAGACTGAGGACATCCCCTCTCAAGGTGCGGCAACACAGAGCACATCATCTTCAGGCAGCGGCGTCGCCGCCTCGCCTCTGCTGCAGCAGGAGTTCGTCTTGGAGGAAGGTGGTTCCCCTCCAAGGAGGAAACTGAGGCTGGTGCTTCCTGAGAAGACATCCAGCCGAGAACCTACTGCACTGGAGAAGAAGATACGTTAGTAGGCTAAGACATTTTCTCCATGTCCTATTCAGTCAGACAAGATAGGACAGCTAGTCTGAACCATCTAGATGAACTAGCTGTCCTATCCAGTCAGACGAGATAGGACAGCTAGTCTGAACCATCTAGATGAACTGGCCCCGATCGTTCCTTATCAAGGAGTTGGTTCGGTTCTTGGGGTTCCTCGGCTTTCTCAGCAACCACTCCCCCAGCAATATTGCTGTCCTATCCAGTCAGACGAGATAGGACAGCTAGTCTGAACCATCTAGATGAACTAGCTGTCCTATCAACTTTATGTCCCACCAAGTCTTTGAGCATGAACTAGTCTAGAGCTGTCCTATCCATTCTCCTCGAAGAAATGAGGCAAACCAAATGGGACAGGGAGCGGGTGCAGTGCTTCCCAATCGCCACCAGGAGGTGGTATGGGCCTGTCTTGCGGAAAGAAGCAGAGCCTTGATGGCAGAGCCCGGAATGAAAGGAGCTGACATGCCAGATGGGTGGTTTCACATTACAAACCTGGATTCTCATCAGTCCATCTGCCTTGCTACACTGGGAATAAAAATAGCGGGAAAAAGTGGTTATGGCTTTTTGTCACAGACAAAGAAATATTGACACAAGTGTGACTGATATGTTAGTACTCCATATGTTTGAGTACAACGTTTGTGTGTATTTATTGTATGCAACAACATGTAACAACCAAGCATCATAAACATGTCACCCAGCTGTTTCCAAGCATACTTGATACTTTTACATGTGTGTGAAATCTGAGCCGGTAAAAGTAGCAGAATTGTTTTGGAATCGACTGAGGTTACGGTCAGTAACCATCACTAACTGATATGCACATGAATAAATATATGCACATAATAAATACAAATGTCTTATTTTTCACAAGCAGACATTTCTTGTGCCTGCCTTTGTGTAAAATACACACCTGAAAACACTGAACACCAACACCATTTGTCCAGGACCCGTGAGCCAGTGAAACTGGTATTTGTGGGGTACCTGTGAGTCAGTAAAAGTAGAGTCTTGTCCAGTACCCGTGAGACTTCATTGAGTACTCGTGGGTCGGTGAAATTCAAAGTTGTCTAGTACCCGTGAGTCAGTGAAAGTGGAGCCTTTGTCCAGTACCAGTGAGTCAGTAAAAAGTGAGTCTTTGTTTAGTACTCGTGGGTTGGTGAAATTCAAGGTTGTCGAGTACCCGTGAGTCAGTGAAACTAGAGTCTTTGTCCAGTACCCGTGAGTCTTCATTGAGTACTCGTGGGTCGGTGAAATCAAAGGTTGTCGAGTACCCGTGAGTCAGTGAAAGTGGAGTCTTGGTGGAGTACCCGTGCGTCAGTGAAAGTGGAGTCTTTGTGGAGTACCCGTGAGTCAGTGAAAGTGGAGTCTTTGTGGAGTACCCGAGAGTCAGTGAAAGTGGAGTCTTTGTCGAGTACCTGGGAGTCCGTGAAAATTGAGTCTTTGTCGAGTACCCGTGAGTCAGTGAAAGTGAAGTCTTTGTCGAGTACCCATAAGTCAGTGAAACTAAAGCCTTTGTCCAGTACCCGTGAGTCAGTAAAACATGAGTCTTCATTAAGTACTTGTGAGTCGGTGAAATTCAAGATTGTAGAATACCCGTGAGTCATCGAACATGGAATCTTCGTCTTCGTCAGTGAAACAAGAGCCTTTGTCCAGTACCAGTGAGTCAGTAAAACGTGAGTCTTCATTGAGTACTTGTGGGTCATTGAAATTCAAGGTTGTTGAGTACGCGTGAGTCAGTGAAGGTGGAGTCTTTGTGGAGTACCCGTGAGTCAGTGAAACTGAAATCTTTGTCGAGTACCTGTGAGTCAGTGAAAGTGGAGTCTTTGTGGAGTACCCGTGAGTCAGTGAAACTGAAGTCTTTGTGGAGTACCCGTGAGTCAGTAAAACTGAAGTCTTTGTGGAGTACCCGTGAGTCAGTGAAACTGAAATCTTTGTCGAGTACCTGTGAGTCAGTGAAAGTGGAGTCTTTGTGGAGTACCCGTGTGGAAGGAGTAACAAAGTGTTATTGTGCACGTCCAAAACAAATAAAAAGTGTGTGATGTGTAGGAAAAGAGAAAAGATTAGCATTTGGAGTAATGACTGCACATGAATGCAGCACTGACTTTATTGTCAAACACATTTTTAGAATCTAAAAATAAGAAAATCTTCATGGTTGTTGCCCAGAGTCCTTTCATCTGCCAAAAAAGACAAGAAATAGAAAAAAGGTAGCGAGTCTTATGGTCATAAAAAGAGTGAAAGAAAGGTTGATGGAAAAACATTGTCCATTGATAAATAGAAGAGAGGAGCATGCAAATGAATACTGTACACATGGAGGATGTCATGAAGCGTCTTATTGATTGGGCAGAGAAGGAATTGACTTCAAGGCTTCCAGGACTAAAAGATGAACAACGTGGGGACAATGGTCGCTTTCTGGTTGTGGCGAGATGCCGCCCAGTGAAAGGAAACTCATCCATGGTTATTACAGTATTTGACATTTGGATTTGATGCTTCACAGGCGCTGGTCCAGCCTGACGACACAAAAGGAGAAAGAAAAGCAGGTAGATGGTTTTCTATTTGGGGGCTGGCGCCATTGGAAGAGAAAAGAAAAAAAGTACTAAGGGTCACACAAATATGAATATAAAAACAAATATTATACCGCTAAAACTTTATTGTCTTCATATTCAAACTGTTTTATTGAGTCGAGAGCCGTGATTGGACTTTACTACGGTTTTCTTTTCAGCGAGACTCCTGAAATACTGGTGGTATGGAATGGGCTCCTTGTATTGCAGTACAGTATATACAGTACATGAACCTTCATTCATCCTTCCACTCAAACAGGGGATGCACTTCCACTCATCTACATGCAGGAAGCCAGGACGTCCGCTTCCTGGTTTGACCCGTCCTCTTAGGGATGGGACACATTCTCTCTTTTCTTGGGGTTTTCTCGTCCAGGAGGTCTGCTGCAAGTCCACGTTGTAGTGCCATGATCAGGTCCCGCAGTGCAGCAGGAGAAGGATGATGTTTGGCCTCACTTTGCTCGGAGTTTAACTCAGGTACAAAGATTTGTCTCGCTGAGGACCTCTGGAGGAGGACAGGATCAACACCGGGTTAGCCAAGCGCCTGCCTTGAAGAAAACTACTAACACGCTGGCATGGTTACAGCGAAGGACGACGAACCGCCAGTCACTGATACAGCCGTGGAAAACTGACATTTTTCACACACGGCTCGCCCCCCCCCAAATATATTAGAATATTTTGGTAATTAGGCCATAGAAAACTCTTAAAGGCTTTCTAAATACATTAGAGTCCTCAAAACATTAACTAACACCCCTATAGTCACCTTTAAACCTTTATTACCCAATATAATAGATTTAATAATAGGAAATAAGACATAGAAAACCTGTTTGCCGCCTTCTGAATGCACTTTTTAAACACGATTAGAGCCTTTTAGACATGAAATAACACCCCTATATTTAGCTTTACCCTGGTATTACCCAATATGGTAGACACAATAAGAGTTTTATGTTTCATTCCCACTCTTTTTCATTAGACAACATTTATGGAAATAATTGGACTTTATTCTCTTTATTATTTTCCCACGGCTTCCCACTGATTTTGAAATTGTAATGATTTTATTCCCGTAATAATTGAACTTTATTCTCATAACATTCAAACTTTTTAGATGACTTACTAATATTTAATATTTCACTTAAATATACTGTATGTTTATATAATATACTTACGTACATTGTTAAAAAATATTCTTGTCATGATTCTTGTCAAATTACTGCAGATTTTTTCAATTTTTGAGTTTTTCTTTCAAGTTTTCGGATGAAATGATATTTTCGGAATGGGGCGCGAGCCAGTAAAAATCAGCCACGGGTCCCAAATGACCCCCGGGCCGCAATTTGGAGCCCTCGGGTGTGTGAAGCACGCAGGGTGCACGTACCCGTCGCCATGGTAATCAGCGTTCCAGTCGAGGTGCGGGCGGTGGGCGGGGGGCATGTGTCGACCCAGCTGGTGGTGGTAGTCGAGCGATGAGGACATGACCGGCCCCCGGTTCATCAACCCCCCTCCCATTGACTGATAGTCGGACTGGAGGGCGTAGGCCTGCCATGGTATCAGAAAGAGGATCAGAAAGAGGAAGTGAACCAGCAACCACAGATGTGTGATAGCAGACATGGAGTTGATCAATTCCAGTTTGGAGTGGCTGGAGGATGGGGGGGGGGGGTCTCTACTGGCAACGTACTTGAAGAGTAAAACCAGCATGTGTGTGTGTGATGGAGGAAAGAGTGTGAAAGGGAAGTTAATGGGAGCGTTGCGTGTGAAAGGGAAGGACAGCAGGTGGTTGGTTCTCCCCCTCTCCTCCTCTACCTCACCTATTCATCCTTTGTGGAGGAAATTCTTCTCTTTCACAAAGACCCCATCTGCCTCTTTTGTCTCTGGCCCGCCCCTCCCCCAGGGTGGCCCCCCCACTCTGCACTCACAGGAAAGGAAAAACTTTCCCGCTCTGGAAGACTTCCTTCCTTCCTTCACTCACAGGAAAGGAAAAACTTTCCCACTCTGGAAGATTTCCTTCCTTCCTTCCTTCCTTCCTATGTACCTTCCTTCCTTCCTTCCTTCACTCACAGGAAAGGAAAAAACTTTCCCAATCTGGAAGACTTCCTTCCTTCCTTCTTTCCTACCTACCTTCACTCACAGGAAAGGAAAAACTTTCCCGCTCTGGAAGACTTCCTTCCTATCTTCCTATCTTCCTTCCATCCATCCATCCATCCTTCCTTCCTTCCTTCCTTCCTTCCTTCCTTCCTTCCTTCCTTCCTTCCTTCCTTCCTTCCTCTCTTCTTACCTTCCTTCCTTCCTACCTTCCTTCCATCCTTCCTTCTAGGATGGCAGATAAGTCCGCTAGCATAAACATCCATTTTCTATCTCCCCCCCAGGGTGCTATGGGTGGGTTGGAACCTATCCCAGCTGACATGGGGCGAGAGGAGGGTCACACCCTGGTGGACCGGTGGACAACCAAACAGAGATGCCCCACGGGGATTTCACCCTAGATCATTCAGACCTCCTGTCTGCCCACGTGGCCAACGTGCGGCCCCCACTAGCGGTCAAGAAGGTGTGTGTTACCTGCGTGATGGCGGGGGAGTGTGTCATTCCCATGGAGTGTCCACTGAGCTGCTGGTGAGGACTATGCAGCCCCCCCAGGTGAGCCTGGCTGTGAAGCGGAGGGCTGACCCGGTGAGGAGGGGTGGAGGCCGGCATTACGCCTCCGAGGGCCAGCCCCCCCTGATGGGGCAAACTGGGCCGTGGCGCAGTCCCTCTGGAGGACAGGGCGTGGAGCTGGGGGTGGATCTGAGTGTGGGGAGGCGGAAGGTGAGGGTATGGCATGTACATGCCCGGGTGCTGTTGGGGAGGGGGGAGAGGGGGGGCCAGTGAGCTGGAGGAAGGGTGCTGGCCCCCGTAGACGGACGGCTTGGATGTGAACATGGAGGGAGAGGAGGAGGAGGGCGTCGATAAGGAGTGGGGTGGCTTCATCTCAGATGGATCGTTGTAACTCTGAAAAAAACGTGTTCAACGTCAAGCCCTGAAGGCATCGCAAGGTGTGTGTGTGTGTGTGTGTGTGTACCTGAGAGACCAGACTGGCCCTGTAGGCAGCCAGTTGTTTCAGGTACTCCTTCTTAGCCGTCTCTGTCTTCTTCTTATACACCTTCAGGCACAACAACAACATCTCACACCTTCATATCACACTTTCACCACGATGCTAGCACATTTAGCAGTATTGGGAGCACAGGGGTGGGGGGGGTGATGGAAGGATGATAGATGATGGATGATACATGATGGATGGTAGCTGATGGATGGATGGATGATAGATGGTGGAAAGATGGGTGATGGATGGATGATCGATGATGGATGGATGAATGCATAGATGGATGGAGGATGTAGATAATGGATGGATGATAGATGATGGACGGATGGATGAAAGATGGTGTATCGTAGATGATGGATAGATTGGTGATGGATGGATGAACACATAGATGGATGGACGATGATAGATGGTAGATGATGGATAGATGGTTAATGGATGGATGATAGATGATGGATGGATGATACATGATGGATAGTAGATGAGGGATAGATGGTTAATGGATGGATGATAGATGATGGATGGTAGATAATGGATGGATGATAGATGATGGATGGATGATATATGATGGATGGATGATAGATGGTGGATTGTAGATGATGGATAGATAGGTGATGGATGGATGATAGATGATGGATGGATGATATATGATGGATGGATGATAGATGGTGGATTGTAGATGATGGATAGATAGGTGATGGATGGATGATAGATGATGGATGGATGAACGCATAGATCAGGGGTGGGCAAACTACGGCCCGGGGGCCACATCCGGCCCGCCAAGTGTTTGAATACGGCCCGCCCAATCTTTCCAAAGTATTTCATTTAAACTCAACATACAACCTGGCATCATGGCCTGAGCCAACCTTTTGATGGTTTTATCAATTTCGTTTTTTGACATGGTCTGTTGTTTACAAAGTGCTCCTGAAAAAAGGGACACAAGCACATAATAATAATAATAATTATTATTATTATTAGATTATTATAATTATTATTAGAACTATTATGATTATTATAATTATTATATTAATGCTAATTATTATACTAATTATATATAATACTATTGTTATATTTGCATATTTTACACAATAATAATATAATAATTATTATTTTAATTTTATTGTAATTATTATAATATTTTATTATTTTTTAAAATATTTAAATATAAATATAAAATAATAAATAATAATAGCAGATTGCATGACAATTTTACAGATACAATAATACCAGGTGGACTGTTACGTCTAAAATATATAGTCTGCCCCCCCGTAAATTTTGTCATATCAATGCGGCCCGTGAGTCAAAAAGTTTGCCCACCCCTGGCATAGATGGATGGAGGATGGTAGATAAAGGATGGATGATAGATGATGGATGGTAGATGATGAATGGATGGATGAAAGATGGTGGATCGTAGATGTTGATAGATAATGAATGGATGGATGATACATGATGGATGGTAGATGATGGATGATGATAGATGGTTGATCGATGCATGATAGATGGTGGATAAATGGTAGATGATGGATGGATGATAGATGGATGAACAAACCCCACCTGTTTCTGTTCCTCGCCCAGGCCGTCCCACATGGAGGCCACAATCTTGGACACCTCCCCAAAGGTGGCGTTGGGGTTCTGGGCCTTGATGTTGGCTTGGGTGTCCCTGAAGAACAAAGCATAGGCAGACACCGGCTTGACTGGCTCATTGGGGTCCTTTCGCTTCTTCTTCTTGGGCGTCTTGGGCTTCTTGGAGATGTCGAAAGCCGCTGGCCGTTTCTCACCTCCGACGCCCTGTGGACATGAAGGAGGCTGACGTCAGTGGAGGAAGGAGAACAACGCTCCTTCTTCTACTTTCTTCAAAAGTTGCTTTGCAATCAATAAAATTAATAAAACTTACAATAAAAATATTCTGAAATTAAAAAAAACAACAAAAATGTGAAAAAAAGAGCAAAGTTGATGTTTGATACAAGGGAATAAAGCCAAAATATGATGGGAATAAAGTCATAATTAGGAGATGATTGAACATTTACAAGAATAAAGTTCAAACAGGTGGAAAAGTAAAAAAAAACATCTGTACTTTTATGAGAAGAAAGTTGGATTCTAAAGACAAAAAAGGTTGCAATTCCAGGAGAATAAACTTGTAATATTATGAGAAGAAATAATATCATTTTAGTAGCAGAGAGTACAAACATTAAGCACAAATAGATATTTGGAGAAAATAATCATTTTTGGAAAGATTGACAATGTTGTAGGAATTAAATGATAATCTATGAAGATTATTTATTTAATATTTGTTAACTTGAAAAAAACTGCAAAAATATGTTTTAGCCAAATGACAAAGCTGATTTGAAATACTGTATTTATACTATAAACAACTTGCTATCACCCACATGATATATAACCTAGATAATGTACGTATATAACTGGTTAGCATATGTATGTACATGATATGTAATATATGCTGTACATATGTGGTTAGCATATGTACATTATTTGTAATATATATACACTCTATATAACTGGTTAGTATATGTACATGATATGTAATATATACGTATATGCTGTATATAACTGGTGAGCATGTGTACATGATATGTAATATATATGCTGTATATACGTATGTGGTTAGCATATGTACATTATTTGTAATATATATATGCTGTACATAACTGGTTAGCATATGTACATGATATGTAACATATATACTGTTTATTTAAGTGGTTAGCGTATGTAATATCTGTATATACTGTTTATATAAGTGGTTAGCATATGTACATGATATGTAAAATATATACTGTTTATATAAGTGGTTAGCATATGTACATTATATGTGATACGTATATATACAGTATATATAAGTAGTTGGCATATTATGTATATGTTTACTAAATATGCCAATTGGCAGCTTGAGGGAGAAAGAAATGGAAGTAGTTAAATATGATTTTTCATCTTTTCCAGCATGAGTCAGCAAGCGAGTCGATAGCGATGGAGGTGATGCGCACGGGGGATGAAAGAATGGCGCACGAGTGCTTCCTACCCTGAGGCCTTCATCATTGTCATCTTCGTGTGCCGAGCTGGAAGGAGACGGTGTGGCAGATTTACTTCCGGGAGGAGACGGAGAGTGATGGGGAAGCGAGCTGCCACTCAGTCCTAGCTGGGATTGGTTGATGGTGGACAGTTGGCCGGCGTGGGTCACACCCGACCGGTTCCTGGGTCCTAGGGCCGCCTCCATGGGCGGCTGGCTGCCGGCAAAGCGAGAATCAGAGTTGACCATCTGCTGCATCTGTGGGGAGACGACAAGGAGCACACGTGTTAGCTGTAACATACTTCTGTACTACTATTACTACTACAATTGCTACATACTGTTCAATACTGGATGGACTCTACAGTATGTCAACCCTACTGTCACCATACTGTATGGACACACGCTTGTTGCTACACACACTTTGTATAGATTTTATATATTTGTATGTAGATATAAGAATGAAGATGAAATTTAGTAAACAGTAAAAAGTAGTAAAAAAAAACCCCAAAGAATAAAGTTGCAATTTTTGGAAAATAATGTTGTGAAATTGAGGCTACACCAATATAATATAATCTTTTACATCTTCTAATACTTTTCACAGAGGAATCAAACGGCATCTTGAGCGATTAATCACCGTGGTGTCGCGTGTCGTTAGGCCTGTTTCAATAAATTATTATTATTAAGATTTTTTGAGACCATGTTTTCCATGGATTACCGTCATGAGAGGTGTAATTCACATTCGAATCACTAGATGGCACCCATCATGAGCTTGATAGAACATTGCCTGTATGGATGTTTTTGCAATGTAGCCAGCGACACCGTTGTGTAGCGACAAGCGTTGACTGTCAGGATGGAGGGAGCCTTCGTACCGACAGTCAACACTTGTTGCTACGCAGGCACCTCCATTCATAGTTGGTTTTCACGCTAAGCGTGTGCATTCTGTTTAAAACCCAAATATTTCCACACTGAGGCTGTGGCATTAGCCTTAGAAACCATCCTTCATGTTAGCGTATGCTGCCTCACGAAGCTAACTGCTAAATCCTCCATATCCATTCACTAGTCCAGGCTGAATGACTCTCCGTGTTCTTAGCGTAATGTCCATGTTATCATGCATTTGCTCTGTTGTGCCGTTTTCCTTGTGCTTTTTCTTCGTAGATAAAAGTACATATGATGGAAAACAACTGGGCCTTGAGATGAAGGCAGAACGTCCTGGGCCTCTGAGTCATGAAGAGATTGAGGTGGCAGCACCTAGTTGCATCCTTATAGAACATCCCGTTAGTGAACAGCACATGACACGCTACATTCATGCAACTAGGGTACACCCATTTTCCAATAAAAAGAGAGTCAGAGACTACACTTTCTGAGAGTGCTCAGGAAAAATAATATACCTTGTGTCCTTTTACAGGTGTTCTATAGAGAGCCCTTTGACATACTGCATATGCCCTGTGGTACCCCAGCTGCACAGTGGATCAGAGGAAAGCGCTCCAGAGGGGCTGAACCTCAGCTTGGAAGAAGTACACAGTTCCCGCTGTCTCAAAAGAGCCCAGAGCATTATCATGGACACATCACGCCGTGGACACTACCTGTTTGAGCTGCTGCCGTCAGGGAGACACGACAGATCAACTAAAACAAGCACTAATTGATTCAAAAACAGCTTGTACTCAATACAGCAGTAGTGAAACTCATTAATAGCCAAAATAGTATTCACATTACAAGGTAACCCAGGGACTGTGCAATGTGAATGAAAGTATGCGTGAATAGATTTTTGTGTGCCATATTCAATGGATGTCAGTGTAATTTATTAATGTTTTTTTTAGAGGAAAGAGAGAACGCATATGTGCAGGTTTACCCATGGCGCCTACCTTCAGCATCACATGACCCCTTTCTATGTGAACGTCCTGTGGAACCTTGACACCTCATAGTGGGATGGATGGGGTGTCGACGCTTTGCCGTCTATCTCAGAGCGAGCGGATGTGCTGTGTGTGATTAGCGGCATAGAAATGTGCTATTTGGCCCGAGTCTTCTAAGCAGGGAGAAGGCGTCACAATGATGCGTCTGCGGGTCAAACGGCGGAAAACTAATAGCTGTGGTTTGACATTTGCTGGCTTGATGATGACGCTTAGACAGGAGCACACTTGACGTTCCTGGAACTCACTAAAACACGCCGGCCACTATTGGTTATTCTCTTCAATCTTTGAAATATCTTTCTAAAGAAAATAATAGACAAATATACTGCATTACGTACAGTATAGTATAGCATATACTAAGTAGTCTAATTCAGTACATCTCAATGTAGGACCTATTACAAATATTTATCTATTATTTATTTTCTATTTATTATTTTCTACTATTATTTATTATTATATGATGATTATTATTTATTAGATTATTATTATTTATTTTTATAATTATGCATTAATTAAATATTTATCTTATTCTTAGAAAATCTTGTTTCACACAGTGTCCTGGATTTGATGTAATTCCAAATTTGACATGGGAAGCGCCAAGCCAGACACACCAGCACAATGCCACATAATTAATGAAAAAAAAACGCGATAATATCAATTATCAACGATAATTTCTAGCAATGTTATCAACCAGCAATTTTTTTTTCCTGAGAAACAAGAAACACAAAAATAAATTCTGGGATTTTTTCCCGATGATACACCATTGTCCGTTGAGATTACTGTGAATCAAGCGTGGATATAGTCACCACTAACACGCGGTACGGGAAAATATATTTCTTCTCGTTTGAGTTAAAATGCTGCCAAAGATGGGGGAAACGAAAACGATTGATATGGGAGGGTAAAATACGGGAGTTTTCCTGGGAAAATGGGTGGGTTGACAGGTATGGTTGTGACACCAATAGGTGTGTGTGTGTGTGTGTGTGTGTGTGTGTGTGTGTGTGTGTGTGTGAGCTAATGCTGTGAAGTGCTTTGCTGTGCATGACACAATTCCACCTGAATAGTAGATAATATGTCTCAATCCTTAAATGAGCAAGCCGGATCTCAATATAAACTCCAGGAGTAGCCTTGGCTGGGTTAACACACACACACACACACATACACATACACACACTCCACCTCCATTAGGCTGAGCCAGCCATAGTTGCTAGGCAACCATAAATCATGGGCTGGCAGTAAATGTATAGTAGTATGGGAATATAAAAGTGAGGTATGATAGAAAATGGAAGGGACTGAGATAAACAGTCATGGGGTGGATTGGGCTGGATGGGGGGAGGGGGTGTGTGGGGATGGGGGGGTGCAACAAAATGATTGGATATTTACAAAGATGAGACGAATTAGACATACAGTAAATATGAAAGACACAAGGCAGTGATAACAACATTCCCGCAAGAGATTAGTATCTTTTCATTTACGTTCATAAAACAGGATGCTGGTGTCCAAAGTGTGGCCCGGGGGCCGTTTTGGCCCATAACTGTTTTTATCCATTATTGGCCTGCTGCGAAATCTAAATATACAATTGACAAGGAAAGTTAAAACAGTAAAAAAAAACAACAACCCATAAGCTTATTATCTATTGTTATTATTTATGATGTATTATCACACTACATTTTTATTTATTCTCATTGTCTTTTCTCATTTTTCTTATCTCTCATAAATTGCCTTGGTTGTTTTATTTTGTGATTAAGTTCATTATGATATTTTGCTGTGATATCTATTCTCTATCTATGATTTATTATTGTTATTATTAAATCATAGTCCCGGTTGTTTGTGGAGAGAACCACTGATCTACCATGCCAGAACATTTTTTGTGTATTTCAGTGGCTGCAACTGTATATCTATGTATCTATCTACTTGATCTCTTTGAGTCTAGAGTATGTCTAATAAGGACACAGAGACAGAGAGGTGATAAAGCCCACCACCCCCCACCCCCCTAAAACACGCTTCTGTCAGCCAAGAACATTTTCCACACGTCTGACAGTCATAACAAGAAGCTGCAATTTCGTTTTACTGTGAAACAAACACACACTTCGAAACTTTTTCCTATGAATGTTGGAAAAGTACGTTAGGAGGAAGAAAGCGATGTGAACTTCTCAACTTCTCAAAACGTCTTTTTCTGGTAGCTGGACACACCAGTGGGTTATTCGAAATGATTTCAAACATCTCCTAAGACACTCCATACTCAAAGACTAGGTAGGACAGCTAACTCCTATCTCGTCTGCCCTAGAGTTCTAATGTTGTTCTATCTAGTCTTTGACTCTGAACTGATGAAGCCTGCTCAGATGGGAGGTCAAACATCTCCTAAGACACTCCATACTCAAAGACTAGGTAGGACAGCTAACTCCTATCTTGTCTGCCCGAGAGTCCTAATGTTGTTCTATCTAATCTTTGACTCTTAAATGATGAAGCCTGCTCAGATGGAAGGTCAAACATCTCCTAAGACACTAGGTAGGACAGCTCTATACTAACAGGACAGGACAAGAGATTGATTACAACAACCTCTCATTTGAGAAGGCTGCATAAGTTTTCATATTTCTTTCCTTAGACCAGCAATATCTAGCTGCATCTATACTAGAGAGGAGAGTTCTAGTCCTGTCTTGTCTTTGGGTGAAGCCAAATGTCTTCTCAGACAAGCTGTGATCCATGCATGTTAACGTACTGTAGATCCATGTCAGTTCATGTCTAAAGACTGGATAGGACATTGGTAGTCCTACTGTAGATAAGACAAATCTCGTCCTACCTTTGAGCATGAATTGATTAAGCCTACTCAGATGAGAGGTGTGGCATCTGATCTGAGCAGACCTCATCTAGCCCTGAAGCTCAAAGACTAGATAGGTCTGCTAGTCTTATCATTTCAGCTCTCATTGGATAGGACAGCTAATCCTATCTAGTCTTCCCTATATAGCACTAAAGCTTTCCTGCCTAGTCTTTGGGTAGAGACCACAGATTTGGAGCATTTAGAAATCAGACGTGGGTTTACTCACCACAGATAGAGTACTGGTCATGGCTGCCCCGTTTGGGCTGAACGTGCCGCCATCTTGGTTCAGCATAGCGGCGCCATCCTGACTCCCAGGTATGCCAGGCAGATTCATGCCCTGCAGCTGATAGGGGTGGTGCGACGCTGAGCTGGAGGGCGTATCCAGAGGGGGGTAGGGTCCAGTGGAGGAATCATGGGGCAGATGAGGGGGCAGCATGTGGTCCGGCAGGGTGGGGGGAGTGATGGGTGGGATGTTGAAGTCCTCATCACCCAAAGGGCCCACTTGGTAGGACTGAAGATGAGAGAACATCGATCTTTGATATCTTTCAATAGTTGTTTTTTCATGTACACAAATTCACCAAATAGACAGTTGAACTTCTGGGTCAGGCTAATGTCTGGCACAGGACCACCGTACACAATACTTCAGTACCATCTAGTGGTCGACATGTCAATTACACCTCCATAGGAAACAAATGTTACCGATCATATGGAATATCGACAATCATTTGTAGCACAATTATCCATCAACAAAATCTGTTATCGTGACCTACCCATGCCAGTACTGTAAATACTGTATATCCAGGCCAGTACTGTACATACTGTATATCCAGGATAGTACTGTGCATAATGTATATCCATGCCATTACTGTACATACTGTATATCCACACTAGTACTGTACATACTGTATATACATGCCAATAGTGTACATACTGTGTATACATGCAAGAACTGTACATTCTGTATATCCATACTAGTACTCTACATACTGTATATATCCATACTAGTACTGTAGATGCTGTACATACATGTCAATCTATCTATCTATCTATCTATCTAATAATGTATATGCTGTGTATACATGAAAGTACTGTACATACTGTATATCCATACTAGTACTCTACATACTGTATACGCATGTCAATAATGTACATGCTGTGTATACATGCAAGAACTGTACATACTGTATATCCATGATAGTACTCTACATACTGTATATATCCATACTAGTACTGCAGATGCTGTACATACATGTCAATCTATCTATCTATCCAATAATATACATGCTGTGTATAAATTAAAGTACTGTACATACTGTATATCCATACTAGTACTCTACATACTGTATACACATGTCAATAATGTACATGCTGTGTATAGTATGAAAAATACAATCAGCAAATAACGAGTTCCCCGTTTCTCCTCGTCCACATCGGCAGCATGTGAGTTCAGCACATGGTCATTTTCTTCACAACAAAATGTATTATTCTTATAATAAATGATTGCAGGTTTTTTTTCAATTTCTGCTGTTGTTTTTTCTTAAACGTTTAAAACTTTTTCACATTTTATTGCCATCATATTTTGCCTTTTTTGACAATAAAAAAAATAATGTTACAAAAATGAGTAGCTCTCACAAGAAAGCGTTCTATTTGGCTTTAGATGACTTGTTTTCTCGTAATATTTGGACTTTATTCCCGCTAAGTTTTCCACAAACGGCCCCCCTGACCTAGCACTTCCATATATGATGAATGACTGTGTGAGCGAGGCGCAATGAGAGCGAGAAAGAGTGAGAGATGTGAGGGTTGAAAGAAAGAGAATTCTAATCTGACAGAGGAGATCTTTTATGGGGACTGACAGCTTTTCTGCTTGGCTGGCCACACCACTCTCTCCCTCTACCTCTCTTTTGCTCCTCGTCTCTCTCCGTCCTTCTCCTTCACGGCCCTCGCTGGCTCTCCCGCTCTTCTAATCTCATCCATGATTTCTCTTTCACCAACAACGACTGCTGACTTGCCAGTTAAATGACAGATACGCTTGCGGTGGAATGAACGTTGGTGGTGGGAAGGTGTGTTTTTACGTGTGACAATAGCAAAGAGTTTACAGACAGCAAAATAACATAACCGCAAATCAGTGAAAAAAACCACGGTATCGATATCGGCCGATACTGGCTTTAAAACGCAGATATACTCTGCCCCTGCTGCGCCGTGTGTGGGACTTCCAGTCCTAAGTGATACAAGTTTTGCACCTTGCAAAACATGCCTCAAAAAATGTGTGCGTTTGCGCTCAGAGGGCAGCGGATTTGGCTGTAGGGACCCAGCAGAGGTTGATAAATCTGCTTTTCATTCAGGTTTCCAGCATTTTGTTCATGTTCTGGTAAAACAAGCATATTGGTTTGTTTGGCTTGAAATTTATGAAAATAAATGTTACAAAATTGAGTAGCTTGGACATTTTCATTTTTTATATTGACTACAAGTTTCACTTTTGTGCCTTGGTACATTAATATGGTGCGTTTGAGGACCGGCAAACAAAGTGTGAAATCTTGAGTCAAACATAAAAGACGTAAAGATTGTTTCCAGTGGTTGTTCTGCATAACAATATGGTGTGTTTTCTAACATGAGTGCTGTACATTTTTTCACCTGCATTACACGTACTTCTAAATGATTAGTGACTTAGGCCGAATGAGATGTGTTTTCTGTGGAACAAACGTGGACGTGACAATTATTTTTTTCCCCACCAAAAATCCACAATTTGGCAGGGCAACGAATGCTGACTTTCAAATGTGTACAGTAGGGGGAAATAATGATCATATTTGGTATCAGTTTCACTTTTGGACTTAAGAACACAAAAATGGTGAGTTCAAGGACCGGCGAAGAAAGTGTGACATCGCAGGGCTTGATGAGTGAAACGTGAGACACACAAAGATGATTCTTTGACGAGAGCAACACATCCAGCAGAGATGTAAAGATTGTTTCCAGTGGTAGCTGTGCATAAATGAGACGTGTCTGTCTGTCCGTCCTATTTGTTCCATTACTTCTTCATGCGGCGCATAAATTAGTCCCCTTGTCTCGCTCTCTCTCTCTCTCTCATTCATGCTGGCACAAAAGCCGTGGCTGGGATCTTCTAGGAAGACTAATGTAGTCAGGATTAAGTCCTTTTGCCCATACAATCTTCTCAAAATGAGCCTACTTCCCACAACTCCACACTCACACACACACACACACACACAAAATATTCCTTTCAACTGCTCTACACACAGCAGGGGGTGTCCAAAGCGTGGCCCAGGGGCCATTTGCGGCACTCGGATGTTTGTTGGCCCACGGCACATTCTAAAATATAATTTTTCAAAATGAAAATTTCATATATCAATATCGTACTAAATTGTGTCAGTGTGATGTGTTTGCGTGGTGGAGGCGGGGGGTGTGCGTCTCACTGCGGAGGAGCAGTCATCACATCGATGCTAGATAAAACTTCAACTACGACAGAAATGTTTTGCACATGGTTGAATATTTATTCCTTCTAAAGTTGATAATGCCGTTTAAATGTGTGTTTAAGAAAGCTGAATCCTACTGTGTTCAGTGTTGACATTTCAATAAATATTTCTTTTAAACTTGAGACCTGGAATATTTGTTATCATTTTCATTTTTTCATGTAAATTGAGGGAGCAAAACAGTATCGGCCACAAATATCAGCCCAAGCAAAATCGGCCATCGGCTAAGGGTGATGGGAAAAAAAAATGGGTATTGGCCCAAAAAAAAACTGTTGATCCCTATTGAAGATTATTTAAGAATGCCTCATGACAACTATATTGGGTAATAGGAGTGACTATAGGGGTGTTATTCCTTGTTTACAGGGCTCTAACCATGTCAAAGTGTATTTAGAAGGTGGTAATGTTTTCTATGTCTTATATTCCCTTATTATGTCTACTATATTGGGTAATATGAGTGTAAAGGTGACTATAGGGCTGCTATTCCATGTCAACAGGGCTCTAATCATGTCAAAGTGTATTTAGAAGGTGGTAACAATGTTTTCTATGTCTTATTTTCTCTTGTGTCTACTATATTGGGTAATAGGAGTGTAAATGTGACTATAGGTACATTTGGAAGGTGGTAAACAGGTTTTTATGTCTTATTTTCTCTTATTATGTCTACTATATTGGGTAATAGGAGTGTATAGGTGACCATATGGGTGCTATTTCATGTAATACGCCCTCCTATCTACCCAAAAACAAGTTGATCATATCACTGTGTGTGTGTATTCACCCATGGGAGACGGTGTGTGTCGACCACAGTCGTGTCCCGCCTCCAGTGCTGCGACGAGGGGTTGGGAGGTGTTGCCTTGCTGAGAGGCTGGGGGGGTGGCGGCACACGAAACTGAGGGAAGAAGGGCAGAGACAAACAAAAGGTTGAGATGGGCCAGGAGGCGGGGCAAGGGTCAGGGGTCAAACAGCAAAGAGGGGATCTTCCACTTCATGCTGCACCAACAGCTAGTACAGGTGTACTCCAAAACCACAGCCATAAAAGGAAAAAGAGCAGTCATTTTACGAGAGAGAATGAAGACACAATATGAAGAGAGTAAAGCCAGAATATGAAAAGTTAAAAGGAAAAAATAGCAGAAACAAAATGAAAAGTTGCTATTGTTGGACAATACAGTTGGGAAGAAGTTATATTACAATAATAAAGTGACAATATGATGAGAATAAACAACCAAATCATGTGAACAATAGTATTAGAACATAAAGCTGATATGCAGGCTGTTTGTTCCTTTTAATATCCAAAGTCTCTTCATATCTACATGAGTGTTTTGGTATTTTAGCATGGATGGAAAAGGTTTGGCCACCGTTGCTATAAGCCTGTACCCTTTACCCTGCTCCATACTTGATGTTATGTTATGACATAGTGTGTAACATTACTTCTTTCATGCGGTATGTTGCCATTTCATAAATTTTCTCCAATATTGCTCCAATATTCAACTACTTCATATGCAAATGTGCTTCACGATAAGAGAACAGTATGCGTCCATCATGAACACGCCACATTTCCATACCAGCTATATTGCACTGAAACAACCAGCTACGACTTGGTAGAATAGTATTTCATGATTTAACATACAGTATACGCTACTGCACTTTCTCATTCTATAAACCACTCCCTATCTTCTTGTATGGAAGAACACTATGAATAAAACATCAAATCATACATTCCTACACCGCTCACTCTCTCTGGTACTGTTTCTGGGATTTCTTCATAGCATTATAGGATACATGTACTGTATTGGTATATACTGTACTGCTACCGTGACGCGCATCCAGCAAGCTAACTCCAGCGATGGTGAAAGCCATCAAGGACAGCCAATGGCATCATTTTTGGGGGGGGTCTACCATGTGACATTTTAGTTCCATGATCCTCGGGATGTTTTTCTTACTGCGTCCAAGCTCAGCAGCAATGGTGCTGCAGAGGCCTCGCTTATCCATCCCACCTTGTTCAAAGACAGAAAGCTTTGTCGCCTTTGCCATCAAGAGATGATGACATTGAAATTTCATTTCTTTATTTCTAATATGTTTATTCGCCCTTACGGTCAAAAAGGATGAGGCTAACGCTTCCAAATGTCAAACAAGACAATACGCGAGATTGGGTCGACGAGATAAATACCTGACAACATATCGCAATCTACTCATTTTGTTTCCCCACGTCACACTCTGCACTGTGTGTGTATGGTAGCAGCCCCGCCTCCACCCGACCACACAAAGAGACTGTTCATGCCGGTGTTCTATGGAACACATGCACATGGCAATATATTAATGATCCACTTCCTTCTAATTTATTGCGTAATCGATTCTTTAATTCCTAACCATCCCGGGCCTCGTGTCCACCAGACAAAAACTTGTCACTTTTTATTTTAAGTTGGGTGTCACAAGACATGAAGAGGACTAACCTGGTTGGTGGAAACATAGTCCAGGCCCGTTTCTTGCATGCTCAGGAAGGTGCTGTCCCCTTCCAACTGGAGAGAAGACAGAAAGAGATACAATGTTAACCAGTACATAACTGTTTATTGTCATGTAAAACAAGCATTTGTTTGACTAGTTGTTTAGCGTTTTTGGCTAAATATTAGGGCTGTCAAAAATAACTAAAATAATTAGATAAATAATGAATTAATTATTATATTATATTAATATAATATAAATATTACATTAATATTACATATACATAATTTATTTCATTAATTACGCTACAAATTTAACGTAGTTAATGAAAGAAATTATTTTATAATATATTTCACAAATTATTATTATTTATTATTATAACGCATGCGCATCATTGCAAGCCACCGCTCTCTGTTATGACAGACGGCGGCACAGTGTAGCTCCCAGTGTCACATAGCCTCTGTTGCCTCTTTAGAACTTTATTCTGAGCTGAACACATCACCAGCAATGCAATTCAAATGCATTTGAGTATCTCAACTCTAAAACTGACACAACAGTCTTTTTCTCCATTCGTCATTTGATGTTCAACTAACAGGGTGTGCTTATAAATGTGAGTAACCTGGTTCAGGGCTCTACATTAAAAACCAAAATGACTTGCTCATAGGGAATCCTTAAGGTGAGAACTACTTGCCCGAACTTGCCCCATGTAAAATGAAAAGACTGCCATAATGATATCATGTAATTTTTTGTGGCATCACATGAGAATCTCAAATAAATAAAATAATAAAATAAATAATACCTTACACATCGTAGTCGTGGTAAGCAGTGATATTTATAAGTTGTGCACCACAATGAAACATTATTGAATAGACACATTTGTGTACTAGTAATGTGTTTTTAATCCAGAAAAAAAAGCTCAATGGTCAAACAATAATTTGTGAAGCAAAGGTGAGAAAAATACACAGAGAAATGGAAGCGCTAGATTTTGTAGCTTGTGCAAAATCAGCACTTGGTATTGGATCTAATCGGTGGTGTTTCATTGTGACCACTTCAAATTGTCACAGCAATGTGATTCACTCACCTGTGCCATCATTTGATTTGCTACCGCTAATAAAATACTTGTTTAGGAGGCACTGGTTCATCACTTTTTGCTGTTTCCTTCAGAATTAGACGATGTTGGCAGCGACGCCATGATGGATGTTTTCGTAGTCAAACGATCGCTGATTGGTTGATCGCGAACAACGGGTGTGGGTAAAACGCGGACTGTGGATTACGGACCGCGGTCTAAATAAACGATTCTGATTGGTCCATTGCAAGGATTGCTTTGCAAATTACCACCGGAATTACGCAGTCCGTGTTTTACCAACACCCAACAAGAACCGCTTTAAAAAAAAACTCTTGGCAGTATGGCATGCCAAAGTTCACTTGCCCGACGGGAATATCACTGATTAGATTTACTTGCCCGAATTTTGTTTTAACTTGCCCCGGGTCATCGGTACATCGTTATTGTCGAGCCTTGTGGTTATTTCTCATTCCTTCAACGGTAGACGCTGTTTGCACCGTCACCATGGAAGTCAAATGAACATCAATATTGGCTGTGGTGACCACCATTAAGGATAAAGATCTTTGAGTGCCAAAGGGGTCATGGATTCAGTGCGCTGCTACAGGAGAAGAGGAGGCTATCCTTTTTGGTTTTTGGCTGTTTTGGTTGTCAAACACTAACGTGGATGCTTGTTTGAACAGGTGAGCAAAGTAACAGGCTAACTCATGTCCACGCTCACACACTCACACACACACAAGTCGGTAGGTAGACAGGTGGATAGACAGGTGTAACTGCCCCATCCATTCGCCAGCTGCTGGGTATTATGAAAATGAGGTGTAGGCTTACAGGGTCAACAGAAAGCCAAAACAGAGCCTTAGAGTAAAGAGCCGTAGACACAAACAGACGTCGTTGAACTGAAGAATGAACAGCTAATTTTTAAAAACTGTGTGAAAACCAGGTGAAAGTAAAAGCAGAAACGATGGTTCGAGAGGAGGTGTCACATGTCAAAGGTTTTGACATTTGCATGTCAAGACGTTGAAGTCAAGGCCTTTGAATGCAGTATTTTAGGTTCAAACTTCACCAACAGCGCCTCTGCTGGCTGCCGCCAAGCACTGCACTCCATTGTCTGACAACCAATCGGCCATCCATTTCCCAACTCTTCATGATCAGTTAACTGACCGATCCATGCTCACTTTTCCCAGGACATTTACAGTACACTGTACAGAAAAAACACAAGGAACTCTCCCAATGCTAACATCTCAGTCCATCTTAGGTCTTGTTTATGTCTAGTATGTCTTATGTTTTTTTATGTTTCACCCTCATGGTCAGCTGGGATGATCTCCAACATAGCCCCACAACCCCAGGGGTGTCATTTCATGTCTAGTGAGCTCTAATAATGAAATAAAAGTGTATTTAGAAGGTCATTAATGTATTTTTTTCTCTTCTTATGTCTATTATATTGGGTCATAGGACTTTAAAGGTGACTATAGGGGTGTTATTTCATGTCTAGCGGAGGTAATACAGCAATACTGCATGGTATCATGACTCAGATATCAGGATACGTATCGTGCATTGAAGTCCTAGTATTTCTCTGTCAGCAAATGGTTGGGAGTGAGTGGAAGCCATGAAGAGGTTGGCTGAGGGAGGAATGAAGAGGTAAAAGGGGAAAAAGGGGAAAAGGGGGCCTGGATGACTTCACAACAAGCCAGAGCTGTCTTTTAGCACCATGCCGGACCAGCTACCTCTACCGCTTGCGCTCACACCTATACCCGCACTTCAATAAACATCTGCATGGCTCAAATACAGTATCTACAGAGGGGGGGGGGGGGGCACTGTCTAGTCCCCCTTAAGCTTTCTTTTTACTCCAACATGTGGAAAGAATATCAGGGATCGGCGTCCCTCTTCATCGTCATGCCACCCTCTCCTCATCTGTGTGTGTGTAGGGGGGGGGAGCAAAGGTTTGAATAACAAGCAGCCAGTTAAGTGGGTCAGGGTCGGAGCTGGGGGGGAGGAAAGGGGGAGAAAGGTGGAGAGACTATCAGGATGACAGAAAAGGACAATGGAGAAGGTTTGCTGACATGAAAAAGCAAAGCTGCATCCAGTCCAGAGGTCCAGTATGGGATGGGGGATGGGGGGGGGGGGGGGGATTGGCGGGCATCAGTCCGGAAACGCCAAATAGAGTTAAGTCACTTCTAGCAGATGTAAACACAGCATCTGTGGTTAAGCAGAAATGAAAGACATGTAAATAACCCCCCCAGACCACCTTCAACCCCCAAGGCTTTATCTGCGTTTATTTGCCCGCTCTGGACTGGAGAGATTTCAGTTTACTTGAAAGTGCATTAGAGAACATCAATCAACTTGGCACAGTGTATGAGTGTATGAGTGTGTGTGTGTGCGTGCATGGGTACATGCGAGTGAGAGAGAGAGAGATTCACACAGCTGTGATAGGTCAGCTCAACATTTCATGCTTCTCTCTCTTGTTGCCACGGCAACAATATAAACAGCTTTTTTATTTGCTAAACCCAATTGACTGTAGATTGTGTGTGTGCACGTGTGTGTGCACGTGCGTGAGCATTGAAGATGCGCTCTTCACATATCCTTTAGCACAGGGGTGTCCAAAGTCCGGCCCAGGGGCCATTTGCATCCGGCAGCTGTTTATTATATTAGCACCTTGGCATAGTCTAGTCATAATAATCTAGTCAGTAATTGTCATTATATATATATATATATATATGTCATAATATTATGAGAAAAAAATGATTGTATTCTTTTTTCTTCTCTGCTGTTTTTGTATTCATTTTCCAACAATTTCCTCTTTCTTCTTCTGAAGACTGAGTAGTCAGTCATATAAATTTGTCATTTTTATTTGTATGTGATTTTAAGCTATTTTAGTGATTTTTATTTTGAATTATTTTAATTGTTTTTTTCCAAGTATTTTTTAGTCTTTGATTTGTATATATTTTCATATGATCTTAATTCATTTTATATATTTGTTATCATTCTTTTGCACTTTGTTGAAGTCAATTTTTATTTATATTGACATTGTTTTTTACACTTATTGCTCATTATTTTTTTTCTTTTAGTATATATTTACACTTTTAAATCATTTAAATGTACACTTTTTACACATTAAAGTCATTTGTATTTTCATTTATGTTTATAATCCTTTTTATGCCATTCTTCGTGTTTTGCTAAGATTTATTTCAATCTATTGATACTTTTATTGAAGTCAAAGCAAGCAAAGCTATTGTGTAATGATTGATCATTTTGTTTGTGCATGTACGGTGCACACGGTGGCTTATGACGCGATCCCACTAAACTGAAAAATGTTCAACATTTCATCGCTTTCGCCCAGACAAGGATGGGATGGGATGGGACGGGGTGGGATGGAGCGACTAATGAGCAGACAGGATGCTATTCAGTTCCCTCTCACACAGGTAAACATGGAGGGGAAAAAGTCATACTTTGCCAGAGCTATTTGACATTTCTAAAAAAATAAATTAAAGGTAATTTAAAAAACATTGGCATGGGAACTTGTTTGCGTCAGACTAAACAAATCAGGTAAGTTTACAATACAAGCAAGAGTACTCAATCAACTGGTCTTTTCTTCTCTGAACTACTTTGATACCCCAAAAATCCCTCCAAATTTGACGGCCAAAACCGTGGGAGACCCCCAATTGACTGAGCATGTCAGCTCATCACAACTGTTGGTCGCCAGCAGCGTTGTTTTAAACCTACGTTTTGCGGCTCCAGGCAATTTTTCTTTAGTGGGCAAGGAGGTAAAATAGCTCTTTTAATAGTAAAGGTTGCCGACCCCTGGAAAAGAGGATACGACGGAGTAATAGTAGGAATTTCCAAGAAAGTGAAAACGTGTTCAATGAAGACAACCTAACCCACGACTCAGCATTCAAGCACAGCTACACCGCTCACGAGCAAAGCTTTTCCTGAGTAATTCTGAAGTCATGCACGTCATTGTCCTTAACACCGGCAACAATGCAGCCATGATTGCACGACAGGGTTGGATTGCAATACGTTTGTTTTGGAAATGAAACTGTGATAATGACTCTCTTCCGGTGCTGCTCCATCTCCATCCATCTGTTCCTTTTGGCACGCCTCATCCACAAGACTCTCATCTCCTCTCATCATCTTTGTGCTTCAACTAAATGAAAGCACACTCCAGCAATGGACCCGCACCAGGGTTCAGGTTAGAAGTGGGCGTGGGGGCGAGCATGGCACCATCCTCGTTACAAAAAGGAGGTAAGGACACACACTGCTTGGAGTCCATGACGGGACTTCTAGTCGCAAGTCATTTTTACATTTATGTCTTTTAAAATTATTTTTGACACTTTATTAAAGTTATTTTTGTTTTTATTATTTTGTAAAATTATAATGAATTCTGTTTATTTTTGTATGTTTTTTTATTATTTTCTAAACTTTTATTCAAGTCCTTTGTTGTTTGTTTATATTTATTACATTTTTTACATGTTTTTAGTGAAATCATTTTTTTATTTTATTTATTTATTTGTTTTTTGGTCAGTTTTATTTTTATTTAATCATTTCATCAACTTTTACACTTTCACTAAAGTCATTTTTAAACAATTTTTACACTTTTCAAATTTGTATTTTTGAAATTATTTTTATTATCCATAAATTATCCATCGGCTGCACGAGTGGTTAGCACGCAGGCCACACAGCTAGGAGACCTGGGTTAGATTCTCCGCTCTGGCATCTCTGTGTGGAGTTTGCATGTTCTCCACGTGCATGTGTGGGTTTTCTCCGGGTACTCCGGTTTCCTCCCACATTCCAAAAACATGCTAGGTTAATTGGCCACTCCAAATTGTCCATAGGTATGAATGTGAGTGTGAATGTTTGTTTGTCTATATGTGCCCTGTGATTGGCTGGCCACCAGTCCAGGGTGTACCCTGCCTCTCGCCCGAAGACAGCTGAGACAGGTGACCCTCGTGACGATAAGCAGTATAGAAAATGGATGGATGGATAATGAAGACAACAAAAATAGCACATAAGAGTATTGTTTATTGCTGGTACAATGCTTTAGCTATTAATGTAAGAACTCAAGTGATTTTGTTTTTTTCCAGAAAGCCACGAATATCATATCAGCTCATATCAGCTCTTCAATGCGTTATTTTGGTTCATTAAATCCGTCCAAACAAATGTTGCAAGTGAACCATGGCAACTGAGGCGAGTCTGGTAAAGTAGAGTCTGAGATAAATCTTGTCTAATAATTACTACTACAGTCACTTTTATTGCAAATGTTGATCTGCAATGGAAGGAGAACATCAACATCACGCTAGCAGGACCGTTGGAGGGGGAGGAGCAAGCCATGTTAACCACTACACCACTGTGCTGCAAGAGAAAAACTACTTTTATGATTTTAAGACTTCAAACTCACTGAAAACATTGTTATCCTGCCTGCAAAGAACTGTGTGTGTGTGTGTGATAACACCATGCCGGATTGAAGAAGACACTAATCTCAGGTTGAAAACCCTCTCATCATCTAAGGCTTCTATTCCCTCCAATCCATCATGGGAAGTAAAAACAACAGCCAGAGAAACAGAAGAGATGTTTCCCTGTCACAGGTAGGAAAGACAGGACATTGCACCTATCAGATATATCTTACATAATGGAACCAGTGTCTTTAGGTTATCGGCAAGGGCCAAAAGGCATAAGTGCATGATGCATTTTGCATCTATTCCAGTAAAATCTATTCCAGTAAACCATCATGGATGCTTGCTTTCAATTCCTACTTCAATTTCAAACACTTTATTTATCCCTCAGGGGCAATTTCCTTCCAGATTCCTTCCAGCATCATCAGCATACTCATCTTACAGGTTCAAACAATCTGTTCATGATATTGCTAGGAGAATATACTGTACATCTGCCATCTTAAATGTATGACCTGGTGTACCCCAGGGGTCAATACTGGGATCAAAACTGATGCTTTAATAAAAACAGATGATCCCTCAACCTCAATAAAAGTAAAATGAAGTTATTTGGTAATACTAGGATTGGATAGGATTGGAAATGGTGCATTGTAGTATGTGATGTATACCAAAGTAAAACCTGTGGACTATGAAAGCATTAAACTTTTAGGGGTACTTTTCTACCTCGCCCGAGGACACTTGAACATGGCTTTGGTAGGATGGAACCAGCAACCTTCACACCCATGGACTATATCAGAGTGTAGAAATAATATAATGCTCCAATACCTGGGAGTCATTCTAACACCAGCCTTTGTCCAGTACCCATGTGTCAATGAAACTTAAATCTTTGTCATTGATTACATATATGCCAGTGATACTCGGGTCTTTGTCAAGTACCCGTGAGTCAGTCAAACTCGAGTCTTCACTGAGCACCCGTAAGTCAGTCAAATATTCTTTGAGCACTCGTGAGTCAGTCAAACTCGTGTAAGCTAGTGATTTTGAGTCTTTGTCAAGTAGCCTCGAGTCAGTAAGAAGTGTATTTTTGATGTGCATTACTGATACGGACGCCGAGCGTTGATGATGATGAGTAGGACATTGCAGACTTTGTGTGCATGGCACCGGGCAAAGCTAAATGTGTTTCACGTCCAAAGCATTATGGCGATAAGTTAAGAGCGGGCTGTCATGGTTGATAATCACATGCATGATGCTGTACTTATACATGGAATCTTTTAATTGTGCTGAGGATTTCCTCCACTCAAGTCAAGTGGAAAAAATCTGGTGCTGCAGCTATACATGAACACATGTGGAGGACACGCCTCCTCTGTTCTTCTTTTACACAACCTTACCCTGCTTGTTCCTTTTTCTTCCTTCTTCATCTGACTTTTCCTCTCTTCCTGCCTTACTGTGCTGCCCCAGAGTGTCTGGTCCTCTGGTCCAGCACACAGTAATATGATCTGGTCTATCAGGCCGACAGAGCCATGAATCAGAAGACACACAGACAGAAATATAGTACAAACCTTATGGCCCCACCCCCACTACAACCACACTCATCTGCAACATCCCTACCCCCAACAACCCCTCTCTCTCTCTCTCTCTCTCTCTCTCTCTCTCTCTCTCTCTCTCTCCATTCCCTACCCCCCAACCAACCACACTGCTAGCGCTCCATCCACAGCCTCTCAATCTTCCATCTCTACCTTTCCTGAAACAAACACTCTCTGACAACTGCGTAGATGCGTGCAATCACGTCATCCTTTCACAATAGAGGCTGCAGGTTGCCATGTTTGCCAATCAATGCATTGCTAGCACATTACATCCAAACAGCAACAACGCCGTTAGCACATCTGGAGGTCACAGGTGAATGTAAAGCTCCTGCATCCCAATCAGGCATCAATGGCCTGCCTCTGGAGCTCCATGCACGTATTAGTTACAATAACATGCCCACAGGCTCTCCAAGCACCAAGTCCACTACTAGAGGTGCACGTATTTATAGCATCGTAGCCTCACAATTCACTTTATAGGTGGACATTATTGTGAAGCAAGCAGTGGCATTTCCCTTCAGGGGTCGCCACAGCAAATCAACCGCCTCTATCCAACCCTGTCTTACACCCTCATGTCCTCCTTCACTACATCCATAAACCTCCTTTTTGGTCTTCCTCTACGCCTCCTACCTGGCAGCTCTAAACAGAGCATCCTTCTACCAATATATTCACCATCTCTCCTCTGGACATGTCCCAACCATCTCAGTCTGGCCTCTCCGACTTTATCTCCAAGGCCTCTAACATGTAATGTCCCTCTGATGTACTCGTTCCTGATCCTATCCATTCTGGTCACTCCCAATGAGAACCTCAGCATCCTCACATCTGCTACCTCCAGTTCTGCTTCCTGTCTTTTCCTCAGTGGCACTGCATAAAGACCAAACAACATGGCTGATCTCACCAGTTTGGTTTACCTTTCCTTTCATTTTAGCTGAAACTCTTCTATCACACATCACGCCTGACACTTTCCTCCATCCGTTCCATCCTGCCTGCACACGCTTCTTCACCTCCTTTTCACAATCTCCATTGTTCCAATTCTCCAAATTCAAATTCTCCATCTTTTGTACCTCTTCTCCCTGTAACCTCACTCTTCCACCTGGGTCCCTCTCATTCACACACATATACGTACGTACTCCGTCTAGCTGGGGCTCATCTTCATTCCTCTCCTGCCCAGGTCAAACCTCCACTCTTCTAGCATCTCCTCCACCTGTTCCCTACTCTCGCTACAAATCCCAATGTCATCTGCAAACATCATAGTCCATGGAGATTCTTGTCTAACCTCATCTGTCAGCCTGTCCATCACCATAGCAAACAGGAAGGAGCTCAGAGCTGATCCCTGATGCAGTCCCACCTTGAACTCTTCTGTCAAACCTACAGCACATCTTACCACTGTCTTACAGTCCTCATACGTACATGTCCTGCACAACTTGAACATACTTCTCCGTCACTCCGGACTTTCTCATACGCTACCACAGTTCCTCTCTAGGCACCCTGTCATAGGCTTTCTCCAGATCCACAAAGACACAATGCAGCTCCCACTGACCTTCTCTGCACTTCTCTATTCACATTCTTAAAGCAAATACTATCTGTATCTGTAGTACTCTTTTGTGCCATGAAACCATTCTGCTACATTCTAGCTTCAACGACTCTTTCCCAAAACTTCATTGTATGGCTCATTGGCTTTATACCTCTATAGTTGCCACAGCTCGGCACATCACCCTTACTTAAAAATGGGCACCAACATACTCCATTCTCCTCCATTCCCCAGGTATCTTCTCACCACCTAAGATCCTATTGAACAACCCAGTCAGGAACTCTCCTGCTGCTCTCCTAGACACTTCAATACCTCCACAGGTATACCATCAGGACCAAGTGCCTTCCCACTCGTCATCCTTTTCAATGCTCTTCACACTTCATCTTTACCAATCTTTTCTACTTCCTGGTCCACAGCGGACACCTCTTCCACCTCTCTCACTTTCCTCATTCATCAACTATTTTTCCTTAACATCCATAGAAGCAGACCTGACTAGGGATGCCCTACCTGGTCAGAGTTGTGTTGGCATGAACTGATGAAGAGATGAAACATCTGAGACAACGTGAACAGTCTAATCACTCCATTAATCCAAACATCAATCTTCGGATGAATCCACTATGAAATAATGGTTAGCTGCAGCCTTCGTATCATGTAAATAAATGATAGAATGATTGTGAATCTGTACGTCATTTCCACCAAGGTAATGTACAGTAGCTGTTTTTCCAGGAAGAATCGCCTACAACATCTCAGCTGACCGAGCAAGCACCTTAGTTTTCTGTTGTTCATAATTTGATCTTTCAGAAAACAGAATGGTGGTAAAAGTCTTGTAGTATTTTTTCATACTTTTCTAGAACTGGAAATCAAATTCCATATACTTGAGTTGCAGTTTTCTGACCACGACCTTTGACCTCAGGATGGAGAAAGTCTAAGCTCTGTGGTCAGAGAGGTAGCAAACATTTCTAATGTAGCATATTCCGGTGCTTGTTTAAGCTTAATTACACCGAAATCACAGTCCATCACCATAGACAGGGAGAGCAGTGTCTGCCTTCATTAAATCCAGCCCAATAAAGTAATTAATTACCATTTAATTGGCAGGGCAAGACAGATGAATACCCCCACAGTTAATTCAACAGTGGGGGGGACACAAAGGTGACTTTCATCATGCAGACAATGAGTAACACAAGAAGGTTCCTGCTCGTTTGTGTTCCCTACCTTGTTGGTCCCGAAGGCCGGGTCAGGGTAAGACAGCTGCCCCAGTCTGGTGGGGTCTGACGCGGCCAGAGGCTGAGGGGGAGGCGGGTAAACTGTCACATCCATGGTCCCTTGTACATCCACTTATCCCCGCTCTTCTTTTTTCGTCCGGTGGGCTTTTTTTAAATTGATTGTTTTTTGCTTTCACAAAGTAAACCTTTATGTAGTTATTTTTTAAAACGAAGTTAGAAGTCCCACATCGAACATAAGGAGAAACATCTACGAGTCTCTTCGGAAAGCAAACGCCTCTCTCGTGAAGCCAAAAGCAGGCTTACAAAGTTGGAAGGCTCCTCTCCACGCTGGTTCTCCTGCTCCGGTCACCACAAAAACATTCAAGTCTACGCACTTCTTCCGAGTCGGAAATTATCAACACAAAAACTCACTTCAAGAGTCCCCCCCTTCCCCAGTAAAAGACGAGGTAGTGCCGGCTTCAACGCTGCTGCACTGCGGCTTCTTACTGCTGAGGATGCCGCTGCGTGCTGGAAGCTCCGGCACTTCTTTGCCCACCACTCGTACAAAAGCTTTCACCTAAAGCTAGCATGCGTTAGCCGTGGCGGATGCGGAAATTACACCTTTTACCAAAATAAGAGCACCCCTGTCAATCCAGTTTCCTGTACAGATATTTTATGTTGATGGTCCTGAAACAATAATAATTGTATTTTTTTGTTGAAAGTGTCATTATATTTTTCACAAATAAGTTCACTTTATTTGACCTAAAATGATATGAAGTTAATTGGCGACTCCAAATTGTCCATAGGTATGAATGTGAGTGTGAATGGTCTACATCTTGTCTATATGTGCCCTGTGATTGGCTGGCCACCAGTCCAGGGTGTACCCCGCCTCTCACCCGAAGAAAGCTGGGATAGGCTCCAGCAACCCTTCGTGAGGATAAGCGCTTGAAAATGAATGAATGGATGAATGTTACGATTTATATTTCATCTTAAGAGACAACCACTGTACCACCTGAGCCGACTGCCTCCATATGGTAAAGAATGGATATTTATGATCAGAAACAATCAGAAGTCAAATATATTGATACTATGGATATGAAGCGTGAAACAAAGACAGAGATTGTGTATGAAAGACACACCATTCACTTCAAGCTTAACTAGATTGTCAGTGCCTGACGCACGTGTGCCACATTATACACACACACACATACACACACACACACACCGCAGTTAAACAGATGGTCAAAAATGCACATAAATACAAATGTAATACAGTCCTACATAGATTTATACTCTATATTGGAACATATCTCTGTGACATATGTGTGCTATATATGCACCCCCCCCACACACACACCTCAGAAAAGTAGCAGCTCATGCACATTAGTGTTTATTGCCTACACCCATTTAGATATCATTAAAATGCATGCTCTTAGACTTTCAATCTGTCTCACTCACACACACACACACACACACACACACACATGCACATACTATGTAGTGAACATACATACAGTGCCTGCCCATCCCCCACATACATGCATACATATATATGCACCCCTCCCCTCTGAAAAAGGCATAATTCACTTCCACATTCTCCACCCCCACACACACTTCCTCTATATAAAATGCCACACACACACACACACACACTACAGAACACACACGTGCACACGTATGCGCGCACATACACACACACACCTTGCTTGTGCTGTAGCTGCTCTGTGTCTCCATCTCATATAGTTCTCAGATTTCAATGCATGAGCTTTCCAACATATAATGTAATGCACTGAAACATCTGAATGATGGCTGTCTCCTCATGCTGGGGGATTACATTATAGATTCATAGCACAGCAATCCACTCCAGGCTGGAAAGACAGCACTCAAACAGCCCTATCGCTATCTGGAGTGGGACACAAGATGAAAAAATGCCCAGCTACCAAAACGCTTTGGCAGGGGTTTTTTGGGGGGGGGGCAGAAACACGTGTCGTATGATTTCTAAGATGGTCTATTACTACCAAAATAAAACATCTTTAATCTGTGTTTGCTTTATTGCCGATGATTCCTGTCTACTGGCCTTGCCCGGCCTAACAGCAACTAGCCTAGCCTTCCCGAGGGCTGTGAAGTCATCTGCCCGTAGTTTCATCAAATACCCGTCCACTAGACGGCAGAAGGTGAATCACCATCTAACAATCTAGTTTAGCTTGAAGTGAACGGTGTGTCTTTCATACACAATCTCTGTCCTTCTTTCCCGCCAAATATGAGTAGCATCGATACCAAGGTTAGCATGGCTATAGGGGTGGTGGACATGTTATTTTCACAAATATCCATTTTTTAACATTGGGGGGGGGGGGGTGACATGGCTCATGTGGTGGTGCAGTTGTCTTCCAACCTGAAGGTTGCTGGTTCAATCCTCCATCCTCTGTTGCTGGTACATGTGTATGTAAACAAGGTGAGTGCACTGCGGCTTTTGGCTATCTGAAGCAGGCCGCACATGCAGGTAATATTTCCAATGCGTGTAGTGAGAAGATGAAGGACGTTATTGATGTAGCGTGCGTACCGTTGATGCCTTTCGCACACTCTAGCTGTCATGGCAGCCCTCCCCCGCACAATTCAATAATGGATGTGTTTCTTTTTAAATGAAAGCTTAGAGTCTGTTATTGTATACATATTTTAGGATTGCTACATCTCCCTACTTGGTGGAGTCACTTGGTTTTCTTTGGCTACGGAGTCATGTTTGGTGCCATGTTTATAGTATTTCCATGCAGGGCAATTGCTGGTCATAAATCAATAAATCAATGAATTTTTTGGGATTTTTGCAGGTTCATATTCCAAATGTACAAGCTGTTGAGATCCCAACAGGACAAAAAAAAAGTCTACTCCCAAAAACATCACCAATTCATTTTTTTTGGCATGTGTTGTTAAAAGCTCATCAAAAAGATCATACATGTTCGACGGCTGGTCATAAATCCATAATTTCATGAATATTTTGTTGTCCCGCAGGTTCAGGCTCCAAATTTACAACTTTTTGAGAACGAAACAAGTCTCCCCCCCAAACAAAAAAAAAAAACCAACACATGAATCAATTTAACCCTTTAAACCCTCAACAACATGTAACCAAGGCAATCAATCATCCTCTACAATGTAAACGCTTCATTATTTATTATTTAGTCTTCTAATTCTTCTATTTATTCTTGATTTAGTCTTCTAATTTCTATATTTTGTACTGTCATAGCTGCTGCAATTTCATTCTACTATATGTAAAATGACAATAAAGGGCATTCTGATTCTGATTTGATTCAACAAAATCACGATTGTTGCTTGGAAAATACACACATTATGAGTTATTTTGGTATTTTGGAATCTCTGCTTGGGTATCTCTGTGTGTGGCTTCCACATTTGGCATCCATTATCAGTGCAGTGCAATGAAAGCATATGTACTGTGTTTGCATACGCTTTTTAGGGTTATTTTTCATTGTGTGCAAAAATAGTCCAATGTGTCATACTTGTTGTTTAGAACATCTCCACATTGGAAATAAGCATGAGAACAGGCGAGTGGATTTTGCTAGAGAAATAACACTCAATGCAAGGTGTTTATTTTTTACCATCAAACTACAGAACACACACACACACACAGTCCTCTGTTGTGGCAGTCTGGTATTGGATGAATGACAATTCCACTGACTTCATTTGCACATTTTTAGCTGAGGGTTGATGCATCATTCAGGGCTATTTTTCCCTGCTGTCACACTTTTACACCCCGTCTCATCATTATTTCATGCATTCCTATTTATTATGCCACTGTGCTGCACACACACGTGCACATACATGCACATGTACATGATATATCTCGTCACACTTACCAGGATGATTACTCCACTACACTAAATACTTTTATTTCATGCGTTCGGTAAAATCACTCCTTCATTGACCAGAGCTTTTCTTCTCTAATGGAAGTACGGCAGTGACAAGCACCTTCCAGATGGGAGGTTAGTAGTACATTTGAATATGTCGTATATTATTCCACGTTGAAGCAGATATGACATAATGTTTTATAAAACTACAAATGTCTATTGACCAGTTTAGCTCTGTACATTGGTCACTAGGTGTCAGTAATCATTCAGTGAGACACACAAGCACCAAAAGTGATTACAGGAACAACATTGCCGCTTTAAATCACCTCTCCACAGGCACAACAATAAAACATAATCATACAAACAGGAACAACAAGGGCTCCTCTAAATTCACTTCCTGTCCACACGCTCGCAAGTCATTTATTGCAACATGCATGTGAACAAGTCTTATTTATGTTTTATTTTCTTTTACTATGACTCCCACATTGGGTAATAGGAGAGTAAAGGTGACTGTAGGGGTGTTATGTAATATCTAGAGGGCTCTAATAATGTTTAAAAAGTGGACTCAGAAGGCGGTATAGAGGTTTCATATGCCTAATATGTCTTATAATGTCTACTGTATTGGGTAATACAAGAGTAAAGGTGACTGTAGGGGTGTTATGTAATATCTAGAGGGCTCTAGTAATGTTAAAAAGTGTACTTAGAAGAAGGTAGAGAGGTTTCCTATGCCTAATATGTCTTATAATGTCTACTGTATTGGGTAATAGGAGAGCAAAGTGTCACGTATCGGCTTCTCTGTGTTGCGGTACGACCCCAGGATGCAGAGAGCAGGACCAATGGCAGGTAAATAATATTTATTTTTTGCTTGAATTGTAGCAGCGGGAGAAAAGGCAACTCAGCATCAGCGAGGACACACGACAAACAAACAATGATCCAACAAAAGGAGAAGCACACACCTGAACTAAATAGAGAATCACAAATTAGAGACAGGTGTGGGTAACCATGGTAACTAAGGCAGACGGGGCAAAAGAGGAAGTCCAACACAAAACCAGAGTGTCCAAAAGGGAAATCAAAGCCCAGAACGGGAACATAAACAAACTGTCAAGCACGAACCCACACAGGGCGTGACAGCAAAGGTGACTTTAGGGGTGTTATTTCATGTCTAAAGGTCTCCAATAATGTTAAAAAGTGTAGTTAGAAGGAGGTGGAGAAGTTTTTCATATGCCTAATATGTCTTATAATGTATGTCTTATAATGTTTACTGTATTGGGTAATAGGAGTGTAAATGTGACTATAGGGGTGTTATTCCATTATTAGAGGGCTCTAATCATGTTAAAAGTGCATTTAGAAGGTTTCTATGTCTTAAATGTCTTATTTTCTGTTATTATGTCTACTATATTGGGTCATAGAAGTGTAAACGGGACTATGGGGTGTAATTTCATCTCCAGGGGGCTCTAATAATGTTACAGAGTGTACTAGGAAGGTGGTACAGAGTTTTCCTGTGCCTAATATGTCTTATAATGTCTACTGTATTGTGAGTGTAAAATATCCCATGAAAAAAGAAGGAATCCTACGTTGCAGAAATGGACTGATCAGGCTGGGATGTGGAAGCAATAAACGGCGGTAAAGGAGGGATGACTGTACCTGCATATGTTTTTAGGACGTGTTGCTTGGCAGAAGAATGGAATGAATGATGAAGGGGTTGATGATGACATTTGAAGGTAAATTAATAATCCCTCCAATTCAATCACCATATCGTCACGCTTGAATGACGACTGTCCTGAGTCCAAAAATATGCATATTCATGCAACACATATGGTAGGTGTTTTTGGGGCGTCTCAATGAAGTATTTTCCATCATAAAACGTCTAAGATGTTGTGTGAATGCCGAGAAGCACAACAAAGAAATATACCTGCTCACAACCTGTGCTCTCTGTGCTGCTGCAGTACGTGGAGTACACATCCAATACTGCTACATTAGAGTAATGTTGTGGCAAGCAAGGTTAGAATGCATGTACAGTATATGGCGTTTTGCGTGTAGGGCTGTGGGGGCGTGTCACTAGGAAGCTGGGGATGACCTCGCTTGTCTCGCGTGTGAGGAAGAAGAGATAGCATGGCTGACAGCCCGTCACTTTGCATTCACTGCAGCCTGACAATAACACACACACACACACACACACACTGTTTAAACCAGGCGTGTCCAAAAAGCCTTACAGTAAAAATAAAAGCATGCAACTTTGGCACTTTTTTTATTTTGATTTTTTGATAATGTAAGAAGGTTTATATTTTATTATTTTTATATTAAGTGCACGTCAACTTTGTCGTATGCTGTAGATGAAAAAGCATATGATTAATATCTACTACTAATATCTATTATCTATCTATTAATATCTTTCATTTGTTTTCCCATTGTTACTCTTTATTTTTTTTCCAATATTTAAACTTTATTCTTAATCATCTTTCTACATTTTATTCACATTTTATAACTCTATTCCCATAATATGATGCCTTTATTCTCATAATATGATGACTTTATTCCCATAATATGATGACACTATTCGTTTAATATGATTACTTTATTCCAATAATATGATGACTTTATTCCCATAATGATGACTTTATTCCAGTAATACGATGACTTTATTCCCATAATATGATGACATTATTCGCTTAATATGATTACTTTATTCCAATAATATGATGACTTTATTCTCATAATAGGATGGCTTTATTCCCATAATGATGACTTTATTCCCGTAATACGATGACTTTATTCCCGTAATATGATGACTTTATTCCCATAATATGATGACTTTATTCCTATAATATGATTACTTTTTTCTCGGAATATGATGACTTTTTTCTCGGAATATGATGACTTTATTCTCATAATACAATGACTTTAGTCCCATAATATGATGACTTTATTCTCATAATATGATGACTTTATTCCCATAATGATGACTTTATTCCCATAATATGATGACTTCATTCTCATAATATGATGACTTTATTCCCACAATATGATTACTTTATTCTCGGAATATGACTACTTTATTCACGGAATATGACTTCTTCTAATAATACAATGACTTTATTCCCATATTATGACTTCACTCCCATAATATGATGACTTTATTTCCGTAATACAATGACTTTATTCCTGTAATATTACGTCTTTATTCCCATAATATGATGACTTTATTCCTATAATATGATGACTTTATTCCCATAATATGATGATTTTATTCCTGTAATATGATTACTTTATTTCCATAACATGATGACTTTATTCCCGTAATATGATGACTTTATTCCCGTAATATGATGGCTTTATTCCCACAATATGATGACTTTATTCCCGTAATATGACTTTATTCTCATAATATGATGACTTTAGTTTAGCTTTAAGTTTCCTTACTGACTTTAAACAGTGACCTTTTGTCCCCAAAGAGTAGAAATAATGAAAAAGCCATGCATTAAATGACGACACTAAATATATGCATGAAAGAAAGTCAGCTGAGGTAGGCTCCAGCTCACACGTGACCCTGAACAGGATAAGTAGCGGAATGTCACAACTGATATGCGTTCACTTATTTTGCAGGTGTTTCCTCCCTCTTGCTGATAAAACTGCTCATAAAAAGAAAGCGTATAAAAAACAATATTTGACAAAATAATCAATGCAAAAAATATTTTTTGAGGAATATTTCCGTTTATAGTATAGCGTTCATCATATTTTGTGTTTGTTGATGTCCTGGAATACAGTCACGGGCAGAAGACGCAGAAGGAGGCAGACAGAGAGACCAAAGGAGAAGAAATGGAGCGCAGCACATCAATCATTAGGATGATTATTATGGCAGTTGGCATGGCAACAACCTCCCATCCCCCGCTCCCCTCCCTTCTCTCTCAAATCAATGGAAATGTACTCAGATGGGAAAGAGAGTGGAGATGGCGCCAGAAAGCAACAGCACCAGCGTGAGTCATTTCGTGACATCGTCCTCTGTGTCGGCCATGCTGCTTCACCAAGCAGGCTGGGCTTCCAAGGGACGCCGCACGGGGATTTCCAGCAGGTGGTTCACCTGGCCGCAGGCGGCACGCCCGGCCACAACCGCCTCACTCGCATCCAACGCTCGTATACGCCATAGCGGGGAAGCTAACACAATCAGTCCCAAGAAAGAGCTGCCTTGGTTAGCGTCGAAGGTCTGACTCAAACCAAACGGACTCTGACCCGGGCCATCATGCTAACAAATTTTGCTGGGCCATAATTATGCTACCAACAATTATTGATAATCGACAGCATTTCTTTTGGAGAGCATTTTTTCATTCATTGTCATGAGAGGTGTAATTCCCATCCCATCCCATTGTGTCTACTATATTGGGTAATAGGAGTGTAAAGGTGACTGTAGGGGTGCTATTTCATGTCTGGAGGTCTCTACCTAAAGTGTATTTAGAAGGTAATTCACAGGTTTTCTATGACTTGTATGTCATGTTTTCTCTTATGTCTACTATACTGGTTAATAGAGGTATATAGATGACTATAGGGGTGCTATTTCATGTCTAGAGGTCTCTACTCACGTTAAAGTTTATTTAGGAGGTAATTGACGGGTTTTCTATGACTTATATGTCATGGTTTCTCTTATGTCTACTATATTGGGTAATAGGATTGCATAGGTCACTATAGGGGTGCTATTTCATGCCTGGAGGTCTCTACCTAATGTGTATTTAGAAGGTAATTGAAAGGTTTTCTATGAATTGTATGTCATGTTTTCTCTTATGTCTACTATATATGGTAATAGGATTGTATAAGTCACTATAGGGGTACTATTTCATGTCTGGAGGTCTCTACTTAAAGTGTATTTAGAAGGTAATTGAAAGGTTTTCTATGACTTGTATGTCATGTTTTCTCTTATGTCTACTATACTGGGTAATGGGGGTATATAGGTGACTATAGGGGTGCTATTTCATGTCTAGGGGTCTCTACTCATGTTAAGGTGTATTTAAAAAGGTAATTGACAGGTTTTCTATGACTTATATGTCATGGTTTCTTTTATGTCTACTATATTGGATAATAAGAGTGTAAAGGTAACTGTAGGGGTGCTATTTAATGTCTGGAGGTTTCTACTTAAGTTAAAAAGTGTAATGAGAAGAATCTATGCTCTAAGTACATCCTTGGGGTCTATGTCTACCTTTGGTACAGCAGAGAAAAGAGTCGGGTACTTGCAAGTCCTAAGTAACATCAACCATTGTGATGAATACTATTTTTAAAAATGAGATAAAAGCTTCTATTGGGTGTCAGGGGATAGGGGCGGGGGGGGTGATATGAATGACAAGCAGCTGCAGCCCGGATGATGGACCACGTGAAGCAGGTGGGAGGCTGGTGAGTCAAACAGAAATATTGGGTGTGCAGCAGACTGAAGCAAATAATAAAATATCTTTCTGGCTGACATTTCACCAAGTTGAGGGCGATGTGGGGAACTCTGCCCCTCTTTCTCTTCCTGTCTCTATCTATCTGTCTGTCTGGCCGCTTTCTGGGTCTTTGCTCTGACACAATTACACTTCAGCTCCTATCAGCTCGCTGGATGCTCCACTGCACCCCAGGAATGGTTGGACGCACACACACATACACACACACACAACAAAATCATGTTGGAGCATTAATAATATGCATACAGTATCACATGTACACTTAATACTTTGTCTTGCAGGTTGGGGTAACTAAATCAGAAAGAGATGCCGTAAAATACAAATGCTCTTTGGCTGGAAAAGTCCAAATGACTCAATTAGGGGCTAATTTGACTGAAGTGGTTGTTTTATTCGGGTCAAGACAAGATGACATCACGTTGCATTACACTACATTGCTGGCATTCTAACAGTTAGCATGTTAGTATTTTTTCTATATATCTATCTATCTATCTATCTATCTATATCTATTCTATCGATATATCTATTTTCATAGATATGAACTTACATAGCCTGCTGGAATGCTAGCTTGAGCCATCTTCATGAACGGTGATGTTGGTAACGCGTTACTCTTGCATAACCTTTTTTTTCCCAGTAACGAGTAATGTAACGTGTTACTATTTCAAAACAAGTCATCTGATTTAAGTCACTTATCCACTCACTCTGCGTTACTATTGTAGCGGCGGCTGAATAACGCTAGTCGGGACGGCTGCATTCAGTTGGACGTTTACTTTCATAAACAACATGAGGCATTCACTGTCCTGCCGGCAGACCTTGCTTGCCATGTGAATACACAGCAGTACTTCCTTAGAACTCTTGTTCTACTCCCTTTTCTTCCAACCCACAACCCGACTGCCCTCCAGTGTCCACAACACGAAACAGCAGCTGGGAACAACACAACACCCAACGCCACGCTAGTTTTCAGCAAATAGAAAGCCAACTTTCAACTTCAAATTCAACATTGCAGATGTCACACCAATAAGAATAGTGTTAAGACCGGTTGTCGTTCTTTGGTGAAAGGATGTTGCAGGCAGCCACAGTTGAGTAACTGAAAAACCAACGAGTAATGTAACTTTGTTACTTTCAAAAAAAATAATCTGTAAAGTACCTAAATTACCTTTTAATTCCATAGTCAGTAATCTGGTTACTTTTTCTTAGTAACTGTGGCTTCATTGTTCATAATGTACATAGATACGTAGCAGTAGCATGGGATTAAGCAGCATGTTAGCATTTCTAGCATGTAGCAGTTAGCATGTTATCATTTTACCTGTTTTCATAGATTTTAACTTACATTGACATTTAGCATTGTCCTGTTGGGTAAACAGTTAGCGTGTTATTTTACCTATCTTTGGATGACTTTGGATGAAAGACAGTTGTTTATAATGTTATAATGTATAGTAAAAATGGTTAAAAAGATCAAAGTGAGACATATTTTCCAAAAACAATCGTATCACTGACAGGAAGAGCGAGTACTCTTCTCAAAGTTACAACAGGAAACCACCTGTTGGTGGGGAGCAGTATTGCAGACATGGACAGACATATTCACTCTACTCTGGTTATTATGAGCACCCCCGTCCCCCATACTTTGAACAAGCTTAGCTGTTATCACGGCAGCACAGAGCCCCCTAGTGGCCTCCACAGGTACTGCCATTCTTAATGACAGTAGGAGGAGTCCTACTGAAAAAGTCAATGATGATAAAACAACGTTCCTATCGTGGATTTTTAAGGGAATGACAATTGACGCCAATTTATTCCTTTCATTTCTTTATGATTTTTACTTTAATAGGAGAAAATAAACAAGTGAGGAGGGAAAATCCTTGTTTTTCTATTATTTTGCACACTAATAATTGGCTAATGATGGTGTACATATTGTACAGATATGGTCTTAGGAAAGCCAAACCTTCACTTTTACTCCTTAAATGTTCAGGTTTGAGGGTTTGTTAACATTTTGGATTGACCAAGATCACCGTAGCACGGTAGTAATCCTCAAAAATACAATTTGCCTTCTGATTGTGCAGCCAGTGTCTGATTCCGATCAGCGGGCGGTGTCCCCAGACCAGACCATGCACCGGTTAACGCTGACAAGTTAGGCCACAATTTGACCTAGCTTTGCATGTATTCTCCGCTTGGCTCTGATGTGACTCACGGTTGAAGTATTCATTCAATCATTTTCTACCGCTTATCCTCACGAGGGTCACGGGGGTGCTGGAGCCTATCCCAGCTGTCTTTGGGCGAGAGGCGAGGTACACCATGGACTGGTGGCCAGCCAATCACAGGGCACATATAGACAAACAACCATTCGCACTCACATTCATACCTATGGACAATTTGGAGTCACCAATTAACCTAGCATGTTTTTGGAATGTGGGAGGAAACCGGAGTACCCGGAGAAAACCCACTCATGCACGGGGAGAACATGCAAACTCCACACAGAAATGGCCAAGAGTGGAATCAAACCGGGTACAGTTGAAGTAGTCATGTTTATTTCCAAGTGTGGTTGAAATGTCCTATGTTCCCTGTGAAAACACGCAAATCCGTGGCTCCTAACCCCAAGACCAGGAAAAACGCATAGCACACATATACTCCATGACATCCTATCTAGTACTCATGCCGTTCGTCTTTGTATCAGAAGGTCTTAGCAGACGCGAGCCAAAGGAAATACATGGCATTATCATAAGAGACGAAGGAGAAGTAAATATGTAAATAACTGCTGTTTGTGTTGGTGTGGCCCTCAATATTTGCTCTTGTACACATGGTAATTCATGCAGTAGATCCACAAATACTCGCCGTGCAGCACTCACGGCCCTGCAAATATGTGGATTTTTGCAACAACAAAAAAAATTCAGTGAAAATGTGCTGATTTCTGGTCCAAACAAATGTTTCTGTCCAAAAATAGTTAGGGATACGTGATCATATACCACATTCATCTACTACTCCTGAAAAAAACACAACATTTTTACATTTACATCTTATACTTAATCCTGTAAGTGTGCGGAATCGAATCATTTCTCACCGTGCAGAGTGGTTCTGGTTTGGTGACTGCAGCATTGGCTCTCTGCTCTTTGCAGGTGATGCGGTCCTGCTGGCTTCATTGACCTTCAGTGACCTTCAACTCTCACTGGATCGGTTTGAGCCGACTCTTTGTAAGGAGCCAACCCAAAAGAGACGCTCTGTAAAAAGACCTGAACCTCCCATTGCTAGCCTCATATGTCTCGTGCTAGCAATCTAGCAATTCTCATAATATGATGACTTCATTCTCATAATATTACTTTACGCTTATAATATTTTTACTTTATTCCCGTAATATTATGACTTTATTCCTGTAATATGATGACTTTATTCCAATAATAAAAAGAAGCCGACTCTTTGTAGGGAGCCAACCCAAAAGAGACGCTCTGTAGAAAGACCTGAACCTCCCATTGCTAGCCTCATATGTCTCATGCTAGCAATCTTTCCCACTCGTGAAAACAGCAGGGTGGTCATCACAAACAGGAAGTACATTTTACCAACAATACTTTTTAATACAACTTAAATAAACCATTAAGTACTGGTCTAAACAACTTGTGATCATATTTAACAACGTATACACTACATATTTTTTAGCATGATTTATTTCACTTACTAGAAAAAAAAACCCTTAAATCTTTTTGGAATGTTGTCTATCATCCACAATCCTGATGTGAAACATCAACACACATGGCTGTGTCTTTTCGGTGCCTTCTAAAGATATAAAAACAGGTAAAAACAGCTAAGAATGCACATCATGGGACGCACCTATTCCACTTCCAAAAAGCTCCAACGAGGGTACATGTCCATCATGACACCTTGTGACACCTGGCCACACCATAGCAGCTAGCTACTAGCAGGCTAGCGACTAGGTTCAGCACACATTAGCTCCCGATGCCTCAGGCCACTAGCCAAAGGTAACGCTAGGTGTAGCATTCCTACGTTTCTATGCTGCTATGTGAAGTCAATGCGCCCAGGAAGGAGGTTATACTAAAATACTCCACGTATGACGTGATAGCATCGATGTACCCGTTACTACCTGCTCACAGCATGGATAGAAAACCTTGCTGGAGCTTTTTGGAGTTCTTTGAAATGAGCTGCCTCTTTTCACCTGTTTTGATATCCTTAGAAGACACGTGTCACGTAAGGATGGTGGATGATGGACATGCAGTACTTTGTGAGTACATTGTTGAGCCGTCAAAGCAGTGCTCCTGATCTACATTTGACATGTCTCCATAGTCCATGGAGCACAAAAAGACACGTTCCAGATTAGTAAGTGAAGTGGGCTAGACCTGGTGGGACTTGATCCGTTATCATGTGCTTCCCCGAGGAATGCATTCCTGAGGGACAGGATCCTGACGTTGATGTAGAAGGAAACGAAAAGTATTGAGGCGTGTGTGTGGGGGGTGATGGAAGTGCAGTCGTTTCTGGTGTTACCTTCCATGCTTGCTTGTGTAGGTGTTTTCTGATTGAACGGGAGAAAGTCACTGAAAGGCTGCACGGACTGTCCGATCGCTGAGCGGCTGCGTGGGGCGGAAGTTGTCCCCCAGCATCCCGTCATTGCCATCCGGCAGCTCGGCGCCTTTGGCATGTGAGCGCAGCCTGCGGAACTCCTCGATCTGCAGCGACGGAAAAAGGATTCTGGTTTTAGACCTCAACTACCTCAAACCTACCTTTGTATTGGACAGTGTATCATACATAACAATGCAGTAGTTACTGTACGAGTAGAGTAGTTACTGAGGCCGCATTGCGTGTGTGTGTGTTTTTACATGTGTGGGTGAAGACCGCTGCGACGTGAGCTAGCTAACACCAGCTCACTCACTGTACACATAAAACACATGAAGGACATGGAAAATAACGTAATAATGCCCATTTTGGAGCAGCCTTTTGTTGTAGCCACTCTAAGCTGGTGGATGAATGATGAGTGCTCACTAACACAGATAGGCCTCTTGTGTAGTTCAGCTCATTCAAATAAGCCCGGTAAGTCTAAGTAATGATGACTTAATGAAAGTACAGTGCATCCGGAAAGTATTCACAGCGCTTCACTTTTTCTACATTTTGTCATGTTACAGCCTCATTCCAAACTGAATTAAATTAATCTCTTACCTCAAAATTCTACACAAAATACTCCATTATGACAATGTGAAAAAGGGTTTTTTTTACATGTTTTGAATTTATTAAAAATAGAAAACAAAAAAATCACATTTACATAAGTATTCACAGCCTTTGCCATGAAGCTCAAAATTGAGCTCAGGTGCATCTTTTTTCCACTGATCATCCTTGAGATCTTTCTACAGCTTAATTGGAGTCCACCTGCAGTAAATTCAGTTGATTGGACATGATTTGGAAATATAATAACTGTCTATATAAGGTCCCACAGTTGACTGTGCATGTCAGAGCACAAACACCAAGCATGAAGTCAAAAGAACTGTCTGTAGACCTGCGAGACAGGATTGTCTTGAGGCACAAATCTGGGGAAGGATACAGAAACATTTCTGCTGCTTTGAAGGTCCCAATGAGCACAGTGGCCTCCATTATTGGTAAATGGAAGACGTTTGGAACCACCAGGACTCTTCCTAGAGCTGGCCGGCCTTCTAAACTGAGCGATCGGGGAAGAAGGGCCTTAGTCAGGGAGGTGACCAAGGCCCCGATGGTCACTCTGTCAGAGCTCCAGCGTTCCTCTGTGGAGAGAGGAGAGCCTTCCAGAAGGACAACCATCTCTGCAGCAATCCACCAATCAGGCCTGTATGGTAGAGTGGCCAGACGAAAGCCACTCCTTAGTAAAAGGAACATGGCAGCCCGTCTGGAATTTGCCAAAAAGCACCTGAATGACTCCCATGAGAAACAAAATTCTCTGGTCTGATGAGACAAAGATTGAACTCTTTGGTGTGAATGCCAGGCGCCATGTTTGGAGGAAACCAGGCACTGCTCATCACCAGGCCAATACCATCCCTACAGTGAAGCATGGTGGTGGCAGCATCATGCTGTGGGGATGTTTTTCAGCAGCAGGAACTGGCAGACTAGTCAGGATAGAAGGAAAATGAATGCAGCAATATATAGAGATATCCTGGATGAAAACCTGCTCCAGAGCACTCTTGACCTCAGTAGACTGGTCATGTACCTTGACCATATAGACAGTAGACATTAGCACACAGCCAAGATCTCAAAAGATTGGCTTCAGAACCACTCAGTGAATGTCCTGGAGTGGCCCAGCCAGAGTCCAGACTTGAATCCGATCGAACATCTCTGGAGAGATCTGAAAATGGCTGTGCACAGACGTCTCCCATCCAACCTGATGGAGCTTGAGACTTATTGCAAAGAAGAATGGGCAAAACTGCCTAAAGATAGGTGTGCTAAACTTGTGGGATCATATTCAAAAAGACTTGAGGCTGTAATTGCTGCCAAAGGTGGATCAACAAAGTATTAAGCAAAGGCTTTGAATACTTATGTAAATGTGATTTTTTTGTTTTCTATTTTTAATAAATTCAAAACATGTCAAAAAAACCTTTTTTCACATTGTCATAATGGAGTATTTTGTGTAGAATTTTGAGGTAAGAGATTAATTTAATACAGTTTGGAATGAGGCTGTAACATGACAAAATGTAGAAAAAGTGAAGCGCTGTGAATACTTTCCGGATGCACTGTAATGTGGCCAACGCTAAAAACTTGACAAAGACATGGAACATAACCGTCCTTACACCAAATATTTGCAGTAGCCTGGTGATTACCTTGGGCTATTGACACGTGAAAGTCACAGAAATAAAGAGCCGTGCACAAGTGCAACAACGAGCACCGTCTGACAGTGTGCCGTGAGGAATTATTCTTATAATTTTTTAATTAACATTTATTAACCATTTTCTGCAAATATGATGACATTGTCAAGTGTCTGCGGTGTAAAGACTGACAAAGCAATGTAATATTCGTCCGTGTGGTAACACGTAGCTGATGGTCTCGTTCCTCCAATTGACTTAGTGATGAACGTGAGCTGGTTAGTGGTATGCTGCAACATGTGCAAAACGTGCCGTGGCTCAAAAAAGGTTGAAAAACACTGCTGTACACAATACACACATATACTCTACATACTGTATACAGTACAGTACAGTATGCAGTACAGTCCTCCCTCACCACTTTGAATGACAGGTCTTCTTAAGTCCACCATCCTATTTACAAATAATTCCATTAATAAATCATCACTGGCTGCTTTATGACTACGTTCTAAAACATGCATATTTTGTCACATTTTTTTAATTAAAAAATATGATATGTTATATTAATAGCCATGTTTTACTTTGTAAATATTTCTACTTTCTTCTTAAAATAATCTTTGCAAATTTTCTTCTTGCAGTATTCAGTGTCCTATATTCCCATAATATTATGACTTTATTCTCATAATATGATGACTTCATTCTCATAATATGATGACTTCATTCTCATAATATTATGACTTTATTCTCATAATATGATGACCTCATTCTCATAATATTATTACTTTAGTCTCATAATATGATGACTTTATTCCTGTAATATTATGGCTTTATTCCTGTAATATGATGACTTTATTCTCATAATATCATGACTTTATTCCCGTAATATGATGACTTTATTCCAATAATATGATGACTTTATTCTCATAATATTATGTCTTTATTCTCATAATATGATGACCTCATTCTCATATTATTACTTTATTCTCATAATATGATGACTTTATTCCTGTAATATGATGACTTTATTCCCGTAATATGATGACTTTATTTCCATAATATGATGACTTTATTCCCATAATATGATGACTTTATTCCCATAATATGATGACTTTATTCCTGTAATATGATGACTTTATTCCCATAATATTACGACTTTATTCCCATAATATTATGACTTTATTCCTGTAATATGATGACCTCATTCTCATAATATGATGACTTTATTCTCATAATATTATAACTTGCCTACTATATTGGGTCATCATAGGAGTGTAAAGGTGACTATAGGGATGTTATTTCAAGTGTAGAGGGCTGTAATAATATTAAAAAGCATATTTAGGAGGTGGTACAGAGGTTTTCTATTAGTATGGAAATATTTCATATAGAAAGAGGGAAGAATCTAAAAGCGAGGTTCTGCTGTACAAACATTTTGCACAAAGCTGAGTTAAATGCCGAGTATATGCAGTACAGTAAGTACAAAGCTGCATTGCACTGGTCTGAGCATGTCATTTAGCACAAGCAGTAAAAGCTGAAGAATATGGCCGCCCTGCTGTGCAGTGAAAAGGAAGAATGCAAGAATGATGAAGTGGTTACCTGGAGTTGTGATATGGTCAATGGGTAGCGATAGAGGATCCAGGTGACGTTCTCATTGCAAGGTGGTGTCGTCAGAGATCCTTTATACACCCAGTAGTCTCGCAATAGAGGGTCTGACGGCAGATGCAACCTTCTCAATAGTGCATCAATCAGTCATCAGTAGCCATCATAACGCATCAAGACAATACACTGTATGTACAGCGTGTACGTATGGGAAATGGTAGATGATGAGCTCACCAGGCAGTAGAGTGTTGGGATTGAAGCAGGGGATGATCTTGCTTTTGCCCTGAAAGGAATAAAAGTCATCAATAAAAGTCATCAAACTCAGCATTTTTCAACAAAAATGCTCCAATATTGCCTTTTTACAGGATTACAGAATTCATTACAGAAATTTGGATTTGGAGCTAATTTCATTATATAGATTAGAATGCTTTATGCCAGGGTTCTCAAACAGGCGGCCCGCGGGCCAAATGTGGCCCGCAGGACACTAGTTTGAGGCCCCCACCTTGATATGAAAGTTTAATGTTAATGATATGGATGCTGTATGGTATCATGTACCCAGAAAAAAATTATTACGTTTGATTAATGTTCATGTTAAAGGTTAAATAACTGTTAATAGATATCCTCCCCATCCGTGTGGAAGTGGCTATTTAAGTTTTTTATTTATATTTTTTATTTTTATAAGTTTTTGGCTATTTAAGTTTAAAGGAAATAACTTTACCGTTTAGGTCGCTAGCTCTCTAGTTTGCGAGTTAGCATGTGTCTCAAGACCCTGCAGTTGCGCAATATGTTGTAAATAAAAAGAGTATAAATGTGACTATAGTCGTGTTTTGTCATGTCTACAGGGCTCTAATAATGCTTTGTTCATTTTAATCTGAAAAAAATAATTTGTCTACCCACCAACTATATGTGGTTTCTTAAGTTTTTATTATTTGCCGTTTTATTATTATTATTATATTTATTTATTTATTTATTACTGATTGATTTTCTTCATTCTTGATTTGTTTATTTATTTTTCATCTTATTTTGTGCAGAAAAATAAAAAGTAAGATATTTGAGAACAGTGGAATGTTTTATCAGAGCTTTTATTGTAGAAAATTGGAACCAAAGCGAAGTTTAAATTTTTTTTTTTGTTTTTAATAAATGCGTTTTTTTGGGGGAGGGGGGGGACCTGATGCGGCCCAGTCTCACCCAGACCCGAGCTCCAGTGGCCCCCAAGTAAATTGAGTTTGAGACCTCTGCTCTATGCAAACCCCTCAGCATCAGTTTATTGGGTTTATTATTTCATTTGACTATTGAATATACATACAGATTGGGTAGGTCTCACCTTGTACTGCAGGTCCTGCAGAACCTCGGTGATGGCTTTCAGACCCAGATGCTCCTTCCCGACCTGTCGGCACATTGACCAGAGAAACAGGATATCGTTTGGCGACTGTGTGGTGTTCCAGATAATCACTCAATAAAAACATGCTGGCTTCCTCGGCCAAACACAGCTCAGACAATTGGAGGAAGGACAAGCGTGGCAGTATGACATGTGGATGATGAAGAATGCGAGGTCCAGATGGTAAAATAGATACACTAGATACGTTTCTTGTGAGGAATGTTGGGGGAAATATTGTTTGATGTGTTTGGATGGGCATGGCGGCGATGGGGCAGCACACGTCCCTTCTTGCTTACCTGTACAAAAAGAGCAACGATGAGGACGCCGTTGTTCTTCCCCAGAGCGTCCTCCAGGGAGTTGAAGAGCGTGCTGTTCCAGTGGATGAGATGGAGCTACGCAGGAGGAAGGAACAAGACAAGCTGGCTTTGAAGGAGCATTGTTGGGAACAGGTGCCCACAACAGTCGGGACTGCAAGTGTGGCCCACCGGCAGCTGATGTTGACTCAAGAACTCTTGGCCAACATCTTCTCAAGTGGAAAAACCTCCATATTGAATAGGCAAGCATCACACCGGATCACAGAGCTTGTGTTTGCTCTGTCACGCTCTTCCATGTGTTATTGTTGTGTTGTGTTATTATACACCGAGTGTCCAGCGCGTCCTTCCCTGTATCCAGGAACAACAACAACAGCGACATGGTGGACAATGAACAGGCCGGGGCCGGTGTGTGCGCTCTGGTGCTGGTACTCACCTATCCTCCCCCCACCCCCAACCAGTACTACCGCTACTATTCTGTTCTGACGCTTTGAATGAGGGAGCGTTTGTGCTCACCTTGTTTTTGCTTTGTTGCTCTGTGAGCAAGTACATCATTCTGATGACCACCTACTGTATATTTAGACGGCCCCTTTACCAAATGTTTCCACCCAGTGTGGCCCACTAGTCCAAACGTTTGCTCTACACGGACCCGATCAGCATGAAGCAAACACAAAGAGTTGGAGCTTTGGTCAGCAACGTATCAGAAAAAGGCTAGAATGTCGGTCAATGTGTTCAGAGTCAAAGCTGATGTGTGTCAATATCTCCTAGCGTCTAAAACGCAAAGAATTCAAAAATATTCCCACTTGAGAGGCTACTTCTGTTAAGTCACTTCCAATGTGAAAAAATGAATAATGGAATACTAATACTATGGAAATACTAGCTTCTCATCTCCCAGAGCCAACCTTGCTAGCAAACACCAGATGGGAAGTGATGCGTTCAAGGATAGACTGTGCTGTCTCTGAAGGACACACACCAGCCTTCTAACACCTAACCTTCTTTTTCAAGGTTGCTGTCTGACTCCTTGCTGTGTACGTGTGTGTGTGTGTGTGTGTGTATATACCTCCATAGGAAAGGCCTTAAAGTTGACCGTGTGCTCTGATCCTCTCTGGTTCTCCTTGCCCCAATGAAATCGAACCTCATGAAGTTCATATTCATGATCGCTCGGCAGTGGACCCCCAGTCACCACTGAGGACAGCAGTGACTTCAGACATCGTCAGCAAAGTGTGTGTGTGTGTGTGTGTGTGGTTTACCTGACTTAGACTTAAGAATAATGCGCACGGTGTGTCCATCATTGATGACCTCACAATCACGACACACCACATAGTTTGGTGACAGGCGGACGTCCAGGAGGGAGGGGTCGTACTGAGCCTCCCTGGAGTTCAGGTTGATGGGAGACTGGTACTCACCATTGGCTGCTGGGAAATGGAGTCCCCACTCTACACCTATGAGGAGCAGATGCATAATTGAACATATCATGTACAGTATAAATGTTGCATAGTCAGTATCATTTACAGTATATTTGGGGATTTGGACGTGTAACTTGCATGCCGAAAGAGTGCCAGCACTCACACAGACGTTTGACAGGCGGAGTAGACACAAATGAAACAGCACAAAATGATGTGCGTTTACAGAAAGTCATCACAAAAGAAATGCTGCCCTTCAAAACAGCTGAAAAAACAGAATTTCAAGAAATGCTGCAAACATTTCACAGACGCTATGGACTGCCTGTGAGAAAATACATCTCACAAATGCCAATTCCACAACTTTACAGAGTGAAAGATGACAAATTTGAACAAATAGTGCATTATTATATTATATATTTTCCATATTTCAAAAGGCAATTGCATTGTTTTGTGATGCAGTGAAATAAAAAGTGTGTTTGTCCTGTCGTATTGTTTCATTGTACTTTTCTTAAACGTCTGGTCTCTGTTCAAGTGCATAATAATAATAAATAATAATATAAGAATAAATAAATAATGATGAATGACATCTAGACATTTCAGGTATTAACGTAATGCCAGTGCATGCCACCCCTACCTCGGCACTGGTCTCACCTTGGTCACCCCAATGAAACATTTCTGACTACGGATATCACGAGGGCTTTTTCCATAAAATAGCGACTTAATAATGTATTTCTTTTTGGCTGTACTATTATTAAAAATAAATGTATTGAAAGACATGTTCTACGAAGTATTGTCGTCACCAGGCATCAGTAATATCATGAGATGGCATATCGATGGCATACTGATGGCTACTGGCTGACTAGCTAGCAGAGCTAAACCCGGCTAAACATACCACGGCTCAGATGGAGCGAAAATAACTTTCTCCTCTCGTTCCGTCTGGATGTGGCAAATTGTGTCTCCTTTGTCCATCTTACCCACTCTGTTTGAAACACTTTAACTTTAAAATAAGTACAGAGAGGCTAACTAGTTAGCTTGTTATGCTAGCGCCGGCCGTCTGTTTTGTCCCAGCAGTGATCCCGTAGCCGAGCAATGTGACGTAAAGTAAGACAAATACGAGAGTCCAAGTGACTCCTGTCTAGAGAGTTCTAATGATGGTAAAACCGTATTTACAAAGTCCTGACCAGGTTTTCCATGCTCTAACTGCTAAAATGTTTCATTCATTTAACACTGACTCATATATGAGAGAAATTAAATTAGCTAACACGGTCGTTCAGGTCTGGAAGCAATTAACGGCAATAAACGAGGGGTTGCTGTTCTGCACTCCGCAGGTACCTGCGGGTGTTTTTCAGCTTTTATCTGTATATTGCTCTGACTGCTAAGACTGGAGTTGCCAGGCCTGGTAGAGCAATTCCTCCATGTGATCTTACTACCTTTTGTAAGAGTCTTGCAAAAGCACAAACGTCTCACACTTGGCCCGGTCAGTCAATGCCAGCGTTGCCGGGGGTTGGTTGGGGGGTTTGGGTTGTCACATTCCCTCCTTCCTCAGCAACCATACTCTTGGCGACAAGGCCTCAAGTCAATGGTTGAATGTAGCAAGAAAAAAGCTACCTTTACACTCCTGTTATCCGATATAGTAGACATAATAAGAGAAAATAAGACATATAAGAAGAGAAAATCTGTTTAACACCTTATGAATGTTTTTTCAAACATGATTAGAGCACTTTAGACATGAAATAACACCCCTATAGTCACCTTTACACTCTTGTTACCCAATATAGTAGACATAATAAAAGAAAATAAGACATACAAGAAGAGAAAATCGTTTTACCACCTTCTAAATGTTTTTTTCCAACCCGATTAGAGCCCTTTAGACAGGAAATAACACCCCTATAGTCACCTTTACACTCCTGTTATGCACTACAGTAGACACAATAAGAGAAAATAAGACATATAAGAAGAGAAAATCTGTTTACCACCATCTAAATGTTTTTTCAAAGATGATTAGAGCTCTTTAGACATGAAATAACACCCCTATAGCCACTTTTACACTCCTGCTACCCAATATAGTAGACACAATAAGACAAAATGAGGCATATAAAAAGAGAAAATCTTTTTACCACCTTTTAAATGTTTTTTCAAACATGATTAGAGCCCTTTAGACAAGAAATAACACCCCTATAGTCACCTTTACACTCCTGTTATCCACTATAGTAGACATAATAAGACAAAATGAGACATATAAGAAGAGAAAATCTTTTTACCACCTTCTAAATGTTTTTTTCAACCATGATTAGAGCCGTTTAGACAAGAAATAACACCCCTATAGTCACCTTTACACTCCTGTTATCCACTATAGTAAACATAATAAGACAAAATGAGACATACAAGAAGAGAGAATTTTTTTACGACCTTCTAAATGTTTTTTCAACCATGATTAGAGCCCTTTAGACAAGAAATAACACCCCTATAGTCACCTTTACACTCCTGTTACCCACTACAGTAGACATAATAAGAGAAAATAAGACATATAAGAAGAGAAAATCTGTTTACCACCATTTAAATGTTTTTTCTAATATGATTAGAGCTCATTAGACATGACATGAAATAACACCCCTATAGCCACTTTTACAATCCTGCTACCCAATATAGTAGACACAATAAGACAAAATGAGGCATATAAAAAGAGAAAATCTTTTTACCACCTTTTAAATGTTTTTTCAAACATGATTAGAGCCGTTTAGACAAGAAATAACACCCCTATAGTCACCTTTACACTCCTGTTACCCACTATAGTAGACATAATAAGAGAAATGAATGTGGAAGTTATGAATGTGTCCTGGTGTGAGGGGAGCTGAGGAAACGAATGCACAGGAAGTGACGCCGGGGCTTGAGTGTTGAGTTTTATCACGTGCATGTTGTGAGATCATTTTAAGTTGCAATAACAGCCTGTTGTTCTGCCCATAAAGTCTGGTGCTTGTGTGTCTCAGCTGACATTACAGTAACATTACTGTCACTGAGTAGTACAATAGTACATATAATCACTACCTCTTTGAATGCGTCTTCTCAATGCTTTATATTTGTATTGTACTTCATTTAGCCATTTTTATGCTTGATTTACTTGACTTTGGCAAATAAATAAGCAGAACTTGCATCGATATGTAAATTTATGGGGTAATAATAGACAGGACACAAAATTTATTAGTGAATATATTTTTGAAAAGGTGAGGGGGGACTACATTTGGACCAGCGTTGCTGCTTTTATCTCCCTGCAGGCTACCATGTTGTTGTTGTAAGCGGTGTTTTGTTTGCTGGTAAGCCTGGCTGGCTCTTTTTACAAGAAGTACACAAACACAGCAGAAAGTTAACAGCTGGGTGAGCGCACACAAAGTTCCTCATACACTATCATTTCTTCTACTGTATATACTGTATGTACTTCCATCCATACATTCTTAGTGCTAGTGCTGCATCCAGTATTACTTGTACATGAATAATACTTACATTAGGAATAAATACAGGGCAGGTTCCTCAGTCAAGGCAGGAGGAAAAGAATATAGAGACACATATATTATATATGTATATTTCATGGGACAGAAGTCAGTTATTGTACAGTTCAAAGTGTACAAGTGTTTGTTTGGCAGGACGGCAGGAAGATTTGAAGCACCACATGCCTACCTTCCTCATAGCCCCAGTCCAGCTCATCTTTCCCAGGAGTGTTCTCCCAGTCCTCATTCACTCTGTCAGCCATGCTGCTTGGCAGTCTGGATGGAAAAGCTTGGAAACTCTCGGACAGAAACTCCACTTCCTGTCGGCCGCTGACTGGATGGATTCCCAACTTCCCACTTTGGGCTTTTTCCAGGTCTCTGGTCTCCGGTTCCCTTGGACTCACCTCCCTCACGCTGCTGTCTAGCCTACTGCTGTAGACTTGGGCTTCTCCGGATTTTTCTTTACACTTAACTCCGCCTCTCCCTCTCTCTCTCTCTTTCTCTCGCTCCTCTCCAGTCATCCCCTCTTCCTCTCTTTCTATGCAGGTGCACTCCTTCATCTTGGCTTCCCTCCAGCACTTATTTCATTCCTGTGACATCTTGGCTCCAGCACCGTGGGTTTGGGAACTACCCCATCCACCAGGGGTGTTTCCAGCAAGGGGAGGTGTTTTCTTTCTTTCTTTGTTTTATTCTCCAAATATCTTGTGTTTTTTCTCCTAATAATTGGACTTTATTCTCATGTCGTTTTACTTTTTACACAATTTTATCTTGTTTTGTTGGTTTCCTCATCATATTACAATGTTCAAAAATCCTTTTTTTTTTAAAAAATGACTGTTTTTCTTGGTAATATTACATGTTTCCTCTCGTGAAATTGCAACTTTTTCTCATTAGAATAGGACTTTTTCTTAATAGTTTGACTTTATTCTTGTAAAGTTACACCCCCCCCATTTTCTTCATGTAATTATTTATGACTTTCTACAATATTTTGCCTTGATTAAATATTTTCCCATGTGAGTGTGAATGGTTGTTTGTCTATATGTGCCCTGTGATTGGCTGGCCACCAGTCCAGGGTGTACCCCGCCTCTTGCTCCAAGACAGCTGGGATAGGCTCCAGCACCCCCACGACCCTCGTGAGGATAAGCGGTATAAAATGAATGAATGAATGAATGCTGATACTATGTGATAAAGGTAAGATTTGATGATCTTTGATGAGTGTGCTAATGCGTATATTGGTGTGGTCCAGGCCGGTACTGGTGGTTGGTGGCTCTGTATTCATTTTGTGTTTTTAGTGCTTTTTGTTTCATGTTTTACGCAATGCATCATAAATAAGATTAATTACATGGTTATAATCTTTCCTGGTGGCCAGCTAGCGTGCTGCTAATGCTAGCACTGCTAATGCTATTTCCATCCATTTTAGTCTTCAGTCATGCTGGTATCGCCATACCCGGTGCATGTCTGCACCATCCATTCATCGAAGGATCCATGGCTGATCCCCATGCAACCTCATCTCTCGCTTGGCAAAGCGGATATCCGGTCACATTGGTTTATCCTTCACAAGCCAGCAATAAAGCTGCTTATGTTTCCAAAGCACTTCATGTTTTGTGTTGGCAGTTTGGCAGGGGAGTCTTGTGTTTCTTTTGGGGGGGCCAGAGACACACCCTCCACTCAGAAAACAGACAACTGCAGCCAAAAAAAAGTTTGGAAAGTTCAATGCAGCAGAAGCTGTCCTTGTTGTTCCTCTCTTCTTCCTTCTTTTTATCCTTCTATCCTCCAGGCTACTGATGTTAATTGCCCCACTTTCCTTAACAAGAAACTGTCCTCGGAGCAGTCAGCATGCAGGCAAACTCCCTTGTTCCTACCAGGAAAGCAGGGCAAGTCTTCCACTTTCTCTGCCTGTCCTTCACATTTGAACCCACTCAAGTCTGGAGACCCGGTACCAGTGGTGCTTCTGACAAAGTGTGTCCGACCATGAGTGCTCCTCCTTGGGCAGGCGAGGTCGGAGGAGCACCAGCAGTAGATCATAAGATGCCATTATTCCAAACTTGACATCTCCAAATGCCTGGTTTCAATTCTACAGATTTTGTAGGGAATATAAAAGAATGAATAGGCATATAAACAGTTAATGTGTGTTTATGTATATATTTATATATGTTTGAATATACATAAAAAAATACAATTCTCACTTTTTTTCCTCAATTCATTTTATTCATTTATTCCTCAACCCCCTGCTTCCTTTCTGTTCATTATTTCTATTGCTATCATATATGATATCGAAACATACTGTATATACAAGCATTGATAAACACTATGCACACACACATTCCCTCTCCATTTGTTAGTTTATATAAAGCCTCCCCTCACCTATCTATCATCTATTATGTATGATATCAAACTATGTACATGACTATATAAATACTTTTTGTGTGTGTTTTGGGACCCCCAGCCCCCTTATGGCGTCTGATTTCCTAAAGGATTTTTCGCCTTCTCAGTGTTTATTTTTTTATCCTAAGGTTGGGGACATTATATTAGCAAATAATGACACTTTTATACATTTGGCTTCTTTATTTCCGAATGTACTGTAAGGTTCATGTCTCATCAAGCAATGGAAGCATTCAACTGTATAATTTCTACACTGTGTCTTTGCCTCCATTTCGGGTTCCAGTATTGAGGTGAGAATTCAAGATGAAAACTGGAAAGTGGTGATGGTGGTTGATCTCGCTGCCGCATGGTGTCTTTGGAAACAGTCATGTCTTCCAAGTTAGCTTAAACGTTCATTTCTCTCGTCCGCTCATCATTCAGATGCACCTCCATTGGTTTTCTGCATGTAAAAGTATCCTCGCTAAACTATAAATATCTTCGACTTTCTGGAATTGGGTTTTGGTGGGAAGAATTGATCGGGTTAACGTTGGTTTTGGTTTGAGTTGAAGATTATGTAACAGATTCCTGAGGCTAACCAAGGTTCCACTGTATACTCGGAGTAAAAGGAAAAAAAACAGTTTGGTTGAAAGTCAGGCTTTAGTCGGTTTTCATCTCGTCATGAGGACTTTTTAGCCCATCATTTCACTTTTCTTCTCATCATGAGGACTTTTTCGCTCATCATGAGGATGTTTTATGTCATATTTTTAGCTCATAATTTCACTTTTCATCTCATCATGAGGACTTTTTGTCTCACAATTTCACTTTTCATCTCATAATTGGAACTTTTTTATCTCATAATTTCACTTTTCATCCCACCTTTTTAGCTCATAATTTCACTTTTCATCATTAGGACTTCGTTTTGATTTAATTTCACTTTTTACCTCATCATTAAGACTTTTAATCTCATCATTGGGACTTTTTATCTCATCATTAAGTCTTTTGATCTCATACCTTCACTTTTCATCTCATCATTAGGACTTTGATTTGATTTAATTTCACTTTTTGTTGCAAATAGGGAGAGGGAGAAATGAACTCCTAACAGTGCTGTAGTTTCCGAGGACAAGTGGAGTACTCAGAGGGTAGCGTGGCGAAGGCGGGCCCAGTGACGTCAGGCTGAGGCTCTGGCTGTTTATTGTTCCTTCAGCGCCGACTGGGAAAACAGTCAAAGCAGCTGACAACCATCTTTTTCACGCGGTCTCCGGTCGGTTGTACAAAGTTGTGATAGTTTAGACAGCAGACTCCACACACCGAGGGCCATGGCATACGCTTACCTCTTCAAATACATCATCATCGGAGACACAGGTAGGCTGCAACAAGCTAGAATAGGTGCTAGCTGTTAGCATGTGGCTAGCGGTCCATTTCCGCAGTGTTGGATAGTCCAATGACGTGGTAAAAGCTGAGACGCAAAGGTGGGATGACAGTCGTCTTTCTGTGCTGTTAACGCAGCAGCATGACGCTAAAAACAGAACATATACACATACCGTGTAATAGTACGCCAGCCCCCCATTTTGTAGCAGTAGCTGTTTACATTCGCCGAACAATAAGGGCCTTTGGTCCAATCGCGTCCAGGGTGGGGGTGTTAGCCACAGCCAGCTAGCTTAGCCGACTGGCTAGCCAGCATTAGCTGGAGCAAATATTACGCAAGAGGCCAACAGTTCAGTAAATAAGCATCCGAAACAATCGCAGTATCATCGCGGTATCAACGTCTGTGACACGATCCCAGTCAGTGAGAACATAGTACGCCTCTACCCAGAGGAGGCCACTTCGGAAAAGCCAAGCCTAAAATATTGGCTGAAATGGCGTACATGGCTTGTGTTATGCTATACTATGCTATGTTATTATGCTAAGTGGTTTTCCCTTGCTGTCTATTCGTTATTTTATCTCCTAATGACGTAGCTGAGCAGTGCTGAATGTTTTGTTGGGATGAGGGGCCTACCCATGTTACTTACATCTACATCCAGTAGCAGGTGCACCACCCCCCCAACACAGATTTCTTACGTTTCCACCAAGACCTAAAGATCTACTATGCAATTCCTGCTGAGATCACTGTATGTATGCATGGCAGATATCATCTCCAGTACATCCAGTACACCCCAGTATATTTCAACATGCACTGCAAATGATTTGCCACTTGCCAACATTTAAAATCACAATTTCTAGACATGTTAGATCACTTAAGATATGCTTTTTAATAGCGGAGCTAACCAATATGGAATGAAATGCTTCTCACCATGGATGTGACTTCATTTCTTTTGCCATCTCCTTCTTTGCTCCAGCATCAGCTTGCTGACTGTTTCATTAAAGGAGGGAAGTTGACCTTTTGACCTCTCAGTGAGCTGGATATACCCACATTATTGGGTAGTAATGGCGTTATGGTGCCTGGCCCGGGAAATGCACGAAGGACTGCTGGCATTGGTGCACTAGAACATTCACTCCATGCAGTAGAAAGTTTGCCATTTTTTACGTTATTGTAATACTGCAACGTCTGTAATGTTTTACATGAAAATGTCCATGAATGACTTTTATGGCGTTCAGAAAAGTCAGTCACAGCCATGGCTTCCCTACCCTCCTCTAGCCTTTGCAGCTTTGTTCTTCCTTAAATATCATATTCCAGTATTTTTTAGTTGTTTTCTGAGGGCATGGGTTGGCTTTGAAAAACTCCTTTGACTAGGGTTGAGTTCTTTTCTCTCTGTTTATAATACATTTTAACACTTGATTTGTTAATTGATTGATTAGTTGATTTATTAATCCAGATTTAGCAGATCAGCAGAAACAGAGTACTAAAGTATAGAAAATCACAATAGTAGAAATCAACAAGGGAGTGTAAAGGCGACTATAGGGGTGTTACTTCATGTCTAAAGGGCTCTAATAGTGTTTTAAAAGTGTATTCAAATGGTGGTAAACAGGTATTCTGTGTCTTAAGGTAAATCAAGGTAAGACAATAAAAACTTCAGCCAATGACACCACTAGTCATTTAGTCCCGCAATAATAAGTTTGTCTTTATTAATCCAGATTTAGCTGATCAAGAGAAACAGAGTACAAAAGCATAGAAGATCACGCAAGTACAAATCAACAAGGGAGTGTAAAAGCACGACTATAGGGGTGTTACTTCATGTCTAAAGGGCTCTAATAGTGTTTTAAAAGTGTATTTAAATGGTGGTAAACAGGTTTTCTGTGTCTTAAGGTAAATCAAGGTAAGACAATAAAAACTTCAGCCAATGACACCACTAGTCATTTAGTCCTGCAATAATAAGTTAATAAAAATAATACTAATGTCATTGTTGCCGCACAGGGGCCTTGTCGCTTTCTCTAGCCTCTTCAAACACCCGCTTCCTTCTTCATCCTCTGCACGGTGATGTACGTGTTGCTGATGTAAGCCATTCCTCCAAGCAGAAAAAAAATCATGGCCTATTTTTTTGTAATGGAGGTACTGGAATCATTGAAACAATGGGTGCAGCCCTAGTTTATATGCATTGCTAAATAAGGATAGCTGAGGGATGAAAGTGTGTGTGTGACCTGCTTAGTACCTTTACCGCTTTCCTCTGTTGTCTCCAATGAATGAAGAGTGTTTCAGTTGGGTGTCTCGTGTTTGAGTCACTGCCGTTCTAGTCCTAAGGTAAATATGTCTTTAACATGGATGCTATGCCAGCAATATCCCAAATATGAACAAAATATTCTTACCTGACCGCTCAGACCTTAACCACTAGGGACTGTTTGCAACTGTTAAGTCGCTGCCTGGAGGCTGCGAAGTTTCCAACGTGCTGCAAGTAATGTGTGCCGCCCCTTTCCAGCGCTGAACCCCGCCCCACATAACACACACATGTAGAGCCTATGTATACATATGTACCAATAAAAGACATTAAAACAGGCTATGGTAGGAAGAACCTGACAACAGGTATGTAGAAGAGCGACAGTCACCAACAGCAGGCATCTTGTATAACGTACAGTTTACCTTCAATTGAATTAGCAGTATAGGCAAAACCAAAGAATTTTTCCATTCAATCTCTTCTTTCTCTCATACGCTCGTCAATGGTGGTGGTGGTCTTCTTATGTTAAGCCAACAGGCCTTGGCAGTCAACTTGGATTCAAATCATCTACCTAGACTATTTCTAATTATTCCTAACTATTTGAGTAAGCGGAATTGACAATTGCTTGTGAGCCTTTTTATTCCTTCAACTTATATTCCATGGATGGACACTAGGGATCGACCGATATGGCTTTTTTCCGGCCGATGCCGATTTTTCCTCATCACCCTTAGCCAATGGCCGATTTTGCTTGGGCCAATATTTGTGGCCGATACTGCTTTTGCTCCCTCAATTTATATGAAAAAATGACAATGATAACAAATATTCCAAATATTTATTGAAATGTAAACACTGAACACAGTAGGATTCAGCTTTCTTAAACACACATTTAAACGGCATTATCAACTTTAAAAGGAATAAATATTCAACCATGAGCAAAACATTTCTGTCGTAGTTTAAGTTTTATCTAGCATCGATGTGATGACTGCTCCTCTGCAGTGTGCCTCCCCCCGCCTCCACACACAAACACATCACACTGACAAAATTTAGTAAGATATATAAAACATTTCTCTCATCATTAAAGTTCTTGTTGTGCACGCTAAAGACCTCTGATAGCAGACACGGCTGCTCCAATTCCTTCTGTGTGTGTGTGTGTGTGTGCGTGTGTGTGTGCGTGCGTGCGTGTTTACTAACACAACACACATTTAAACTCAGCCCGGCGTTGGCTGAATGAAACGCCTCCAAACACCATGGGGCTGAATTGCCAAGATTGCCATTAAAGCGGTGTTGGTAACAGCTGTACATATTAGCCTCCAACTACATCAACAGCTCCCTAATTACAACGCTGGGCACTTTCAGACCCACAAACTAAACTTTATTGTATATATACTATATTGTGTCCAGTGTGCTGTGCGGCACCGTCAATAGTTCGTCAGTTTGTAGTTTAAGTTGCATAGTTGTTCATTCTTGTGAGAGTGCTTTTATTTGTCTGTTGCGTTGGTATGTGATGTTTTTTGGATTTCTTGTTGTCACACCATGACTTAAACTGTTATGCCTAGCAGGTCACCCAGTGAAATGTGAAGGGCTGTTTATGGTGTAAAAAGCCATCTTATTCTTATACTTGGCATTCATGTTTCCTATTTCAAAGCAGGTGGCATTATTTCAACTAAGCCTAACTGTTAGAGGCTAATTAAGAGTTGAAAACGTACCCTTGTTATGATGTGGCGGCGGGATGCCGCAACTGCGTGTGTTGCTGGGTCCTCTGGCAACACAATGCTGCCTGGCGGAGGCCTGTCTGTAAATCATGCGGCGGAAAAATATATCGGCGAACCCACGTGCGTATTGGCCGATACGATTCAAGTAAAGAACGCAAATATCTGCCCGATATATCGGCCGGCCGATGTAAGCTAACAACCTGAACGTTGTCTCCTCAAGACAGAATCTGTCTGAGGAAGATGAGTCCAAACAAGTCATTTGGTGCTATTGGCTGGAAAATGCCATGATTTGGTGACGGTATTACAAATATTGAGTAGTTT
>NC_136358.1:22306569-22646569 GCF_037039965.1 Doryrhamphus excisus
TAGGACGGCATGATCAGGCTGGATGGGATGGGCACAGTCAGAAAAGCAACAGATGACCTCCATCCCTTTTTAGTGATTGCATCCTGCCTTTTTCCCATGTATGTACAGCACGTATAGATGTACATGTACTTGTCTCTCCAGGCTGGCCAGGAGTCATTCCGCTCCATCACCAGGTCTTACTACAGAGGAGCAGCGGGGGCACTGCTAGTTTATGACATCACAAGGTAATCACATCAACCGCCTCATCCACCATACGCAGCGTCCTCATGTTACGACGCACACTCCCATCAGTTAATAGCTGAATTTCTGGACTATAGCGTGTAAGCCGCACACAGTAAATGTAAAGAAAAACAGATTTGTACATATAGAGGCCGCACCAATTTGTAAGCCACAAGCATGGGATATTTAGTACACAGGAAGATCCATCCATCTTCTTTAAGTCATGATTATGCCTTGTCACTAGAGTTGCAGGTATGCTGACATGGACAGTGATAACTAAGCGGCTTAGTGGTTACACAAAGTACTAACAGGTAGAAAAAGAAAAGATGGGCTTTTGCAGGCGCGCTGTGGAAGAATACACAGTGTGGACGGAGTTTTGCATGTTGTCTTCCAAGTGTGCCTACAATACAAGGAAAAGGAAAGACTCCAACTTAAAAGTGGGGAATTCAACAATGCCCATTGCGTCTCCCAAGCGTGAGGCAGCACATCAAAGAAAGGGAAAGTGAAAAGTCAAGTGCAATTAGACATGGTAAACATTGGTCCAGTCCGAAGCACTCAACCATCGTAAAGGATGAAGATGGCTCCTATGACATTGAAACTGATAACTACGCAGCATGGTTCCTCCTCCCAAGAAGCCTGGCTCTCCCTCCCTTGCAACGCCCCTTCCAGTGTGCAGGACAAATGTTTGTATTTCAGCTTTTTCTTGCATTTGACTGCGTTCCATGTACAGTGAGGATTTAGGCCTGCACTCCCGCTGACTTGTACGTAGAGCATGGAGCTGTTGTGCAGTGTGTACGGTACCACGTACGAGAAGGAACTGTTCAAACAGCAGCTTGGCTAAGTTAGAGTATGAAATCAACTGACTGATAGACAATGACCTACATTTCCATGTCACGGCCCACGACAAAGCGGAACAGTCACTCCCACTGTACACATGGACGACATAATGGAGTACAGTAATATAAAGATTAAATGCAAGAATGACATTAAACACCGCCTTCCTTGTATGCACAGAATCCATGACCTCTCTAGCATTCATATTTCTATATTATATCAATGAATCTATCCATATTACCCCTAATGATGGTCTCAACATTTGAGAATGGAAGAGGTGATGGCTTTCCTTTTCTTTGGTGCATCGCTCACTGCTCAGGAGACCCAATGAGGTGGTGTCCAACTTGTGATTTATGGCTTTGCAAACTCCGACCACAAATGTGAAATGATATCATCGTAGCAGCAAATAGTGAATGTCACTGGATGGTACAGCTACAGTATGCGTCATGAAGAAGAGGAGAAGACGGCCATGAGTGCTTTATATTCTGCCGTATGAATGTGCCAATAATCCTTGAATTGTTTTAACAGGAGGGACACCTTTAACCACTTGACCACCTGGTTAGAGGATGCTCGCCAACATTCCAACTCCAACATGGTCATTATGCTCATTGGCAACAAGAGGTTTGTCGCTCTCTCACTTGATGGATCGCATGCTAGCAAAGCCAGGAAGCTTTTGCTATAAAATGTTGCATACCTTGTCGGAAATCAAGTCAAATGAAGAACTTGCTTCCAGGGCGCTGTTGGCACACTTTTAGCTGCGCTTAAGCAAGCTGGGGTTCTGTAAGATACACAGATGTCAACACAGGGCTCGTCAAGATGGATGCACTCTTCCACTTTACTGAATGCAAGCCACAATGTTAAGCCACAATGAGGACGTTCAAGCTGCAGCAAACCTCGGCTTCCATTACCTAGATTTACCAACAAAAGGTATATAACGTATATATTGAATGGCGAAGAAGCACGAGTACAAGAATCCCTCTTTTATGGCGGTACATTGTTTACATACACGACTGTGATAAGTCCATGTCCTCATAGTACACTTCCTTATGTATTCATGCAGTATTCTTTTACTTGGAGCATAGAACAGCTTTTTAGCACTTATAGAAATACATTTTAAACTTGATGAGAGCCCTCTAGACATGGAATAACACCCCTATAATCACCTTTATGCTCCTATTACCCAATATAGTAGACATCGTAATACATACAGTAATATACACTCACACCGTTTCTTATTCTTCACTTTTTACTTTCTACTGTGCTAGTCTACACAGACTAGTCTACTATTTTAGTCTAATATTTTACTTACTTATTTTACTTAGAAAAAGCTTCTTTGAGGCAAATAAAAAGTCAAATGTGCCCAAATATGCATACGTATATTTGGAGTAATAATTGGTGAAACGGCAATGATTGTGAATGATTTGTCAATGCTGATTATGCTGTAGCTGCTGTATGCAGCCATGTAGAGAATGGCAGCCATGACGTCCTTGTCGCGCCATGCAAGCTATGGCTCACCATTTCATATCCACACAGTAAAAAGATGATGATATGTTTGGAAGAGTGTAGCATTGCACTCCCCGGTTCACCCCCAAAGCATGTGCATTGTGACGTGCATGCATATTCGTGCGAGACAGCCGTGATTGACAGCCTGAACAGCAGTCGCTGGTGGGTTGTATATTATTGGGTTGAAAACAAATGAATTGAATGTACAAAAGCAGCATCAAGTCCACATAGTGCAGCCGACTGACTGTCGCTGCTGGGATAATGCTGTGTAAGATATCTAATAAGATGTTAACCACTCCTTCCATTGGACAAGGCTTTTACTACCTGTGTGTGTTGTAGTGACCTGGAGTCTCGGAGAGAGGTAAAGAAAGAGGAAGGGGAAGCGTTTGCCAGAGAACACGGCCTGATATTCATGGAGACCTCAGCCAAGACTGCCTCCAATGTAGAAGAGGTAACAACAACACACCGGCCGCGGCATTCATTCATCTCAACAGCTGAGCCAAACCTTGCCTGGACACAAGTCGCAGACTTCCTTGCATTCACATCAATCACACTGTAGTGTGGCGGCCCATTTTCACACCCGTGATGTGCTATTTCACAGACATCAGTGCTGCCTGTTAGCAACGTCTGCTGCTGCTGAACTGAGTCATAGAGTAAGATGTCCACTACCAATGTAGAATCCACACAAGTGCTTTATCATAGCGGATGGCGGTGGCAGGATAGCAGAGGCTATGTCCAAGGGCAGTGTTGGGATTATTTAAATTGCCCTTGTTTGCACAAAAGTACAAGCACAATGAAATCTCTGTGAAGTTACATTTGCACAACGATGGCCGATAGAATAATGTTTTATTATCTCTGTAGTTTTCTCTCACCTGTAAATGTAGTCCAAGCCTGCAGAAACATCAACAAGTACAGCCTTGATCAAAATCTTAAGACCAGTGTAAACATAGCTAGAATACGCATTTTCCACATTTGGACCTTCATGAGGTTTGAAGTAGAGCTACAATATGCTAAAGCAAGAAGCGGGAGTGAGACAAAAACATTTGGAACTTGTAATTTATTATAATAATAATAAAGTGAAATGGGTTGCTTTTCACCTGATCAAAAGTTGAAGACCACAGACTATGAAAGTCTAAATCTGCTGAAAATGGTAATTTTTTGTCAGGCATTGACACTGTCATGCCCCCCTGATGGCTAAAGCTAAGAAGCTTTCTCTTCATGAACGTGGTGGAATGGTGGTGTTGCATAAGCCAGGCCTCTGGCAGCGTGCCATTGCAGCTGAGCTTGGACGTAGTAAGACGCTCATTCTACATTTTTGGAAAGATCCTGAGCATTACAGAACAAAAAAGTCAAGCGCTAGACCCCCTCAAAAAATGACAACCACGCAACCTGGAGGACCAGATGGGCTGTTCGTCAAGACAGTGCAGGAGTGGCACTTTGCTGCAAGCCGGACACAATCAGGACCGGAGCCGCAACAGATTCAATGTGAGCCCGGGGTTAAACTTTTGATCAGCTGATAAACAGCTTATTTCACTTGAATTGTTCTTTTCAATAAATTACCTTTTTGTTAACCCCCCCCCTTCTTGCTTTGCATGTTGTAGCGCTACTTCAAACCTCAGCAAGACTGCCTCAAGTACAGAAAGTGCCAAGGCTGTCCTATAACGTCCCTCTATAATGTCATGTGTGTATTTGCCTTTAGACATGCGTAAATTAGCTAAAATGCCAACATGCTAAGAGTTAGCATGGTAGCATCTAGCAAGAAAGCACCAAGTCCCAAAAGTGTTACGGCAGTCCTATAGTGTCCCTACATCAGGCCATGTGTGTATTTGCCTTTAGACATCAGTAAATTAGTTAAAATGCTAACATGCTAAGAGTTAGCATTGTAGCATTTAGCAAGAAAGCACCAAGTCCATTGTGTCCCTACATCAGGCCATGTGTGTATTTGCCTTTAGACATCAGTAAATTAGCTAAAATGCTAACATGCTAAGAGTTAACATGGTAGCATCTAGCAAGAAAGCACCAAGTCCCAAATGTGTTAAGGCAGTCCCATAGTGTCCCTACATCAGGCCATGTGTGTATTTGCCTTTAGAGTTAATTAGTAAATTAGCTAAAATGCTAACAGTCATCATGCTTGCACCTAGCAACATAGCATCAAGTAGTGACTTCCTTCTTGCAAATGTTTTCTCGTAATCATGACTTTATTGCTACTACATTTTTGAAAATAACTTTTTCCTCAACCTCATTTGTGTTTTGACTTTTTTCCCTTGCTCCATTTTTGCTTTATTAAAAAGTGTTAAGTTGGATCTTTTCCGATACGCAGTGGGTCGATAGAAAAGCAACGTGCGGGCCACAAATGGCGCCCATCCGGTCATTGAACACGCCTGCTTGATGGCCATCATGTGTTTGTGAGGGTGGATGAAAGCTTCCATCTCAGGAGAAGACAGAAACGTGGTTTACCATGCCTGTTGACTTTGGAAATGAGCGCCACACCGGTGTGATGGAGCACAGTTGGCTCTCTCTGGGACACACCCCTGGTGTTGGGTGTAATGAATGCACACTCTTGTCTCCTGGGACCCCTTTCTCACTTATCCAATCCCATAAATAATCCCATCCTACGCTGCATAGCATGCCAGCCTCAGGCTTGTGTGTGTGTTTACATTGATTTTTTTCTCCTCCATTCCCTAGCCTGGCCTGTGTCATGCACACACACACTCTGCTGTGGAGTAGAGCTCTCTCAGGGCTTGAAATGAGGGGGAGGTGTGTGTGTGTGTGTGTGTGTGTGGTATGATTAATTTGTCTCATTAGTGTCCTCTGAATCCTCCTGATACCGCTCCTCTCCTCGCTTCCCTTCATCTGCATCCCTCCACGTCCATCATTTCCTCTTTATCCCCCTCACTTCCTCCGTCACAGAACAAGACCCCCACACACACACTCGTTTCTCAGTCTCCCTTAACCCTTCTCCTCGCCCCCCCTCCTCCCTCATTGCCGTCACCTCCCTTTCTCCAGCAGTATATCAAGCAGTTAAAGTTCATACATATTCATAGCCACCACTCCGTCCCCCGCCCCACACCCAGCAGCCAATCAGAGTGGAGGGTTTGTCTTCAGGCTCTGTGGGTGGACATTAGGCTGATGGGAAGACATCCTCTCCTCGTTTTGTGTCCGTTCCTCCATCAGCTCCAAATATCACTCTTGACATTTTGCTTCACTTCACGTCTTATCTGTCCCCCATCCACGTTGTCTTCACTTCTTGGGCTGCCGCCATGTCGCCCCTCTTCCTTCCCTCCGTCAGAAATGAAGGAAAGGGAGAGAGAGGACTGGCCTGAGCAGAGGAGTGCACCAGCAAACACCCCATGGTCTCCCAAGTCTATTTCTGACTGTCTCTAATAAATGTTCATCCATTCTTATTTATTATCATCTACTTATTGTCTAGTTGGCCATATTGTGCTGGACACATTCATAAAGTAGCATGGATCCTCACATTTTGGCCATTCAGCTTTGAACAGATGAAACACTGTGTAACGCCACCACACCCAAGAGTACAATAGACCCTTACTCAATACACATGCAGAACAAAACAACTTTATACTTTTATCTATAACCCGCACACTTCTCCAACAGGAGGTTACCCAGCATACTTTGTGGGGTAGACGCATAAAATACAATAATCCCTCCTTTATGGCGGTTCATTGCTTCCAGACACGACCATGATCACTCAATGTCAGCATATTTCTTATTTATAACAAATGTTTACCACCTTCTAAATACGCATTTTAACATTATTAGAGCCCTCTAGATATGAAATAACACCCCTATAGTCACCTTTACAATCCTATGACCCAATATAGAGGACGTAATAAGAGAAAATGTGATATATATGACATAGAAAAACTGTTTACCACCTTCTAAATATGCTTTTTAACATTACTAAAGCCCTCTAGACATGAAATAACACCCCTATAGTCGACTTTACACTCATATTACCCAATATAGTAGATATAATAAGAGATAATATGACATAACATAGAATAAATCTGTTTACCACCTTCTAAATACATACAAAAACATTATCATTAAAGGGGACATGATGCTTTTTTTCCACTTTTCTGACCTATAAATGTAGTTAGAATGTTGTACACTGGTGTTCAACCATGCCAAAGTTTCACGTAATGAGGTTTGTGCATTTGGAAGTGAGCCTTGAAAGAAGTTTGGAATGGCTCAAAATGCTCTGTTTTAGAGGGCGTGGTAAAACTGTTCCTTGGTGATGTCACAGATTTGCAGACTTCCTTACATGGGCGTGGCTGTAGGCCAAATACACTCTATGCCCTCCCCCAAGCTCTGCCTCTCTTGTTTACGAGGCATTTCACATTTCTGTTTTTGTACTGGGGCACTTGGGGCGTATGACCAATCACAGCGGAGTGGGTGTGGCCAGAGGCGGGTGAAATAAATGAAAAGACAGTTTTGGCAGGAAACACACGTCCACAAAGGTGGGAAAATGAACAAAATAGGTTCCTTTTAACAGCCTTTTGTGTGATTTATTTCATTGTCTTGCATCCACTTGGCTCAAATGTGCAATTTATGTTTGGACTTTCACTGCAAGCCAACTGCAGATGCAAATGGGAAGTTTCAACATCCCACACTTGACATGCAGCTGACAGATTTCCAGAGGCGTCTGTCTTGTCTTTTGGGTGTGTGTGTGTGTGTGTGTGTGTGTCACGTCTTGTGAATAGAGTAGAATGCTGTTCATCTGCCAAGTGTCACGTGTCAGACGTCTGACGCTGTCACTGGCGCTTGACACACCTTTCTAGGAAATGCTACCCATGACTACACAACATTCACTGGCGGCATCTCGATAATGGTGGCGCTAGGAATGGCAAACAGCAACCTTGTGTACTTGGATACATGACGTGCACAAACACCCCCCATAGTGAATGAATGGACCAATCCAGTCTCTGAAGCCGAACTCCTAGACTGCATCCACCGCTTCTGAATATCTGTTCTTCTTCTCAGGCTTTCATCAACACAGCCAAGGAGATTTATGAGAAGATCCAGGAGGGGGTTTTTGATATCAACAATGAGGTGAGACACACTCCTTCCTCGTTGTTCTTTTCCACTCTTCTGCCAGCTTTCCTTCCACCCTCTCTTCTTCCTCACGCTCCCGGCGTTCCGCCTCTGTCTCTGTCTGTGTCGGCAGTTTGCCAACTCATAAATTCCTCACAGCCAACAAGGTTTCAGTCATTGAGCAAGAAAACAAACATTCATCCAGGTTGCCATCATCTGTTCAAGCGGATGCTTATCTTGGTGGAACAGTTGTCCAGACAGGAACGCTGCTATGCCTGATCCAGGAACATCTGAAAATACCCTGCCAAGACTTTTCCTCTGGCTTACAGGATTCTCCCTGCAGACCCCAGAGTCATGGATTTGGGCTTCAACGATGTTTTCCTCATTATGTCTCCCCAAATGGGCTGCAGAAAACACATTCAGAAAACAAATCATTTATACAGAAAAGTCCCTCAATACAGCACACCTCATGGATGTTTGTCCCAAAAGTACCCCCTGTACTGCATTCTACTCCTACTACTGTGATGTAGTTTGTATATACAGTAATAATACAGTTGTCCAGCTCTACTTTGCAGTTCAAACATTGCCCCTTCACTCTAAGTATCAGGAATGAAAAAACGATTGCTGATGTCCAACACATCATAGTTCTCAGTCTGTGTGGAAGTGGTATGTTCTTGGCTTCTTTGTCGTCGTCCTCCTTTCTTAAGTTCTGAATCAATAATCGGCAGCTAATTGCCATATCTAGCTTGGTAGCCTCGTGGGGTTACAGCATGCGTGTGAGATGTCGCCTGATGTGGCGTAAACAAAGCCAGCTGTAATGCAGCAGTGTACATGGTGATGATGATCCACATGGACGTCCATGTGTGCCAGATGCATGCCAGCCTGGCTGTCCCGTGTAGGTCTGTTACGTCTGAGCAAGGATGGATGGTAGGCTGATGTTGCCATGCCATCGACCCAAGGAACTTTGCCAATGCTGATGTCTGACTTATTATATTGACGGCATATGTGTATCATTCTGCCAGATCTTCTGGTGTAGGCCTCCATGAAGTAGATAGTGATACCCTCACTCCTCATTGCTCTTGGTGAAGGTCTTTTTTTTTGGAGGTTTTTCCATTATGGGTTAGATGTCTTTGCTTTCTTCTTCAGGACGTCCCACATGGTTGGAGTGGTGATGATTGATCTTCTCTCATATTCACTGGTGCTTGTTTTCCAGCTGTCTGCTTTTCATGTTGTGTTCACCTCTTAATGCCGTCTGCACGGGTACAAGCTATCCTAGCCAACCTGTCAGTATGTTTGCGCCCAAGCGGGTGGCTTCAAACACTGGGGTGCTGTCTTCCAAGCTCTGCATCTCACCCAGATGTCCAAACCTGCAAATGTTCATGTCTTCCATGACTTTGGACTTTGTGTTTCTACGTCGTTGCCCAACTGTGTTGGTGTGAGCACATGCTGCGGATCATGTGACGGACCGCACGGGTGTTGGATCTAAACACCACCTGCCTAAATCCTGGCAGCCAAGCAGCAAGTCCAAGTGTTAGCCAGCCAGCCCTCTTCTTGTCGGGAACGGCGAGATGGAAGGAAGGCCTAACCGCATCAGCTGACTGGCTTGGGGGGGGGATGAGGGAACCCCGGCCCACATGTTGGCAGCCACCATGAGAAAGCACACACGCACAGCTCTAGCTCAATAAAGGTGATTTAGTGGAGGCAACACTGCTACTGGGGGATGGGGGGGGGTGTAGATAAATACACAAGCAGAGAGCCAAGCTGAGTGTTCTCCAGCCACAAGGAGATGACGCAACACACTAGAATGGGGGGGTGGGGGGGCTTCAATGAAACATAAAAGCACTACATCCCTGACGCCCCCCCCCCACTCCTTTTTCTTTCTGCCATTCTTCCTCATCCTGTCCTTGAGCCCTGCCGTTTCCTCCGCCCTTACCAGCTGCAGCACCTGTTGCTCCAAATATGGTGACCTAACGGGACGCCCCCGCCCCCGCAGGCGCTGTGTCCTGCTCATCTCACCGTAAAAGCAATGAATGCCTCTTTCTCCTGCATACGTGTAATGTACAGTATATTGCAAAGGGTTTGTGTAGCGTTGTGCCCTGCAGTCTTTCCTCATTCATGTTCTTCTCTTAACAGCAACTACTATGTGTACTATGTGTACTACATGTACTACGTGCTCCAACTTCTCAGGCTTGCTGTGCTGAGGTTCTTACGGCGTACTGAGATTTTGTGGCTTTTTGATGAAAATGTTTTAGTTTTGTGCTTCTGATCTCCATAATGGATCAGTTTATTGGTGGGAAGCCCTGCGCCGTGCATCGGATCAGCTGGATATTCACACCCTTGGTCACATGACAAAGCTTACTCTACCACATCCACTCGTATCCGTGCAAAGTAGCAGTACTCTATATAAGTTACAACCCGCAGGGCATGCTGGGAAGCCCACATACACGTCCCAAACAGAACGTTACCCAGCATGCCTTGTGGCTTGTTTTGCCTGCAGATGTGGTTGTACATGTCTATTTTGATACTGACACAGTTTGTGTGGTGCGGAAGCATGTAAGGAGTCATTGTTGGTTGCACCGTGAGTGAGTAGTGATGCCCTCTTGTTGATTTGTACTTTGATTTGTCCACCCAAAGGCTTAGCTCACTCACGGTGCAACCAAAACGAAGCCAAGTAGCGCTGTGAGGTAGCACGTGGAGCTTTGATGTGTTTTTAACGGCCTTGTGTCTCCGCAGGCTAACGGTATTAAGATCGGACCCCAGCACCCAACCACCAACTCAACACTGCCCGGCAGCCAGGGGGGCCAGCACGCCGGTGGCGGCTGCTGCTGAAGCTCCTGGAAAACACACGACCTCTCCTCCTCCTCCTCCTCCTCCTCTAACCCCCCCCCAGCCCGCTCTGTTGGCAGAACTGTCCAGTTTAGTTGTCTCTACATGCTGTCTGTCAGCCATCACATCCTCTGTGTCTTTCTTCATCTTTACTCACTCGGCCATCGCTGAGGCTCCCCCCCAGGTCAGCCTGACCCCCCACCCCCACCCACAGAAGTTGTTGGTTTTTAACAGTTTTACTTTTAAGAATGACACTTGTCTGGGTAACAGATGGTGATAGCGGGGAGGGATAGTCCATCCGTAGTCAATAAAGCCAAGCACGGAATGAAACATGTGTTGCCTGTACACACACGTACATGCATACATACAGTACGTATATCTCCAGGTTTGGAAGGAAGACCATGCAGCACATGGGTAGCAAGGCATGCTTGGACATGTGTGTGTATATGGGGATGATCTAGGCATTCCGATGAAGTCAGCCTTTCAAATGACTAGCCTCTCTGGGTTGCTTTGCACCTTCCTCCTCCTCCTCTTTGTCGTCTGCTCCCCTTGCAGTGGAAAGGTATTTCATGAACACTAAAGGTTTTCAATGGTCCTAAAAGATGGATGCTCGTGGAGCGATAGGAAAGAGGTAAAGTGTGAAAGTGAAAAAGGACGAGAAATGATGCGCTATTCCGTGTACTGTATATATGGCTCCGTAGATGTCGCTAGCTTCTTTGAGGGTAAAAGAGTGACACTTGGCATGCTGTGGCGTCAACGTCTGGCACCGGGGACGCGTGGACCCTCTGGGAACTTCACGCAGCTCCTCATTGAAAGCCAAAGGGGACGGGTGGTGCCCTTTAGAAATGACAAGCGTGAATGATAACCGGCTGTTAACAAGATCATGGCCAGCCCTTTGGAGAGTATCTGCTAGGAGGAGAAGCCACCAACATATCAAGGCCAGCTTCCGCTACCACCATCAATAGTCAGCAGATATATAACCTCTTGTTTTTCTTTGTTTTGCAATGTAATTGGCATCATTTCACTGTTTTGCTTTTGTTCTCTCCCTCCCTAGCTTCTTGTCGATTTGAATTGCCAAAATAGCATGTTTACCTGTGTTGGCTTCAATAAAGGAGGGGGGAATAATGATCAGCTGTCTGCCTTAACTCCACCCCCCTGCCAGGTTTGGACAGTTAGTATAACCTATTTATCGTCACACATCTTTGACCACTAACTACACGCACACACAGTATGCATGCATACTTAGATGATGCATACATATATACTATATAAACCCTTGTATCTCCTGTATAACCTGCAAGCTCTTGTTTTTATGTTCACATTTTCCATATATTCAGGCAGATGTGGATTATTCTTTGTAAAGCCGTGTGTGTGTGTGGACAGGCAGACCCACAGGGGTCACAGGGGGAGGATGAAGCCAAACTTGATGCGTCTATTTATCTATCTGTGGATTAATCTTATCTATGTCCGCCCCCCCCATCCCTTCTCTATCGCTCTTCTTCTCTACCCCCCCCCACCCCCGAAAAAACAAAAAGTTATTTGTTGTGTTTGTTCTTTGGAGAAAAATGGGGAAAAAAAGGAAAAAACAAAATGCTATCACAATAAACTATAATAAAACATTCTAAACTCAGCATCACTTAGTACTTCTTTCAACATGGCGGCTGCTCCTAGACACTTTTCCTTCCAGCTCGGCATTGCATCTTTCAGCAGGACCCCCATTGTTTTGGGGGTGCCAAACTCCTGGAGATATGGACCAAACGAGCCCAAATTGAAGTCGGGGCTGCTGGAAGATGGTCCGTGAATAACTCCGCTTCAACAGAATTGGCGTAGATGATGAGGACACCCTCTCACTATGCTATGATTGGGTCACTTCCTGACTGAATCACATTGGCAACAGGAAATGAAAAGGTTCCTGTTTGGTGCAGCTTTGATTTGTAATCTTTTTCTCCTGACGTTCTGCTGAGTAGTGAAGTATAACATATAACATGCAAGAAAACATTAAGGATGTGAGCAGCCACCTTTATTATATTTGCACTTTCAAGATGTTCAAATAACTCCACTGTACGTCCAGATATACTTTAACCGATTTCAAGACAATGTGGACATCTCCGTGTGTTAAAGGTGACAAATCATATAGTTATCAATGTAATATATCATAGTATATCTTATAAATATTGCTGAATATCCAATTATGCCAAGGATAAATACAGAAAATAAGCAGTGGGCCGCACATGGCCCCTGGGCCGCACTTTGGACACCATTCACTGGCCAAAATGAGTAGTGTCAGTTTGCATCCTCCAGGGGGCAGCAGATTACCTGTACCAACACACAATCATGTTATCAACATATAGTATATACAGTATATGCTGTACTATTGTATGTATATACATATGAATAGTACTACTGTAGACTGTGTACTACTGATGATATTTCTAAAACGCTTGTCCACAGGTCCCTCTGGTACTTGATGGTAAAAAAAAATATATTTGCTAGCATTTAGTACACACGGTATGTCAAGTAATTACTTTAAATGTGTGCCAGCTCATTATAGTTGACTCGGTGGTGTCATATTGTTAGCCAATTGGAATTAAGTATGCATAATATATGTTATGTATGCATTTATGCAATATAGTGGATCCTCTTCAAATCATCAACACAAAATGACGTCCACGCTTTTTTTCCCCACTACCGCCGAGCGTCACACGGGCACGACGGGGTCAGTGACCGCGCACGCTGCCTGTTTATCTGTATGAGAGGTCCTCGGGAGCGCGCACCCCCGGCCGAGGAAGGTGAGCGAGTGTCTGGAGGGGAGGACTCGGGAGCGCGACCAGCCGAGAGGGATCGATCGGATTAAACTCGATTTGAGTGAAATTAACACAAAGGAGAGAAGCGCAACGCGCACTGGTCGGCGAGGTCGCAGATGCTCGACCCAGCGGAGAAATATCTCATCCGAAACATTGAAATTCAACTTTTTTTCCTTATGTTTATTCATAGCCGAAAGGGAACACGGTGATTTCCCCCTCAAGCAAACGGAGATACTAAACACCACTAAGGAGGAGGATCTGGTCCAGAAAAAAGCTGAAGTGATCGAGCTTGTGAGGTAAGATGTTTAATTGTCATTTGGAAAGTGCGAAATGTGTATCGCTTCATGGAAATAGCTGATCTCGAGTCTGCGTTTGTGAATTAAAAGCGTTTCTTTTCGTTGAATGGCAAGTTTTCGCTACTTTTCATTCGGACTCGCCGTGCGTGAGTTGGGATGTGTTCCACGCCGACGAGCGTCTTCTCACCGAGTGGTTTGCGATTCGGTTTAAATGAAAGTAGAAAGTCATTGAAGGACTTATCTGCCATGCCGACATGCTAACAATAGCAAGTTTAGCTTTGCCACACACTAATGGCTCTCACGCTCTCTCACGCACACATACACGCGACCCACTTCCAACACTTAGTTGGAAAGTCTAAATATTTATAGACATTTATTCACAGTGAAATCTCAGTGCGTGTGTCTATTTCCTGGAGACTTGTTGAATTTAGTGGTGTGAAACTTGACTCAGCAGGAAAGTGTTAGCATAGTTAGCTAATTGTGTTGAAGCTTCCAGGAGACACGAGGTGGCTCGAGCCGAGAGGTGAGTCACCGAATGGGGGACATTCCCACAAGAGATTCCTCCATGGGGACGTGCTAAAGTACATTATGTGAACACATTTACACACACTTTAGCCAACAAAAGTCGCATTTTCACCCAATCCGACCGTTACGTGACACTGGAACACCGCGAAGTGCCCGTAGTAGCGGCTAGTTTTATTGGACGGATGGGACAGGAGAGGAGGGGGGAGGTAGAGAGGCCAGGCGGTCATCTCATAACAACCGTGCCGTTTGCGGTTGTTTTATCTCCCGTTTTAACCTCTTGAATTTCTTCAATAATACTCGGGAAAAGTCTCCCCTCACACTTGACTAGGATGCGTGCTGGAATAAAACCCAAATAAACCAGGCTGGTTCGGAAGGACGTGCGATACGCCACTAATTAGCCTGGCTAGCCGCTGGAGGTTAGCCAGCAGAAGTTGAGCTAGCATGCTAGCCACAGCGCATCCTCATTGTGTACTTATTAGCTCCCAGTTGCGGACACTTGCCACAGGATGCGAGCACAGCTTTCTCATCTTCGCCTTTACTTTTGCTCACTTAACCACATACGTTGGTGAGTATTACTTATTTTTTTTTTTAGCGTTTTTGGTTGTTGTGGTGCACAATTTTCACTCGTCGACGAAGTTTGAATACACTTGTTACTCGCCATGAAGGAGATAAAAGCACCTGCCGATGCCCCTCTACTAATTTTCTGCTTGAACTAACTCGTCGAGCTACTTGTGTTTTATATTCTACTTTGAATGCGGATGCCCTCCTTTTCCATCATGTTCGGTAATCGCTTGCCTTGCGTAATGGTCACCCTGACGCTTTCCAGCAACTTTACCGGCGCTTACCACTTTAGCTCCTAAAATAAAAAAAAACAAAACCCGCCGTGAAGTCAGCGGAAGAAAAGTGTTGGTGATTGAGTATAACTCCATAAAGTCATTGTTCATGCAGGCGAACTTGCTATGTATGTAAATGCGTGCCATGGGTGTTTTTTTCCGCCTCTTGTCTGCTTGGAGCCGCTACCCCCACCGCCCTCGTCTGCAGCCAAGATGGCAGCTAGTCATGTTTAGCGCCACAGAGGGAGAGATAAGAGGCCCCGACCACACACGCGTACGCAGGCACGCACGCACGCACACACGCACGCACAACAGATGTTCAGCACTACGGGTCATTCTCCCGTTTGTTCCCGCTGGCTTTTCTTGTGCTCTGAATGGGGGCCTTTTCAAACTCAGGCGGCTTGCTTGCTTTGGGGGTTTGCTAGAAAGGGAAAAAAAGGAGCGGATCAGCGGCTGGATGATTTTACATTTTATGGCCGCTCTCCTCACAGTTGTGCTGGTGACCTTGGAGTTGGAGTTAGTCGGAGGTCTTCGGGCGGGACCCGATCTGCCATGACTTTACACTTAGACCCTTCCCGCCACAGAGAACTTGGCTTCTGGTGCTGGTGCAAAACTGCTTGAAAACTGGAGTCAAACCTGTGCTGGCTGTGATCGGGTTGGATGCACATTCATGTGCCATTGGCAGTGACTTGCCCGGAGCTTTTATTTTGAACGTTACACATCTTCTATCAGAATTCCTCATCTTCTATCAGACTGGCAATGAATCATTGGAAAACACCCGCAGTTGTTATGTAGTGTCCTATCAAGAATAACAACTCTTGTGTATGTCTTGTTGAACGTTTGCATAAAGCCACAAGCTAATGCATAATCAAGCACTTCCTGTTCTCCAAAATAAAATGCAATATATGCTGAAAATAACCACATAAATATGTAAATGTAATATGCGTGTTTGCTAGAGGAACAAAGCCATATGCTGATGTGTATATTATATACTGCATGTGGTGATGACACACCAAATATGGATTTAATATCAACCCGTTTCGGGGCTAAATAATAATGTCAGACATTTGCGTAATTACATGGTAATGTTTGCAAAGTGCTTCCGCACAGGACTGCAACCTATCTATGGTGCTGGGCAGCGTTTAACAAGCGATTCATAAAGTTGCATAGCATACAAAATAGGAAATATGCTCAGTAAAATATACTAGGTCATGATAAAGCTTGGCTTTTGTAAGAAGAGTTTTAACTCTTGTCAAAAATTGCTGTTTCCCACAGGACCGCCATCTATCTGTGGCATTTTGGTCTAATTAGCATAATTGGCTACCACAAACGTATCTTTTTAGAGCTTATTTACCGGCATCGCACTTACATACATGAACACTGCACCATTGGTAAAGCTTTTTAGCTTTCTTTACTTGGTAGTAGTAGTACTGTGATTTTTTGTTTAACGGGCTATTGGCACATGGACAGAATATAACTAAAATGTAAAAGGATATAAAACAAAAGCACCAAAATTATGAGAAGAACATCTAGTGTGGTTACGTGTGACTCGGGCGAGATGAGTATTTAGTAGATTTAGTAGCAATGTGTGCAGAGGCAGACATCCTTTTAGAAAAGTCACTTTCTTACCAATAAATACAATTTCAGACACGCTAAGGTACACATCACTGACCCTAATTTCAATTTAAACATTTGTCTGAATTATGAATTTATTCCCATATCTATTTCGTCTATAATCGTTTTGCAACAACCATTTTCCAACTTTATTCATTCTGTTTGTTTCTTATAATAATTGTATTAAAAACTTAGAAGTGTCGCAGGCAGCCATTGTTTACCTACGGCCTCCGGGCCACATTTTGGACACCCCTTTTCAGTGTTTCCCCACAGAGCCACAAGCTGTTTGTGGTGCTGGGTTGTGGTGGTTGTGTAATGAGCATGCTTTGTGATGTAAATGTTTGTACTGTATGCTGCAGGAGAGGGATAATATCTTGTGTGGGAGACAGGAGTACAGGAAAGCAAAGCAAACATGTTTGCAAATCCAAAGGACTGTTCTCCTGCAACGTATCCCTCTGTCTTGCAGCGTACATGTACACAAGAAGCACTACTGCGAGGCACAGCGCCACCTTCTGTATGAATGGGGAAGGGTCTGCAGAAGGGTAGAGAGGCCCGCCACAGCTACATGAAAGCATGGGAAGGGCTGATCTTGGCCTAAAAAGCGTGGCATGGTGCTGGCTGTTGAACCATTTGTTCTTCAATGCATCACATGTGCCCTACTAAAATGATATTACTTTTCCTCATAATGTTATGACTTTGTTCTCCTCAAATGGACTGTTTTCTCTTTCCTATATTATTGTCCTCAAATTCCAACTTTTTTTCTTGTAATATTCCAAGCACTAATTCTGACTGTCCCATAATATTTTCATTTTATTCTCATATTATAATTTTTTTCCTGCCACAGAATTGTTAAAAAAAATGGCAACTTTGTGAGGATATGTGAGCAATGTGAGGATAAGCGGTAGAAAATGAATGAATGGATATACGATTATATATCCCCATATTTTTGCCACATAGGCAATATTGACAAATTAAAGCCAAATGTGAGCGTCAAGTTGTTTTATTAAAATAAATACTTAAGATGAGGATTTCTTTTATATTTTAAAGCTTCATACAAGATTCACATTAAAAAATAGCATATAAAATAGTCGCTACAATAAAGTGGACCATTCTTTTCTAAATAGACAGGGTCAAATATATTTTTTATAACAAACCTTTAACTATGCTCAAATCCAAGAATGAAATATGGAGTGCCTGTTTCAAGAGGACATTTTAAAATGCCAATGTGGTATTTTAGGTAAACATGTTTAGAAGACACAATCATGTCCTTATTTTGTCACAGGAACACCGTATCGACTGCATCAAGCTTATTAGCAGCTGTCTAACTTCCTTCTACATTTGTGCTAGCGCTCATGCTAAATAATTGGGACGTCAAAGCTTCGCTGGACATTGCGAGTTCATGGTTTTCAGAAGTTTTTTTATAGCGTTTTTTCCACTGTTTCCATATCCTGTATTAGCAACGTGACGGATCTTTAGTAGCATGTAGGCCTGCAGTGATTTATTCGGTTAATTTGAATACCTCAATTACAAAAAGTAATCTAGGATTTTTGCCACCATGAGCTTCGGTAAAATGCACACACCTTTCACAATTGGCACTGGTCGTATTTGAATCCGCTATGTTGTGTGGAGAAGTGACTTGTTTGGTTGCGCTGTTCGTGCCATGACCGCCATTGTGATAATGTTTTACAGATTGCACATCGTATACAGTATATAGCCCTAAACATAACTACCACATACACCATTTAGAAAAAAAACACTGGATTATCTAAATAATTCAACAAATTCCTTCATTACTTAGTCAAATGTTTTATTTATTTATTTATTATTTCTCTTAAACCATCAAAAAATATATTTTTCCCGATTAATTGACAATTTCTATAGATTCCTAAAATATTCGCTAGATGCAGCCCTAGTTACGTGTCGGTACAATTGAATTCCAAACATTCACTGTAGAACTTCTTCTACAGCATAAGCATTTCTTGACTTTTTATACCCCGTTCTATTTCTTGAAAGAAAAAGTCAGACTGGGGTTCCTCAAGGCGAGACGTCACCTAGCCAAGTATATCAAGTATTCACCACATTGGGTGGATTTCCACCTTTCTACCAGGGGTCCTCACTTGGTGGGTTGGGGCAGTTTAAGGAGTCTGACTTGTTGCCTTGCCTTCGTACTGTATACAGTATATTTGTGATCTCATGTACTGCAGTTTTCATCTTTCATTTGAATTAGTGCTTATTTCCATGCATGTAGCTATGACTTCATCCATTGCTCTATAATGCACTTTAGATGTCATTACAGTATGTGCCCGTATGTTGCTGAGGTGATAAAATACAAGTGTACATACATGAAATGCTTCGATAAAAAATGCTTGTCGGTACAAACTGGCCGCAGCTTAAATGTTTACATAGGTTTTGGTCAAACACAATGTTCGACGACTAAGTCAGGGCTGGCCCATAAAAAATCTCCCGTTTTCCCTTCACAGAATAAATGTTTTACCCTCACCTTCTCCAGTGCTTTTTCAAGGACACGCTAAGTTCAGCCGCCGCTGTTTCACACCTTTGCAAAGCCCGAGAAACTCCCACGAACGGCAGAAAGTCATTGGCTGTAAGAGAAGAGAGCCAGCCCTTGTTGGGGGCGCCTAATGTCGGCTTTGAATGCTACATTGAGCATAGCCAGCCTCGCTACGGAAGTATACGCCACATGCATCACTTTCCCGACTAGATTAATAATCAAGGCTGCCATATTGGAAGTGAAAACGGTCAGTTTAGGAGACGACCACTTTCTCACCTGAGCCCTGCCCCCCCCATTTTAGGCGTGTGCATTCATGGTGTAGTTCATGTGTGATGGTGAGACGTGTCATGAATGTGTGGTCGATTTGCCGCCACGGCAGTGAGGATGCATAAGGTGGAGGACCGCCTCCTCTGCACTGACCACGCCTTGCAGCTTGTTTGCCAAACACGCTTAGGCTGTTATCAGGAGAGTTGAAATCTTTATGGTAGGTCAGATGTTTATGCTTTATACGCTGTGGTGCAACCCCAATGAAAAGCAGATGCCCATTGGCGCGGACAGCCTTTTAGTCCCGGTGTTTGTTTCAGTGGCCATTTTGTCATCTATTGCTCCATCAAAAGCCACCCACTCATGCACACTCATCTTATGCTCTCTTTATTCTCATCATTAGCATCTCTTGGTCCCTCCCCGCCCCTCCCCATCCTCTCATTTCCAACCCAAAGGTTAGTGGGGGTCTTAAACACCATGGTGACATTCAGAGCCGAGCGTCATCGCCACCCCTCTGATCTCTCCCTGTACCGCATCCTCCTCCTCCATCCCCTGCCATGGCACCATCTTTCTCCTGCAGGGAAGGCCTTCTGGACCAATGCTGTACCTGGAAGAGAGGCTGTCTTTAGTAGAGCTGCTGTGCGTGTGACATGTCAAGTACATCTCATAAGCCGGACGTGCACGTGCCTTTTAATCTAACCTTGACCTCTACCAGTACAGAGTAGTCTGAGGCAAAGACATCCAAGGTTATTTTGGGAATATGCAGCCAAAGCCGTCTCCTCGACCCCACGCCCATCACCCCCACCTTGTCTCCTTGGCTGATACACAGTGCTGATAGAAGGTGAAGAGCTGCTGGCCTATTGATGAGCGGGGCGGGGGCAAGGACCGTCACGGCAGCAGTGGGTTAAAGAGATCATGCATGAAGTGATGCAACTGGAGATTGTTGCGATTGGCCAGTAAAAATAGCTCTCATGTCTGTGGAGTATACTGTATGTAGACAAAGATGGTAGTTGGTTGGTAGCATGAAGAATATCCCTCTGGTCTGGGGTGGTGGACCAGCTTCACTGCCTTGTTGTGTGGGGGTGTCACAAGACGATACACAACATTGGGCTGCCAGAACAAGATGAGTCAAGATTCTAGCATTACTTCTAAGAAAATATATATTCTACTATTTTACTACATTAATCATTTCTGAACTGTGTGTATGCTAGTAGCCCCGCCTCCACCCCCCAGACAAGTACAAAACAGACTGAGAAAGGGCTCACTCCATTCATGTCATTGTTCTATGGAACAAATGTGCAAAGGTGTTGAACAATGCACAGAATGAATCATCTTCCTTCCTGTTTGGAGGCAGTGGCACATGGCAATATTTTGATTATAAGCTTCATTTTTCATTTATTAGCGCCCCAGGCAGAGACCTATTTTGGTCTGCTATTGCCTAACCTGGCATCCACCTTCCTTGTGACCCAAATTGACTGCCATCTACCATAGACCAGTACAGACCAGTACCTGAGGTTATTGAAACACAACAGCACCAAAGCCACCAACCGAGGAGCCGTGCCCCATCGGTGTTTGGTACAGGTTCCAGTACACATGTAGTACCGCACCACCACCGCTGCCACAGCGGTGGCCTACTTCTTCATGTACAGCATGCACGTCTGCCTCTGTCGTCTGGGCCGGCCTGTGGTTTTGCTTCCTCATGGTAAGGGAACAGATTAGACAAATACAGCCCTTTCCTACGAGCACCCCCCCCAAAAAAAATCACTCACACACACACACTATCCATTAACGAGGCAGCCATGTGTAAAATAACCAGATTTTCTCTTGCCTCACTGCTTCTCTTTCTTCTCCTGCTCCCTTGACCCCCCCCCCCCCCCCCCCCAGCAAACCCTCCCCCTCTTCCCGCTTGCTTCCTTCCGGGCCTTAAATCCCAGCCCCAAACACACAGCCCAGCATCCCCTCACTCCAGCATAATTACAGCCATTGCTATCCAACCCCGGCACGGCGCCCTCCTTTGGAACAAAGGTATCAATTATAACCCAAGTGGTAACGGGAGATGGGTGGGCGCACGCTCGCACGTGTGTCTCGTTGGGTTGGATGTACCAAGCGGTCGCTGTGGTCTTTGACTGGCGTTTTGTTTGTGCGTTCCAGTCTCAGAGGAAACATGGTGTTGACATGGCAGAGCGTTCCTGTAGCAGAGCCCTCGAGCTGCGTACACTCCTGACGGCACGGATGCTGCTCCTGCAAGGGGGTGTCTACCTACACGGCAGCAGTCCCTACCTTCATTTTGAACAGGTCAAACTTGGCGGGATGCTTCTAAACTCTTGGATTTCAGAAATATGAAATCCGCTTTTGCTGTGGGCCAGTTTGCCGTTACGGTTACCCTGAGTAGACACCACAAACGTATCATCACTAGGGGGTCACGGCATCTCTCAAGATGGAAATGTGATGAATTTCTCTGTCAGGAATAAATGTCTCTGTATAAATTGGTTGCATGATAAAGGGAAATGAATTGTGTAATTTTGCCCGCCTCCGTATTGTATTGGCACGTGCATGGATGTCTGCTTTCCTCATCTCTCACCCCCACAAGGGGCAGGAGGAGGGTTCACTCTCTGTGTTGGTTCAGCGTCAGAGTCAGACCTCTTGTCAGTTGTGCAATCTCTGTGCGGCGAGGCGGGTCAGCAAGGGAGCCCCAGCGTCCCATCAGCAAGTAACAGGAAACTTCAAGTGTTGATCATTTTTTGATCAGAACACAATACTCACTGCGGTCCTGGACACTGCACATTATTTACAGTTAAGATATCAATATAAAGGTGCTAAAATGTGAACATCTAGCAAAGATTGAACATTGCAGCCTTGGTGTTTGTGAGGAGCTGGTAAGGGGGGGGGGGGTTATCCATCTCATCACCATTGTTTTCTGACAGTACACAGCTGTACAATACATGCCACTTTTTACATGACAATGGCTTTACAATGAAACTGGTTTGATGCCATATCAACAAACCAGAAGGGGAGGCTAGCGAATAGTGAGGCTTCATTTATTCGACAATAGCAAGCTAGCATGCTAATGTTAACAACAGGCTAGTATAGACCCCCATAATTGTGCTCAAGGAAGTCCATGCAGGTCTCCCTTGAGCCAGAGTCTTCCTTTTGTAATGGCCTCGGATTTGCAATGAATGTCGGTGGAGTTCGGACAAGTATGGCATTGTGGTATTAAACACACCCTGGCAAGCTGACACAGTGGAGGCGGTAGCACAAACCTTGTCCAACTCCTCATAAGAGGGCACTACTCTCCTCCGACCACTGCCACTCCTTGGTCTTTCTTTTGGTCTATGTAGTCCTCCTTTAATGGCGGAGTTTTATTTGTTGAAAAGACCAAAAAATCATTACATCTGCACAGTCCGTTTCTGTTACAAATGTCTGAGGCACTCTTTCAGATGGACAAGGGACAGCAGGTTTCCTCTGGTATCCATGTTTCGTTGCGTTTCCCATTGTTAGAGTTGCAATGCAATGTAAAAACATTGGAGGTCAGGCCTGACTTTTTTCCAGGTAAGCCTCAATTATTAAAACGGTTCGCCCCCTCACACCAGCAAGCTGTTGGAGGTTGGACCGAAAAAAGACTCTGAAATCCAAACCATGACATTGAAAGCATGACAATGGAAAAGCAAAGCTCCAATAAAACCCTGAAGCAATGGAAAAGGGGCAGGAGTCATACTTAATTGACTCAGGCTGGCAAGGCTTGAGGAAGTTCAGCTGCAGATGATGCCTTCATCCAAGTTGCTTCCTTCTTTGTCTTGGCATTGAACATGTGTCAACCAGCATACGTAGGTCTGAAAGCGTGATGGACACACGTGGGTCACGGTACGGCACCATGCCATGCACACATTGTCATAGAATACCTGGAAGCCAATCACTTCTGATTTTTCATAACACATTTTATGCTAAATACAAGGTGTGTGTGAGTGCTGGGGGGGGGGGGTTTACAGGATCAATGGCCAAGTACACCCTTTTTGTACCTGGCTCATAAGTTGTGATTTAGATAAGCCACACATTTTGTTGCATATGCTTTGAGCGTTTTCCAGTCTGGCATTGTTTGCTACTGTACAGTATATGCATTCCTTTTTGCTCTCGCTCATAAACACATTATAATGGGACTCGTCACTAGCTCGTCATTACAACTCTGTACTCTAGGTGTTGCCACACTGGAACTGGGGAATGTTGAAAAAGATTTGCCTCCACTCTGCCAGAGTATAGTAAACTTGCACCCCTTCTTTCAAAGTCCATTTTCATTTTTTAGAATTCAGTTTTTTTGTATTTTCAGGCCCTCATTTCCACATTCTCAGAATTATGTATGGATGCATGACTCTTGTTTTTAGACAGACATGGGGCAAACGGCGCTCTTATTTTGAAGGACGGTCACGGAAGTATGAGTGTAATATATATTTATAGTTGTAGTATCTTGCTGTATTTTGATTATTTAAAACACACCCCAAACTTCTTTTCTCGGCACATTGACACATAGTTATGCTAGTTCTGTCAACAACAGCAGCGACAACGCTTACGATGTCCGCTCTCCTTGGGATGGCTGTGTCTTCCAGCACAAGACCTGTGCTCCAGTCCTCAGATTAATAGAAATGCTGATGGCAAACCAGCATCTTGAGTCTTTGTAGCCCAAATGGAGAGCTCGGTATCCACTCTTATTTCTGAGAATGACGCTGAGACTAGCGATAAGCGAGGTGTCGTCTTGGCTAGTATCAGTGCGCCTAGGAAAGAAGTTTTGGTAGTGTTTTAAGTCATCTAAATACGGCCAGATACTGCAACTATTACGTGTCATCATCAGTGCACGTGTTGATAGCATGGATATCAAACCATGCAACATTGTTAGAAGTTTCTTTTTAGAGGGCTTCATAGTGGAAATAGGTGTATCCCAATAACAGCATTGTAAGCTAGCTCATATTAACTCCTTTTTTAAGAATGTTAGAATGCACCGAAAGGGGAAATATATGTGTTCATGTTTCACATGAGGATTGGGAATGATGATTCCGAGCATCTTTTAAATGCAGTAAATGGTAGTCTGCAGTAAGACTTAGGCTAGCGAGGAGGCTAGCGAGGGATAAGAATATCTCAAATATACAGTATAATGTTTATTTAGAGCACACATGCAGTACGTGCATAATAAAGGCCTGGTTATGATTTTCAGATTGTCAGTGAATGCAACCTGCTGTGGTTGAATGGGAATGAGGAAGTGTGGTACTAGTCTGTAACGTAGCCACGTGGCTTGACATGATGGCGCATGCATCAATGATGCCAAAACTTTGACCTGATCTACCCCCACCTTGGTTGAACACCGGGGACTTCTGTTGGCAAATGAGACATTATATTCCCACATCCACATCCATGTCCATGTAAGTCAGAGAGTGAGGACGTGGTTGGGCCATTGGTTGGTTAGACGCTTTACTTGGACACTGATTGGCGAGGAAGTTGTGGGGATTTGGACTAAGGATGGTCTGAATGATGTAACCTAGACGATAACTAAGCCCCATTCACACCCCTAGCCCCACAAATGGAAATACTGGGATGTGTACTGTCACCCCACTTTTACCAAGAAATGATTGTCAGCCCAGTGTAGCGTTCCAGCAGCCTTACCGCCCCAGATATGCATCACCATGATTGCTGGAGGGTGAGGTGTGCCCAAGGCCTCATCCTTTGATGAGATTTGGCAGCTAATGCGGTACACTGACCGTTCACCTAATTCTGTCCCCAGTGACAGCTGGCCTTCATGTGCACGTGGTAGAGGGAGCTCTGCCAGGAGGGAACTGGAGTCAAATGGTAGAAGAAGTCTGATGGGATGACTCCTTGGCTATGTTGGACATGTTTGGTTGTCCACATGGAAACCTTTATTAGTTTTGGTGGGTTGAGATCAACTGTGGAGGATTAGTAAATACTTGGATCCAGAAAGGAAGGGATGCCTGTGGTGAAAAGTAGGGATCGACCGATATGTTTTTTTACCGATTTACCGATATCGATTTTTTTTCCATCACCCTTAGCCGATGGCCGATTTTGCTTGGGCTGATATTCGTGGCCGATACTGCTTTTGCTCCCTCAATTTACATGAAAAAATGACAATGATAAATATTACAGGTCTCAAGTTTAAACGAGTATTTATTTAAATGTAAACACTGAACACAGTAGGATTCAGCTTTCTTAAACACACATTTTAAAAGGAGTAAATATTCAACCATGTGCAAAATATTGAATAATATTGAGTTTTATCTAAAACTACGAAAACTAAGTTTTTTTTTTTTTTTTATCCCCCCGCCTCCACAAACACATCACACTGACACAATTTAGTACAATATATAAAACATTTCTCTCATCATTAAAGTTGGTGTTGTGCACGCTAAAGACCTCTGATAGCAGACATGGCTGCTCCTAGCCGTTGTCTGTGTGCGTGCATGCTCGGAGAGTGCACACACATAAAACGACATGCATTTAACCTCAGCCCGGCGTTGGCTGAATGAAACTCCTCCAAACACCATGGGACTGAATTGCCAAGGTTGCCATTAAAGCGGTGTTGGTAACAGCTGTACATATTAGCCTCCAACTACATCAACAGCTCCCTAATTCCAACGGTAGGCACTTTTAAAGATGAAGCATTCAGCAGCATTCCTGGTTTTCACACCCACAAACTAAACTATATTTTCAAGCACGTATATTGCATGCACTTGGCGTTCAGGTTTCTTGTTTCAACACAGGTGGCAATTTTTCAACTAAGTTTAACAATTAGAGAATAATGAAAAGTTGAACACGTCCCCTTGTGTGATTCACCACTTTTGCAGTGTGGGAGGGGGTACCGCGACTGTGTGTGTTGTAGGGTCCTCCGGCAACACAAAGCTGCCCGGCAGATTCCAGTCTGTGAATCATGCGGCGGAAAATCACGTATCGGCTGATACCGATTCAAGTACAGAACGCAAATATCGGCCCGATGTATCAGTCGATCCTTAGTGAAAAGGATGGTAAACACAAGGCACACCTACATGTGGTGCTGTAAACACACACAGACGGAGCCAAGCGACACACCAAACCACATGCGCATAAGTCCGCCGTCTTACGTTTTCCAAGGCTGATCTAGACTTACTTCTAGCAGCCATTGGTAAGACAAGACAAGAAGGTATCTGTTTAACGTGGTCATGCCGTCATCAACAATCCTGTTTCAGGACAACAAAGCGCCATGACCACGAGGATGATGGCTGCTCAGATGTCTGATGTTGGGCTCCTTTCCAACACTGGAGCACGACACCCAATGTGACGCTCCAGACATTCTTAATGACACCCGACAGCTTATATTACAGAAATAATTACAAAGACTCAAAATAGTCTAAATGTCAAATCCTAGGCACAAAACTACATTCATTCATTCATTTTCTACCGCTTATCCTCACGAGGGTCGCGGGTGCTGGAGCCTATCCCAGCTGTCTTTGGGCTAGAGGCGGGGTACACCCTGGACTGGTGGCCAGCCAATCACGGGGCACATATAGACAAACAACCATTCACACTCACATTCATACCTATGGACAATTTGGAATCGCCAATTAATCTAGCATGTTTTTGGAATGTGGGAGGAAATCGGAGTGCCCGGAGAAAAACCACGCATGCACGAGGAGAACATGCAAACTCCATACAGAGATGGCCGAGGGTGGGATTGAATTGCTGTGAGGTCTGCGTGCTAACCACTCGACTGCCTTGCAGCACAAAACTACATTTCAATCAAAGTCTAATGATTAAAGCAACTTTTCCTATCCTGTTGCTCTTCCCTAAATGTTGTCCTTTTCCCCCCGTCTCTCTCTAGGAATCTTAACGATGGAATAGCAAGATAGCAGCTAGCTGTCGAACTCTTTGCGGCACCAGAGAACTCCTTCCACGCACTGCCCCTGCTTCTGTGGGGGGCCCCCGCCCACCATGGCGGACCCAGGGATGTTGAGTTTATTTGGGGACGATGCGGGGCTGTTCTCAGATGGATTAGATGGTTTAGGAGACTGTTTTCCTCAACAGCCTACCACTGGCCAATCCAACACTCTAGCCCAGCCGCCTAACCCCCCCCTCAACCACGAACACCAGGGAAACCGGGGTTACCACCAGGGGATGCTCCTTGGTTCTGGGTCCGCACAGCCCAAACTGGGCCAAATGTATGACCACAACACCTACACGGGCTATGACCAGGCCGGTGCTCCTGGGGGAAGAATGATGTCTCAGAACGGTCCCAGCCAGGGGCCACCAAATATGAACCCAACCATGAATGGCATGGCTTCCCACTACCATAACAGCCCTGCTAACTCTAGTAACACCCACCATGGGTATCCGGGTGACACAGGAGGAGGAGCATCGGGGGGTGGGGTTTGGGCCCAGCAGCACCAAAGCAGGTCAGCATATCAACAGGCTGCAACGCAAGCAGGGAGCGGCCCCAACCAGATGGGTGCTTTCCAAATGTCTCAAAGCAACTATGGCAGGATGCAAGGCCAACCTGCATCCAATGCAACTCGCATCAGCCAACACTACCCCACACAGAGCCTGTCAGCCCCCCCTGCACAGGACCCCTCTCACTACATGGGACATGTTGGAATGGTGGGGGGTCAAATGAGACACCCGCAGCCGCAAAGCCAGGGTTACACCAACATGAGCCACACACCTCGATTCCCACATTCTCCCTCGCGGCAGCCTCCACACCCTCACCAACATCAGCAAGGGATGGCTGGCTTTGGGGGTGCCCAGTACCCTGGCTATCAGCCCCAGTATGGCGCCATGGGCTCTGGGATCGGCCAGGGCGCCAATACTAATGTCGCCAGCAACACCAGTCCTCCGATGGGACCGGGACAACTTGGCCAAAGGTTTAACCAGGGATCAGGCCCAGCTTCTGGGCAACAGGGGCAGCGATACCCCCCTGGACCACCCCACCAGACACACTCTGTCCCCATGCAGCCGCAGGCGGCAGGGCAGCAGAGCCAGCCTATGCACCCACTCAGCCACTCCCAGCCCCCAACTCAGTCCCAGTCCCACCTTGCACCCCCAGCTCAGGGAACCTACCCCTCCCCCTCACCACTGTCCCCCATGCGGGTTCTGGGAACCCCGACGCCTCCACCCCAACAGGGCAGGCCTCCTAGTGCAGGCTTAACAGAGGTCACAGGGTACACAGCCCTGCAGTCTGCACCTAATGCCATCTCTCATGCTCAGAGACCCCCCCAAACCTCACTGTCTGCTCCACATGCCCAACACCAGCAGACCCACCCCAATGCCGGGCAGATGTATCCCGGCATGGGGCCGCAGCGTGGTCCCCATATGGGCCCCAGTCGGCCTCAGCTCCAGCCACAAGGTAAACAAAGTATTGATTTACTAACCTCACCTTCTACATTATCTGCCTATTTCTCGAACTAACCTTCATGTTTACAGGGCCTCACGAAGCCCCTGTCGGTCAGGGCGGGGATCCCCATCTTCTTCATTCCCAGCAGCAAGCCTCCAGAAGCGGCCAGCCCGTGCAGCCTTCTCCCATGGCTTTCCAGGGTCCATCTGTTAGCCAGCATGGAGCGCTTCCCATCAGCCAGCACGCTCACCTGTCCCCCCACCCCTTACAAGGCACACCCCCTAACCCCAACCAGGCCTCCCACCAGTGGGTGCCGCCGCCGTCTGCCGCCCAACCTCTCTCATCCCCCCCCAGCACCCCACAGAAAGTGCCTCATATGCAGGTGAGTCTCCATGGAAGTCATGGTTGTTTTCTGTGTGGGCGGGGTCATTGCTATGTTTGGCGTCTAAAGGAAGTATGCAGTGTTTGTGTACATGACATTTGAGAACACTGTGGGGCCCAGTGTGTGTTTGTGTGTGTGTGTGTTCATATTAGTGTCTTTCTTCTCTTTTGTGGCAGCTTTGGACCACGTGTGTGGTTCTGCTAGTGTGTGTGTGTGTGTGTGTGTGTGTGTGTGTGTTGGGGGGTGGGGACGGGAGAATATGGATTTCTGCAGCTGTTTGTTTCCCAAGATGGGTATGCAACACCCACACAAACTACCACACACACGCATACAGGCGCCACCAGCATAATCTCCCACTTCAACCCCCCCACCGTCTTTAGAGGAAACCTCCCTTCCTGTCTCTGCCCCCTCCCTGTCTCCTCTCTTTCCGCTCTCTCTCCATGTCCCTTTCCCGGTCTTCCTTATTCCAGGGTGTCATCTCTTCCTGAATGTATGTAGCCAGATGTTCAGAGAGATGTGAGAGGAAGAAAAATGAGCGGTGGGGAGGATGTGGGACCCCAAGAGAGCGCATCGGGGCTCCATGGTGAAGTAGCCGTAAATGACTGGAGGGTGTGGTGGGAATATGGTTGCCGTCTCCAGTGGTGACATCCCATGTTTGTTGCTGTGGGTGCCTCATACCCTCTGCTTGTGTAGTAGCTGAAAGCCTCCTTTCTCCGCTGACCCATTCACACACAATGGCGGTCCTGTGGCTTCTCATGCACGCATCCAATCCCCTTCCCTCTGTGTTCTCATTCACGCTTCCTCCCTTACCATCACCCACCCTACCTCTAGCCTTCATGGCCTACGTTTGCTGCTTGACATTTCAGTTGTCACACTCAATTTATCCAGCGCTCCTGACCTAGATGCCAGGTTGACTGGTGAGCGCTGCTTCTTGCTTGGTCCTGCTTCATGCGCCATCCTAAGTACTGCAGCCTGCGGCCCCCCCATCACGCCGATACACACCAACAGTGTGGTCTGGGATGAGATGGCCAATGAGCCTCGGGTTAGAGGATAGTCTTTCTGGTGGAATCCTTTGACAGTGGTTGTGCACGGCTCTTATGATGAGCATGTTTGACAGGCAGACACACGCCAACATGGACTGGTCAGTCTGGTGATGGCTGCATGTCTCCTAGCCTAAGCTCCATCTGTTCACTAAGCATGGCTATTACACGCACACACACACACGTGTGCTTCCGTCCGCCACTCAAGGTCACCGCTCTGCCAGAGCGCTGTGCTGCGTGACCTTTATTCTACATCACATATGCACGTGCACACACTCCGGCTGACGTATAACATGCCTGTCTCGCCCCTCCCCCGGTTGTGAGGGGGGAAGGGCGTTTCTAGGAAATGCTTCTAGTTTGCTCATATTCTCTTCACCCCCTTCCCACTCAACCTTTTTGATCAACCTGTTTTCCTACCCGTCCATCAGCACAGCAGCATTTCCCCAAAAAGGCCACATGTCCTGGAAGCGGTTAGGTATGGAAAATGATTCCCCCCTCCCTGCTTTGTGAGCGAATGCAAACTGGTTAAAAGGTCTGCATGTCCATGGCTGTCACCTTCGCCACTTGTGACGCCACCAGTCAATTCCGTGGAGAACTTTCACTAGCTGTGACGTTTGAGGACAAAACTAGCAACTTCTTTTTCCCCTTTCCTACAGCTACAGGATCCTCTGTCCTCAGCTTTTTTCCGCTGCTGTTGGCATAAATGGATGTGACATAACATGGCTAAGCTAGCCTTACAGCCACATAATTTGTAACTTTGAAACAAATCAGATGCAATTCAAAGGTCTTGAAGGGGCATGAAACAACAAAAATGGGCATGAAACCTTAGACTTGATGATTTGTTCATACAACACACACTCCTTTGTGCGCTGTGCAGTTTCACCTACTGAGGCGATCAAGTGCACTTTGCAACACCAATGTAGTCATGCTGTGTTTATTTGGAATTAGCCATTTGACGTCCCTCTGTTGTGGCTGCAAAATGTCCTGGAAGAAAAGAATTCTGGGAAATTTGTTTAATAGCATTTCTCTCTTCCCTTACGGTGTCCCTCCTTCCCTCCATTTTGTCTTGGTGGCACTATTTACGTGTGTCAGCAGGTGTGTGTGACCTTGCAGTGCGTGGGTGTGAGCATTAGCATTTGCCTGATGCAGGTAGACTTGGGAGTGATAGATACCCCACCCCCGTCCCGGGTGCCAGCGTGTTCTGCTGGCGTACGTGTGGATGCTGCGATGGCGTTTTTCTTGTTAAGTTTGCTGATGCTCACGCGCGCCACATTGACACATTTTCACACGGGAAGGCACACACGTAAATGTCACGGTGTGGCGCCCCGTGGGCTTTTCCTCTACATGCCTATTTGAAGCAGAAATGTGATAGACATCCATCGAGTAACTTATTGGCAGATAGTTGTCATCTAAAGGCTTTTGGTTGATGGTGGCCATGTTGTCACAGCAGACACGTGCTTGTCAGGCCCATAAGGGTGGGAACTAAATTAGGGATGGGGCCCAATACAAGTATCGGGTTCTGTTAGCAGTGTAGCTTATCAGACCACATGCGGAGCCAAAAGAGTATAAGCAAACCAAAGTGTCTCAACTAGGCCTGTCCCAATGATTGATGAATTCATTCATCAATCAAAAAGGTCAATTAAATAATATAAACCAAAAAGTGCAAAATGGTGCGTGCTCACAAACGGCGTTGCTCGCTAAATTGCTTTCTTACAGACAACTTCTGTGTCAAGCTAATGTCTCACGCAGGTACGCTATTGGTTCAGATGTGAATGACGCCTAGCATGACTAAAATAAATGAAAAAAATGTTGCACTCATTTGATATCAACTATAATTTGTACGCCACCAGCAAAATGTGTTTTTGTCACAGGCCTGGCTTCGACAATAACAATGCAACAAGCCAGAAGGTATGTGCTATGTTTGTGTTGTCCGACTGTCTATGAAGTTGTGAAGGCGTCGGGCTGAGCACAGCTACGTTTGCTAACAGTCCTCTGTCTATGTTTGCTAACAGTCCTCAGGCTGTGGTATCAAAATAGTGTGGGGAATTGGCAGAGAATGAAACTGAGGTTTCAGTCCGAAGTGAAAATGTGATATGATGCATTCCTATGCTCAATTGTGATTGACAGTGTTTTTTGGGTTTTTTTTGTATAATGGAGTCAAAGTTCGTGTTGCAAGAGCAGCGCCACCCTGTGGTGTATGTCATAAAAATAGTAGTTCAGTGTAGTGCCAAATGAGGAGTAGAAGTGAAAGCTCACACAAACAAATGCTCTCTCCTCTGCGAGGATGACACACAAAAGCACACTTCCTCACTCTGACTTTTTGAAGTGTGGAGATAATTTATTCGTGTCATGATGCCTGATTTCCCATCTGCTGCTGGGACCCCGAGCAGCTGGAGAGAGAATGAAAGGAGGGGGGCGTTGGAAGAGAGGGAGAAGGGGTAGCGGCAGCTGGAGTGGCTCTCAACAGCTGGTAGCCACTTTCCTTTCACACAAGGCATACGCTGGAGCGCTGAGGATGAGGAGGACGGAGGATTGAATTTGCAGAAGGGCAGAAAAGGAAAAACCACATGTCAGCCAGTTTGTTTACCAAGGTTACAGTCTTGGTGCTGAAGTGTGTGTGTGTGTGTGGGGGGGGGGTTATAACACAGGGGAGTGAGCGGTAGTCATGTGACTCCGTGTGTCTGGGCTCCACTTCACTATGGTGCACACATGCTGGTCTATTCAACACTAACCCAACCGGAACTCATAATAGAATAACACGACTCTATCTGTACACATCTCATCCTAGTCGAAGACCAGCTGGAAGATGCCAATCTACATTTGACTATGTTGGACCTGAAGTAGGGTCTAGGTAGACCTTCATAATGCAAAAGAGGAAATGTTCTCCAGTGGATTTAGATGAGGGGAATTACCACATCTCTACATAGCCGACCGCCGTTTGACGCCCCTGTACAACCTGAAGCTCCATCCTTCCGGTGAAGGATCACGGCGCCGCCAACATATCTGAATATTTTGATGACATTCTCCTGATATTTTCTTGTCTTATGCTCCAGAATGGCTTACAGAAGTGATTCCACTTGTTGAAACAAGCTAACGATGAGGCTTATGTGCTTGGATTCTTCCTCCGTTGGTAGTTTGGTGTCACACGGGTCTGTCTACAGCGCCTTGTGAATGACATCCTTTTCACCCAGCAATCCCTTCCTGTCTGCTGGATAAAGCAGGCCTGTCCCAACCATATTCCACCAAGCTAGTTCCAGCATTTCGGCAGTTTCTGTGGAATTCGTGTTTTAGTGTGATCTTGGACTGTTTTGTGTTGTGCTGCTTACAACGGGGTATGTTTATTTGGGAATTGTTTTGTCTTAAATGACTCATGCCAGCATGGTTTCTTTCTTATTGGTTTGAACTGTTAGACCTAAATTTTAAGGCTCCAAATGAGCCTGAAAAAAAAACCAGAATACCAGCCATTTTCTTATCGGAGGACTCTAAACCTGTCTACCCTAAACCACATCACCCAACCTGAGCGTCTACCTTCATTCAGTCACACCTTCCAAATGCCGACATGACAAATGGGTGGGATCAGACCTCAAACTTTGCGCTCATCTTCAGCCAAATGTTTTCAGTGTACATTTTCTACATCATTCATTGAACTGGCTTCACTATTCCAATATGTCTGTCTTGTAAAAATACTCTGCTGCCAATCTGATTTGTCTCGTATAATTGAATGCAATTCCATTGGCATTAACCATCGTCTCTCTCCTTGGCCCCTCAGCATTCCCCCTCGGACCCTTCCGCCGATACCTTAATGACGGCTCCTGACAGACCCGCTGGCAGCACGGCTGACTCCAGTCAGCCTATCAGCACGGAGCAACCCAATGGCAGGGAAAGTAAGCCAAAAAAGAAGAAGAAAAGGAAAACAAAAGCAGAGGATGGAGAAGAAGGGCAAAACGTGACACAAGGCGACGACGATGACGGCGGCAAGTCGGAACTTCCAGTCACGGGGTGTGAGCAGGGTATTGGCGTGGGAATTGGACACGGGATTTCCCCACCTGCTGAGGAGAAGCGAAAACGCAAAAAGAAACCAAAGGAGAAGGCAGAGGGCAGTGAGCCCAAGACTCCCAAGACGCCTAAAACACCCAAGAACCCCAAGACTCCCAAAGAGCCGAAGGAGAAAAAAGTCAAGAACTCCACACCCAAGGCCAAGACCCCCAAAAAATCCAGGTAGGAAATATCTCTGATGCTCTTGACAGTGTAGTGTTTATGTAAGCAAGGCTTGTGAACTTCTGGGCAGTATCTGGTTCGTTTCGGTCAGTGTGGGATTCATGTTCACAATGTAGGATCGTATTGAACTTGCCTGCTTCTGTGCCACCACGGGAACTGGTGCACGATGAGTACTCGGCTGCAATGTCTTCTCAGACATGAAGGAAAATAGTCAGCACACCCTGATGATGCGGTTGTAGATGCAGGCTGGTGTAACCTGATCTTTTTTTTTTCACTGATATCAGAGTGATATTGGATATATGGTATCAGGACACCAGGCAGTATCATCAGATGGCTTGTGTACTTCCTGAGTCAGAGGACATGAGCAAAGGCAGAGATGGGAGTCTGAGCTGCTTTCATTGTGAAGGTGGAAACTTGATCCGACAGAGGAATGTGTCAGGACAGCCCCCACCTTTCTCTCTCTGCTTTACCAGCCCTCCCTCTCTCTCTTTCTCTCTCCATCTCCCTCACTCGTTCTCTCTCCATCTCCCTCTTTCTTTCTCTCTGTCTCCCCCCTTCTCCCTTCGTCCCTCTCTCTGTCCCTCTCGCTCTTGCGGCCCTTTTTATCCCGAGGAAGAGGGAGGGCCAAAGGGGTCAGTGGTGGGGGAGTGTATGCATGCATGCATTGGCCACTGGAGAAGAGGCGGGGGTTGGGATAGTTTGGGTGAGAAGAGCGTGTGAGGCGATGAAGGGCAGGCGTTTGTGTGTGTGTGTGTGTGTATTGGGGGAGGGTCTTTCCTCCTTTGTGGCAGAAAATGGCGTCTAATGATAATGAAGGCCATGCTGCTGACCACTCCACAGCTACGATTGGGTGGGGGTGAGGGAGTCCTGTGTGTGTGTGTGTTGGTAAACTAGCTGTTATCTGTTGTCAGGCTTTCCTCCATCTTGAGTGGTGGCCTGCAGCGCCCAGGTTAATTTAGCATAATAATGGCTACTGGCCATTCACTGCTACTCTAAAATGGTGGACCAGTACAATTACCCAAGCCTTCATCTTTCCTTTCCTCCCATCAGTTGTATTGCACCCATCATGACATGCATTTATACTTTTTCATCTTTAAAGGAAAAGTGCTTTTTGCAGGTTCTTTTGACCATCATCTACACTTCGGATGCAAAACATGACCACCCGTCTTTCTCCCTTTACTGTGTTCTAAAGAGAAGATTTTGTAAAAAAAAAAAAAGACGGCTAGCATGTGGGAGCTACTAATACACATCTATTTCGACTATAAACCCTAACACCCCGCCCAGCTCCCCCTTAAAGGCCAGCCATGTTGTATTGACATAAGTGAACTGTATATAAAGCAAGCTACCGAGACATTGTCATTTGTTTAGCTAACAGGAAGAACTATTTTTCTGGCAGGAGGTAACAGGTCCACTCCAAAACAATGGCATGGAACACTGGCTGGGAAACCAGGAATAGCCAAGCAAATTATGTGTGCTGTATTTACATCTTTTCTCTAAACGACTAGACTGACTCGCACCTTTCCACTTGACTTTGGCTAGGTGGAAACGGGTTTCTACCACTGCGGGGTTGGTTTGTGCCAACAATTCTCCCTTGGTTGTGATGCACCACTTGGAGTGGTGTCCTCCTTACCATCCACACAGGGCCCTTCCATCTGTGGTAATGCCACATTTGGCATGTGTATTCTATCAGTTCATGCACAGTCATCCCTCACAATATAGCACTTGGATTATCTCTACCCTATCTCTACCTGCAATCAATAAATGCTCTGTGGTACATCCGAACATGGAAGTCCATGGGATATGTTGTATGGTGGTCACTCAATGGCAGTGATGACGCGAAATATTGATGATACATTAGCTTACATGACATTAGCTTAACACTGCATGAAGTCATTCATGGCATTTCCCCACATCACACATCCATTCCGTGTGGAAGTGGTACGTTTTAGAAGAAATGCATGTGATGCTAACGAGCTTGCTAGCTAGTGACTGTCTTGAGCCCCTGCAGTATTAGAATTGCAATGTCATAAATAGTCATAAACCAATTTTCTACGCTCAAAATGATTTTATGTCATTAACATGAATTCCTATGTCTTCATTCGTTGCGGTCGGGTCTGGAACTAATTACAGTGACAGGAGCCACAGTGCAGAAGTTATTTATCACTTTCACTTTGCGACCATGGTGCCTTCAGGGACCACTGAATCTAAACACTTACCGTAGACACGGGAGTGAAGACAAACATGTTAAATGTATGCTGCTAGAAAGGCGGCTATTAAAGCTCCAGCAAGGTTTTCTATCCATGCTGTGAGCACGTAGTAACGGGTACATTGATGCCAACACATCATACGTGGAGTATTTTAGTATAACCTCCTTCCTGTGCGCATTGATTTCACATCGCAACATAGAAAGGAACGCTTCACCTAGCCTTTGGCTAGTGGCCTGAGGCTTTGGGAGCCAGTGTGCGCTGAAGCTAGTCGCTAGCCTGTGGCCACTGATGTTAGTTCTTGGCCCTAACAATGTTCATAACCATCATCATAACAATATGCTTCATATGCACGTCACATGATGGACATTTTTTGAGGTTTTTTGACAAGGCCTGTTACGTGCCTTCTTAGCTGCCTCTTTTCACCTGTTTTTATATCTTTACACGGCACAGAAAGGAGAAAGATGCGTTCATGGCTCACGAAAGGATGGTGGATGATGGACAACATTCCTAAAAAAAAAGTGTACTGTTCCTTTTAAGACTAAGAATCATTGCATTCGTTTCTTCCTCAGCCTGGAAAGACTTTGCATTGTGAATGTGCAGGATATGTTCATATTCAGGGTGGATGCATTTTGATGTAGTAAATATTGGTATGGATTAGGGCTGGGTGATATGGACCTTAGCTAACTGGTCTAATGGATGTCAGCCTCTGCACGCATTGCTGCTAAATGCCTGTCATGCTTGTCATGAAGGAAGATCTAGTCACCCATGCCATTCCAACCGCATATGGAAGATATTTTTATCCCACTCTTGTTTTGTTGACGCAGACATGGGGCAAACGGTGCTCTTATTTGGAAGGACAATCACGGAAGTGTGTTCCATGTGTGTCGAATGTGTATTTGCGGCTAACCTTCCTTACATTAAAGCCTTAAAACGCAACGTGGTGAAAATATATTCTTCAAGCCCAGGTCGCGTGCACACACGACCAGTTGGAGTGCAAAACTAAGCTAACTTTACTAGCTTCCATTCAAGAGGAGATTCATCCAACTTTCACCAGCATTTATCACCATTTCAACCTGTGTAGGTAGGAAGGTCCGCCGAGTAAATGCTTCCCCAGACACGGTCCTCCCCCTGACAGCTTTTCATTCATCTTTCATATCCGCCGCAGCACACAGTCATCCACTGGGCTTGTTTTCCTTTTATCATTGGAAGAATCTATACCGGCCAACCCTAGTATGGATACATACATACTGTATGCCAGGTGTCCCAATCAGCTTTAAGTGAGCAGGAAATGACCTTGGCTCCACTCGAAAGCACAATGGGAGATGCTTGTACTACTGGTGGAAGGTTTCATGTGTGCACACATCTTGCTGGCTGAGACGGAGAGAATCAGGTGCTTGACTTGCAGAGTCAGCTCATTTCTCTCCTTTGACCTTGCTCTCTCTCTCTCCGTCTCTCTCTCTCTCTCTCTCTCTCTCTCTCTCTCTCGGCCCGTTGGCTCACACCGCCTCTCTGTCTACTTCTCTCAGGAAGTACATCTATAAATAACCCGGCTCTCAGCTGCCACGCCCTTCCCCGTGTGTGATTTGTTTGCAGTACACACATTGTGGCACCCTGCTTGTTGCTGTGTGGAGATAGAACGTGGCTGTCATGGTGGCTGGGTGTCCTTGTCTCCTGGCCGTTGTTGTGGTGTTCTTTTGCCAGGGGTGATGATATACACACGATGTATGCATGCATGTCAAAGCCTCAGGTGTCCATTGACTCTCTTCTTTCTCCGAAAAGAAACATACCAGCTCCACGCTCTCGGGTCTAGCTCATAACCAGCCTGTTGATGGTGGCCATGGAGTAAGATCACTGTGCACCCAAGTGGTTCACCCTGTTAGCGGCACACAAGTTTGGGTTGGGTTGGATGATGTATATATTGGATGATATATTTCCTCAGTTTAGTGCCTTCAGTTGTGGCACTAAATCATTCTAAACACTGAACAATCCCCTCCCCGCCTCAACAGGTTGAATTGGCTATAAACCCTGGCCAAAGTTGGCTAGCTAGCTCCGTTTGGCTAGCTCCCACTCTGGCTTACATAGCGTGAATGGAAGCTAGCCGGGTTAGCCTGTGTGCGACTCGGGCATGATGAGTATATTTTCTATTAATTACCAGGCTATTAATAACCAGTATATAAGTATTAAAGCATTGAAGATGAATATTTAGAAGACTGTCTATATAGGCGTACATGTTGACAAATAAAAAAACAAAGGCACATATCCTGTTGTTTGTGTTGGAGAGTGTCTTATGATGCAGAATAGACAAAGTGGAACTTAACCATGTTAGTTCCTACTAAACTGATGCTTTGATTTAGAATATATGGCTTTTTTAAAACTAATTCTCTTCAATGCAATAGTCATTTGACTGTCCCAAGTATGGGTGGGACCTACATAGCAACAGCGCTATCACTGTTGCTAGGGAGCCATATATCCAACTGCCAACTTGAAAGTAACAGTGACAAAGATGAATATCTAACGACCAACATGAAAAATTAACTTCAACATGGTAAACTGGTGGTAAAAGGGTGGTTTTCTTCTGGATGTCCCTCCATCTTTTGAAGATCCAAGCCATCCAGATTACACCGTGTCTTGGCGACTATATATGATGCTGTTTGTTACATCTTCTTCAATTCCAAATATGTGTCCATATTCTGGATCGCAGTATCCCCAGCGATTCCATGATCTGGATCAGTCTTTCATACTTTCTGCAACCAGTTGGAAACTTGTCCTGTAGTGGGTTTGTTTTGTGCTCTGACCTTTTTCTGTGGCGTTGTATGCACAAATGGCAAAAATTGACCTATCTAGCAATGTTGAAGAATCCTTTAAGAAATTCCTGGATCCTGGTGATCCGGATCACCCCCAAAGTGTCATCAGTTCTTCCGTTTCCCAACATTCCTGAACATTTCATCCACATCCATTGCACTGTGCTTTGTGCTGTGCTTGGCAAAGGTAATGTGAAACATAGCGGCGTTATATACGTCACTTTGTGCATTTTGTGCACTCACTGTAACAACACAAGTGCGTATTTCACCAAATTGTATGCGTTTGTTTCCTAAATGAAGCATAAACATGGCCAAATACAAAGAAGGCGTTCAGAAGATGTGTAATACAGTATTTGTAGCGTGTGGCACCTCAGCTAGCTGGAGTTGCCTGTTAGCCGTGTAGGATGGCTGACAGTAGATTCTGTGTGTGTGAATGTTGACTGCATGTATGTTCCATTGCTAACTAGAAACAGCAGTAGACTAGTAGACCTGACCAGGAAGTACACTGTTTGTGCTCACGTGGGAGCCCGTCTTATCTCATTTGGTTAAGATGGCGTATTTTCTATTATGTCTACTATATTGGCTAATAGTAGAGTAAAGGTGACTATAGGGGTGTTATTTCATGTCCAGAGGACTCTGTTAAAAAGGAGTCAAACAGGTTTCTATGCTCTACGCACTGCTGAGCTACTGCTAGCAAGCAGCATCCATTTCCTGGTGGAGGAACCCAAACAAACCAAATCATTATCCACAATTCCTTTATGAGACATGAACTATCTGTATTTCTATCTGTGCTAAAGATGTAAAAAGAGGCATCTCGGAAAGCACATAATGGGACATTCCTCGGAAGCCTCACAGATCATGTAATCTGCATCTGAAGCACATTGTTATTGTTGCGCCCAAGAACTACCTTACTGCCGTAGTGACACCTGGCCACACCACAGAGCTAGCGATGGCCGGCTAGCGACTAGCTAATGCTTCAAAGGACCAAAATGGGGCAAAATACTCCACGAATGACATGTTATCCTCAGTGTACCTGTTACTGCATGCTCATAGTTTGGATAGAAAACCTCGTTTAATAGCCGCCTCGCTAGGCCTTGTGGTCGTCTATGATTCTGCTTTTCTCGTTGGAATAAGAAGCAAAGATGTTACGGAATGGATAGTGGAGAAAGAGTAGTGTGTAGGAAGAGTAGAGTAGTGATGGAGTGACGACTGAGGAGGTTGAAGAAGCAAGGCCACGGAGGAGGGAGAGAAGCAGCCAAGTGGAGACGTGTGTGTGTGTGTGTGTGTGTGTGTGGGGCCAGATGGCTCCAGCGTGTGGCGACCAGCCAGAGGAACAGGTGCAGGTCACATGACCAGCCGTTACCACGGAGATGGTTATTGCTCTTGGCACGAGGATGAAAGGAGAAGGGCCCCAGGGACGCCAGGGAGTGAGCAGGCAGGAGGGCCGAGTGGAAAGGAGGGAGAGAGAGGGAGAGAGAGATGCGCTTCCATGCTGGGATGTGGAAGGGCAAGATGGCAGATATGGCAAGAAATTGTCTGACATGACGACACACCATGGCCATAAGTGTGTATTGAGATTTGAGATGGTGTGCTCCAGCTCTAACAGGACAAACACCAACCCGCCGAGTGACTTCGGCCATCTTGGTTCTTATGTTTATACATGCTTTCTCTGAGTGCAGGTCAAACAGTGAAGGTTAAGGAGATGAGAACATGAGATGTCTTTTCTTGATGTCATTCAGAAGGCAAGGAACGTGTTGGATTCCAGCCCGATGGAAGGATCATCATGCTGTATGTGTGTGGAGGGTGGGGGGGCAGTTGTGGTTGAACGACAAGTCTCTCTGGCCACACCACAAACTGTTCTTTTATGGTGACTTGGCATAGTGGAGTAAATATTTGCATCCAGACGGGAACGTAATACACGAGGCACACCTAAGTGTGGCGCTGTGACACGGATGGAACCACGTGACCAGTGATGCCACAGTTACTAAGAAAAAGTAATCCGATGACTGACTACTGATACTGAATGAGAAAGTAACTTGGTTACCTTACAGTTTACTTTATTTTGAATGTAACAAAGTTACATAACGGTGGCTGCCTGCAACATCCTTTCACCACAGAACGACAACCGGTCTTTTTTTCATGTTGAACTTGAAGTTGAAAGTTGGCTTTCTATTTGCTGAAAACTAGCGTGGCGTTGGGTGTGTTGTGTTGTTCCCAGCTGCTGTTTCGTGTGTGGATACTGGAGGGCAGGCAGGTTGGAAGAAAAGGGAGTAGAAGAAGAGTTCTAAGGTACTGCTAGTGTTCACATGGCAAGCAAGGTCTGCCGGCAGGACAGTGAAAATAAAAGTCCAACTGAATACAGCCATCCCGACTACCAGAGTGAGTGGATAAGTAACTTAAATTAGATGACTTTTTTTTAAAATAGTAATGCGTTAGATTACTCGTTACTGAGTACGCTTTGGTGACCATGTTCACATATGTCCGTCTCTGTCATTGTGGCAGTATTAGACCAGAAAATACAAGAATGGCGACTGGGGTGAGTCACGACACTATTCACATACACTATTCCCTCCTTTTATCACAGGGATAGGTTCCCAAAATAGCCTGCATTAAGTGAAATCTTTGTTTTCAGGCTGTAAAAGGCCTTGGCGTACACTTTACTCTGACATCACATTTTCACATTCAGGAAAGTTCAAACCTTCCTGTCAGTCAGAATGATCAACCGTTTCATACACACCGTGGGTTTTCTCAGGGAGAAGCTTGCAAACATACCAAGACCGCTAGCTAGCAGGCCAGTTACAGTAGACTCCCCACAATGCACTTCAACTTAAAGGGCCAGGCTTGGCCTGTAACAGTGTTCATATGCTGTTGGGGAAAAAGTACTGAAATTGCACAAAAAATCAGCAATATGGCACATCAATCACCTCACCTCTGGTCACGTGAGGCCATGGCCTCAGTGACGTTTTCATTTTTAAAAAGACACGGCGACCTGGCACTCTGGAAGTCTTTTTCAATAGTATCCTTTCAGGGCAGCCAGAACACCGTTTCTGTGCGGATGAGAGGCTGAAACTATAAAATACTGGGCCATTTTGCCCCTGAGGGCACTATGTGGAAGGCTTCCGTCTAGGGATGCATAGGAAGTGAGTGTAAGCAAACGTGTGGTGTGGACTTCCTGTGTAGATGTATAGACGTGAGCGCACACGCACACCGGCTCCTCTTTCTTTCCATGCCAGAGATGAGAGGAAGCGTCCGCCCTCCCTCCCCCCTCTTGCTGTGGCTCTGGCCCCTCTTGTGCGCCCTCCCCGCCTGCATCTCTCGATTCCCCCCCGCCCCTCCCTTTCATCATATTAACCCCCTGTGTTCCAGGCCCCGAGGCACACTAATGATTAGTAAATGGCTAAATCAAACATGGCCACCGCCCTGGGACAGGCAGTCCTGTTAGTTTGCCTCATCTTTGAAATGTTTGCCAATAAATCATCCCAACCTTTATCCTGTCTTCTTGTAGTAGCAAGAAGACGGAGTCTGAGGATGGCGCTGTTGCTGCCAAGAAGGATTCCAAGAGGAAGCGACAGGGATCAGCCAGCGAAGACGTGGAGGTGAAGTCTCCGCCTCCCTCACCTGTGGAGGAGGAGGATGAGGATGGAGTGCAGGTACCAAACTCTTGTCAAGCGTGGAGTTGATTGATCAGCTTGCGTGTCACAGCGTGTAACGTAGAAGGCCGCTGCTGCAGCAGCCGTCTTTAACTTGAACAATTCAAGTTGTACTTTTTAATACAGAGGGTCCATGCATACTCCCAATTCACTCATAGTTTCCAACATTCCAACACGCTGTGCTTCATATTTACCCCTCCTCACACCTCACAGACCAACAGCAGCTTATCAAGCTCACTCACGGTGCAACCAATGTAACACAGTGGAACTAAATACTGGGGTTGGATGATATATCGATATTTAAAAAAATATCTGTATTTTTTTTAAATATAAAAACCAACCATATTGTTTATCGATATAGACCGGAATTGAGCTCTATCTTAAAGAGAAGGGAGGAGGGGCGGAGCAGAAGCCCGGAGGCTCAGTAGAAGCTAACAAGCTAGCGTGTCTGAGGTGGAAGAAGTGGGCAAGGAACAAGCAGTAACTGTAATATGGAGCCACTTCCAATCCAGAGCATTAAATAAATAATGTTTACCACCTTAAAACTAAAACTTAAAAACCACCCTAACTCCAGCATGAGGAACGTGTGCGATGTCTGCCGCGTTCCTGTTGCGTTCTTCATGAAAGACAGAGCAAAAACAACCTCACATTGCTAATACAGGATATGGTCCACGTTGCAACAGTGGGAAAAAAAACGCTATAAAAACCTTCTGAAAACCATGGACACGCAATGTCCAGCGAAGTTTTGACGTCCCAATTATTTAGTATGAGCGCTAGCACAATTGAAGAGCTTGCAACCAAAAGGCGCTAAATCCATTTTGACTGATTTCGAGAAAATCAATGATTTTTAACTACGCACATATCAATCTATTTGGTCATCAAGTCTATATTGCAAATGATAGAGCTATCAATATAGGTCATAAAAATGCATGCTATAAAAATCCTGCACACACCATGTATTTTATATATTTTTTCCAATTTTCTTTTTTTCGGATTTAGCGCCTCTTGGCTGAAATAAATAATAAATAATTATTATTAATTAAATTAATAAAAAATTTATTAAAAGCACTGCTCATATTTGACTGCACCATGAAGGTGACAGTGACAAAAATCATCTCATTACAAACTCTTTACATTATATGTTTTTTAGTACAAGTAAAATGTTTCTCATGAAAGTTGGAGGTGTCAAGGTAGAGACATGCCTTTTATGGCGTAAAAAAAACTTCCATGTTACAGAATACTGTAAAAACACAATTTGTGTTCTCCTGAATTGCATAACATACTTTAACTATCATAATGTACACAAACAAAACAGGATGCGCACTGATACTGGCTTTCTGTATGTGCAGTGCCAATTGTATTCTTCTCTCTGATTGGTCAGATTATCAATAGATGGGAAACTTGGGCCAATCAGAATAAAGAATGAAGAAAGGGATTTAGCTCCTTTGAAATCTGAAATGGAAATAGCGACTTTTGGTTGAAAGCATAAATTTCATATCACTTTTTTTCATATTTTTTAAAATGATTTCAAGACCAAAATATGTGATTTGGATACACATGACAGAGGTCTATTAAACTCATGAAAAACATGCAACTTGGTGAAAATTGGATTTAGTGCCTTTTGGTTGCAAGCTCTTCAATTGTAGAAGGAAGTTAGCTGCTAATGCTAGCCTGATGCAGTCGACACGTTGGTAATCCTGCCACAAAATAAGGACATGCTGTGTCTTCCAAACATTTTTACCTAAAATACTACATTGATATTTTTAAAATGTCCTCTTGTACCAGGCACTCCATATTTCATTCTTGGATTTGATCATAGGTCAAAATATATTTGACCCTGTCTATTTAGAAAAGAATGGCCCACTTTATTTGTGGTGACTATTTTATATGCTATTTTTTAATGTGACTCTTGTATGAAGCTTTAAAATATAAAAGAAATCCCCATGTTTAGTATTTATTTTAATAAAACACCTTGACACTCACATTTGGCTTTAATTTGTCTAAACTCCCTCTGTGGATAAAATATGGTGATATATATCGTATATCCATGTTCAACCTAAATATATCGGGATCTGAGTTGTAGGTCCATATCACCCAGCCCTACTAAGTACATGCAGTAATTAGACATTTTCCAATTTCCCCCAAATTTTCTACCCCATTTGGACTGATCTGTCATTGTGTTCCATGCCCATGTACAGTAAACATGGAAGCTAGTAAAAGAAACCCATCTTTCACTTAGTTTCTACCTTTTTCCCTTTAATAAGCAGCAGTAGAACCTACTGTAAGTGCGTTTCAGGTAAATATCTGTTGCCAAATAAAAAAGGGAGATGATGTGAAAAGATGCATTTCAGGCAGAGCTTTCACTTGTATAAAATACGCCATCTTAATATACAAATGTATATACTGCAAGTTGTTAGCATAGGAGCATACAGTTCATGTGTTGCTGTCCATGCTTTCATTTTCCCTCGCCGTCTGGAGGAGCAGCTGTAGCTAAGCACGCCATCACTGACGGCTCTCTCCTTCTTTGCTCATCAGAAGCGGCGCTCCAGCCGCCAGGTGAAGAGGAAGAGGTACACGGAGGACTTGGAGTTTCGGATCTCAGAAGACGACAACAGCGGGGATGATTCGCCTGCGCCCAAGTCACCGTCGTCCTCATCCACCCAGCTGCAGGTGCGCAAGAACTGGCTTGTTTCTGCCATGTTCATCCAGCATGATGGGGAAACATCTCCTCACTGATCACAGCAATACATGTCAATAATGAACACAACCTTACTTTGGCTTCCAGGATGTGGCCGAGGCTGAGGGGCCCGTTGTGGAGAAGATCATGGGCGTGCGAACTGCTAGGAAACAGGTACACACACACACACGTGTGTAAAATGTGCATGGTACAGAATGCCACTGCCCAAGTTGTGGTCTGCAGTGTCGTCACTGGCTCAGGTTTTCTGTGTGTGCGTGTGTGTGTGTGTGTGCGTGCGTGCGTGCACCCAGCATTATTTGAGACAGCTTGTTGCTTGGCCAACACATGCATGCACATATAGTCAGCAGCCAACTTTCTGTTTGCCAGACAGCTGTCTTACACACACACACACACACACACACACACACACACACACACCAACACACACGTGCACAACTCCATTCAGATTTGACCCCAGGCTTGGCGTACAGCCAAAACCACAAGGCGAGAGCAACGCCAGACGCCAATCTAGCGTTTCCTCAGGCTGTATGAGAGTGTGATTGATGATTCATGGCATTACAGTAGCAGCAGCAGCAGCAGCAGCAGCAGCTCTGCCTTTCTAGTTCTTCTTTCACATAGTCCACATCGCCTCTACGAATAAAAGCAGACTTGCACATGCTGCCTTGCGTACACACAGTAACCCTCCACTCCCACGGCCAATGAGAATGTTCTTTGAAATGAAATCCTTCCTTGTCTTTGCAGCTGGAGTCTGGGGAGGAAGCTGAGGTTGAGGAATTCTATGTCAAGTTCAAGGGCTTGTGAGTGACACACTTTCTTACATACGTACCATATGTCCCAATATATACATATCATTTCATTGTCTTCTTTGGTGGAAGGAATATCAGTGAAACTTTACGTTGCCAAGTGACATCCTCAAACCTTTCAGGTTTAGGAGACCATCCCGGGGTGTGACATGCTGCCTAAGTACTCATCCAATTATTCATAATTAGCTCTTCATTTAGTATTTGTTGGCTCTTTTCTGGATTTTCTGATTTGTATGTCCAGACTGTGTAAGTGGGCTCTCATACGTACATGACAACTGGCGGACATATCAAGTACAGTCATAAGAAGATCCACATTCAGTATTCAGTAAGAACTGAAATAACAGTCATGAAAGATGTTGCCTCAGGCCGGTCTTCTCCTCCCAGATGTCTTTGATACAGCGCTCAGAATCCATGACCCCCAGCATTCAAAAGATTGGCCAATATTGGTGGGCGTGTCTTCCGTTCCCACAGCGTTTCCTTTTCGTGTCGGCCATGGCTTTCCTTTTCTATGATGCACGGTCGCTTGGGAGGCACAGTGAATGGCATGGTGGTGCACGCTGTAACTCGTTCTGGAGCGAGTCCTGTGTTTAGTCCTCCCTGTTCAGAATCAATACTTGCCCGTCACGTGTTCTTTTTCTCTTCTTTCTCCCCAGTTCTTACCTCCACTGTCGATGGGCAGAGCTGGAAGAGCTGGAGAAGGACAAGCGAATACAGCAGAAGGTGAAAAGGTTCAAGGCCAAGCAGCAACTCAACAACTTTATCACGGAGGTAATTCTCTCATCCCGTCCTCCACCACCATTCCACTCATTTGACTGGACTCCTGAGCTGCCACGTCGTAGGCACCTTCAGCCTTCCAAATGGTCACCTGTGTAGATAACGTACAGTACATGGTTTTATGTAGCAATAGCCTGCAAACAGGCCTCGCACATGACTGCAGGTTACATTAAAGCACCTCATGGCTGCATGACTTCTTTCCAGATGGATGATGAGCCTTTCAACCCGGACTATGTGGAGGTAGACCGTGTCCTGGACATTTCAGAAAGCACAGACGAAAACGGAGAGGTGCTTTCATCTCCTCTTGACATCTTTTATGGGTTTGAAGCTCTGCTACCATTCTCCACACTCACTCCCCCCGCCTGTGTGTGCAGCCTGTGAGCTTATATTTGGTGAAATGGTGCAGCCTACCTTACGAGGACGCCACCTGGGAACTCAAGGCGGATATTGACCAGTCAAAAATTGAGGAGTTCGAACGCATTGCAGCTCGTACGGCCAACACTAACCGAGTGGTAAGTAGTGTCCAATGCTTTTTCACGTGCAGCAAAAAAAACAAACAGTCAATAACTCGGAGCAGTCTGTATACAGTGACTACTGTATGTTCCTAGCAAATGTTATGTGGGTGTTGAGTTATAATAAGGTGATGTTTGCTTGGTAGTGGGACAGACACAGACGTCCCACACGTCACTGGTGAATAAATATGTCTGACATGGGCGGAGCCACAGAAGCACACCAACAGGCATGTGTGTTGGTGTGGCTTGGCCTGCCGCCTGCTCCTTCCTTCCTACAGATTTACAGCCCCTTAACTGCTCTCCACGGGGCCACGCTCTTGTGGTCTTACACGCACGCTCTTGTGGCCAGGCCAAACCACTAACAGTGTGTTTAATGCTGAACACAAGCAGCTGCTTAGCTGAGGTCTTCCCGTCACTCGCTGCTCTCTCAACTCGTGTCCATCACTAACATCTGCACCCTGATGCTCTGCTTCCAAAGCCTAAGCTTTCCTCTGCATGCATCTGGAATGGCTGGCAGTCAGCGAGCGGTCCATTACGATATTTCGTTGCATGTAGGCCTGGGCGATATGGACCAAAACTCGTATCCCGATATATTTAGGTTGAACATGAATATATCATATGTATCCCCATATTTTTCCCACAAAGGGAGTTTGAAAGCCAAATGTGCCTGTCAAGTTGTTTTATTAAAATAAATACTTAACATGAGGATTTTAATTTATTTTAAAGCTTCATACAAGATGCACATTTGAAAAATCATATCTAAAAATAGCCACTACAATAATAATCTTTTACTGTGTTGGTCTGCTATATGATATACTTACTTTCTGGAGCCCTTCCTTTTGTCCTGGTTTAGGATCGGCCTCAGGCTTCGGAGTGGAAAAAGTTAGAAGGCTCGAGGGAATACAGGAACGGCAACGCACTCAGGGAATACCAGCTCGAAGGCCTTAACTGGCTAACCTTCAACTGGTACAACTCGTAAGTGTAAAGAAACCACATGTACATTTCCCACATCAAACCAATCTACCCAGCATGCCTTGCATGTTGTAAATGTGTATGAAATGGTACTGTATTGCATGTATTCTAGTATGTAAATACCTATTTCTACAACCACATAGTCTGCAAGGTAGAGATACCTTGTATGTTTTACCTGTTCTATTTTGTTGCACCGTAAGCGAGGTAGGCGTTGGGGTTGATAGACTGCACATAAAGAACTACTTAAGCAACAAATGTTTTCCTATGATGAAGTCACCTCCTGTCCTTGACAGACGTAACTGTATACTGGCTGACGAGATGGGTCTGGGAAAAACCATCCAGTCCATTACATTCCTCTATGAAATCTACATGAAGGGGATTCAGGGGCCCTTCCTGGTCATCGCCCCACTCTCCACCATTCCCAACTGGGAAAGAGAGTTCCGGACGTGGACGGAGCTCAATGCCGTGGTCTACCACGGCAGCCAGGCCAGCCGCAGAACCATCCAAGCCTACGAGATGTACTTCAGAGATGCACAGGTCCACAGAGATTATGGCACCATGCGGTACCGCACTGGGAGGCGTAAACAAGTTACCAAGCCTTCCCTTCTGCATTTTGCCCGCAGGGTAAGATAATAAAGGGAGCGTATCGCTTCCACGCTGTGATCACCACCTTTGAGATGATTCTGGCCGACTGTCCGGAGCTTCGTGGCATCCCGTGGCGCTGCGTGGTGATCGACGAAGCCCACCGCTTGAAAAACCGAAACTGCAAACTGCTGGAAGGACTCAAGATGATGGACATGGTGAGCATTGCTTGAGATGATTGACTTGATGACACTTAACACCACGTATGTGTCATCTATATATATATATATATATATATATATATATATATATATATATATATATATATATATATATATATATATATATATATATATATATATATATATACGTATATCTGATCAAGCTCCACGTGCAATATATTGAGTTATAATTGTAGTATATCTATAATACCCCATATTACCTCACTAGCAAGATCTCATAGTGTATAGAGTGGTCATATATTTCGTCTCATTTCACATGATCTGCAAACTGTATTTGTATATAACTCTGGGTAAAATTGTTGATTTGTTAATACTTGGGTTGTTTATATTGTTTTTTTAATAGTGTGTAGTTTGTACTTTGTACTGCTTAACTGATTCTGTACTCTTAGGGGTTAGGGTTAGGGGTGCCCTTCTGTACACTTGCTGCTGTGCAAGGCAAATTTCCCCACTGAGGGACGAATAAAGGGTTATCTTATCTTATATATGATAAAGTTGGCCCAGGGTGGTGAATGAATGAAGCAACCAATGAGAATGAAGTGGATGATCAATATATGTGCATGTGCATGCACGTCTGACAAGAAGAGTGTTCACTCTGTTCATTGCTTTCAGCACCTTTGTTCCATAGAACGGCATGAACGGAGTGAGCCCTTTTTGTCTGTCACAGTCTTTGTCGGGGTGGGGGGAGCCGGGGCCGCTAGCATACACACAGCGTGTAGAAGAGTGTAACCTCGTAGAAATGAAATGAGTAGATTGCCATGTATTGGCATTAATTTAGCATACTTTTCCATTGTATTTTCTTAAAAGCAGTGTTAAATTGTCTTGAAGCCAATGTGGTGTATGACCTGGTTCTTCTGAAGGGAGTGCTTAGTGACAGCCCTAGTGGGGATACGTTGCATATTTCTCACTGAAATGATTTCCGCTCGCTCCTTTCTCATCCAGGAGCACAAAGTTCTGCTGACAGGAACGCCGCTTCAAAACACTGTGGAGGAGCTCTTCAGCTTGCTCAACTTTTTGGAGCCGGAGCGTTTCCCGTCGGAACAAACATTTATGACTGAATTTGGAGACCTCAAGACTGAAGAACAGGTAAGCACAATGAAACCAGGACGCTTCCATCCTCCGAGATCAAACATCTTCACACCGTCTGTGTGCTTTAGGTTCAGAACCTGCAGGGCATTCTCAAGCCCATGATGCTGAGGAGGCTAAAGGAGGACGTAGAAAAGAACCTGGCACCTAAGGAGGAGACCATCATTGAGGTAAGGAAGCTTGATTTATTTCCATTATCCATGGGATGGAGGAGGAATGGAAAATGAAATGCGCCCATGTCTTTGGTTAGGTGGAGCTTACTAACATCCAGAAGAAGTACTATCGAGCCATTCTGGAGAAGAACTTTTCCTTCCTGTCTAAAGGAGGTGCAGGAGGAGGAGGAGGTGGTGGTGGTGGAGGCGGTTCTAGTGTACCCAACCTCCTCAACACAATGATGGAGCTAAGGAAATGCTGTAACCACCCATACCTCATTAACGGTACACGTGCTAACCGCTGGAGGAACATCACGCGCCCTTCTGGTTTCCCCTTTATGGTTTTGCTTCTGTCATTCAGGAGCTGAAGAGAAGATCATTGAGGAGTTTCGGGACTCCCACGTGGGAGCGGACATGCCCGACATGGCCCTTCAAGCAATGGTCCACGCGGCTGGGAAGCTGGTGCTCATTGACAAGCTGCTGCCCAAACTGAAGGCGGGTGGGCATAGAGTCTTGGTCTTTAGTCAGATGGTCCGCTGTCTGGACATCTTGGAGGATTATCTCATCCAGAAACGGTGAGCAGGCTTTGCAGCGGGTTTGAATCCGCCATTGATGTTGATGGTAAACATCTCCTGGGGCTTCTGTGTGCCCAGCTATCCCTATGAGCGCATCGACGGCAGAGTTCGTGGTAATTTGCGACAAGCTGCGATCGACCGCTTCTCCAGACCAGACTCCGACCGCTTTGTCTTCCTGCTGTGCACAAGAGCCGGCGGACTCGGCATTAACCTGACTGCCGCAGATACTTGCATTATCTTTGATTCCGACTGGAACCCTCAGAACGACCTGCAGGTATTTGAAAGACCAGGATGGAGGCCTTGAGGGTGTGATATGCCGTGGGGGTGATACAAATCCATCCGTCTGCAGGCCCAGGCACGGTGTCATCGTATCGGCCAGTCCAAAGCGGTCAAGATCTACCGGCTGATCACCAGGAACAGCTACGAGAGGGAGATGTTCGACAAGGCCAGTCTGAAGCTGGGTCTGGACAAGGCCGTCCTCCAGAGTATGAGCGGGCGTGAGAATGCCAACAGTGGGGTGAGCTAGACGGCACTGGTCCAGTACACCCAGTAGGATGTTCGCTGGGAGAAGTAGACATGACTCACCACGCAGCAACGTTCCTCTTCCAGGTCCAGCAGTTGTCCAAGAAAGAAATCGAAGACCTTCTGAGAAAAGGAGCATATGGAGCTCTTATGGATGAGGAGGATGAAGGCTCTAAATTCTGTGAGGAAGACATTGACCAGATCCTTCAGAGACGTACCCACACCATCACCATCGAGTCGGAGGGCAAAGGCTCTACCTTTGCCAAGGTGAGGACTCTACTCATCCTAACAATAAGACCTCTTGTCTTCTGCATCACGAACTCCACTTTTCTTGTCTTCCTGTAGGCCAGCTTTGTTGCACCCGGTAACAGGACAGACATTTCTCTGGAGGATCCAGACTTCTGGCAGAAATGGGCTAAGAAGGCGGAACTGGACCTGGATGCCATCAACGGACGGGTAAGACACACAAACTCCCGCACCCTGCAAGTGGGAGGCTGGATTGGTTGCTTCTGCAGCCAAACATCTTCATCCCATAGCACAGAACTATGGTGCAATTAAGGACCACCGTACCCATTGCTGCCTGTGTCTACCAGAGGAGCCTGTAGAGAGGCCGATGTCATTGCATTATGGGAAAACTTTTTAAAAAGTTTTCATTGTAAACTCGAATTGGCACATGTTTGTATATATATATACACTTCACCTCAGGGTTAGGGTTCATGAAATAAGAAATGTAGAAGTAGGCTTTGCATCTGGAATGAAAGCCCTGGCTATCATTCTCAGAACACGCTGGTCATCGACACGCCCAGGGTGAGGAAGCAGACACGCCACTACAGCAGCGTGAAAGAAGACGAGATGATGGAATTCTCAGAGCTGGAGAGCGAAGAGGACGAACCCAGTCGGCCGGTGTCCAAACCGCGACGGCCCCAAGACAGGGCTCAGGGCTACCCCCGATCAGAGTGCTTCAGGGTGGAGAAGAACCTGCTAGTCTATGGGTAGGTCTTTCATTTGTAGCCATAGATCAAGTACATACCGTATGATGCAGCTTATTTGAGAAGGGTCCATTTTGCATGGTTGGATGGTGACATGATTCATCAGCTTTGATAAAAAATGGCTTTTACAATTGATGGCGCCAGTTATGATGAGCTACTTTCGCTGTATCGTCTCATTTCCGGAAGTGACGTCATCACTTTGGTGAACAAACATGCTGGTGTATGTTTAGTCATCAGAGCAAAGATTTCAGTCAATAGTTTTGGAGGAGGGAGAAACATTTGAAACTCGGTAAACATATGTTGATATAAGATGTATCATGCTTTACAGCACTTAGTGTTTACAAGACATGACATCTGTTCTGTGTCAGCTTTTCTTTTTCCTGTGTACCACCTCAGCAATAGCATCCTTTTTCAAAATGTTTATAGTGTACTTTAGCCAAATGCTTGTTGTTGATCACTGCACCTGCTTCCTCCATTGTCCGTCTTAAATCAGTGCTTCTTAATTATTTTTTTTGTCACCCCAACTCCACCCCATTTGAAATACTGGAGAAACTGATATCTATTCATTATTTGTCACTTGAAACTGAAACCAGGAAAATGCAACAAAATGGTGAGCCTACCAGCGTATTCAAGAGTCTAATGTTAAGTACTATGAATTTGTATATGTTTGCAGCTCTGCACTAAAATGAAAGCCTCTTGCGCTTCCTCTAACAGTTCCCCATGTTCCCCCCCGGGGGGTCCGCCCCACTCGTTGAAAGCTCTGCCTCTTTTGGAAAAGAAAAGAAACTTCCAGCAGGGCTATGATACTGTGAACATCCTGCAGACATTTTGGGTGGGAAAAATATACTGAACCAAATCCAGCATCGACCTGGAGAAGCGTATATTTACTCTAATCTTGCTGAGAGGTGGCACCCCGATGATGTCACTTCCTGAAATGAGGCTGAACAGCGAGAGCCATCAACTACATATAAATGTCATTTTTGATAATTTACCATAGGGACAATGAGGAACATCATTACAAACAATATCTTTATGCTGAATGATGTCAGGGAGCCTTTTGTTGGTGCATGAAACTGACTATGAAATGAATGCAAGCATGGTGCTGTGCTGACACACTTCCAACACTCATAGAGGGAGCCTGTCTATTTTCATGGCTGACTGGACGTGACTGCGTGTGCGAGGAGCGCTGGCACTAGTGAGATGCCGGCTTTGTTATTGTTACAGTCTAGTCTTGTGGCCCAAGGCTGTAGGACACAAAAACACACTGGCTGATGGCGTGCGTTGTCTCCAGTGGATGCTGTGTCGTCCTTTCCCATCACATGTCAGTCCTACTCACTTGTCAGCCAGTTTATCCTCTCTACCATCCCAGTAAGGTCAGTTCACACACTTCAATGGACGTTGAAAAACCTCGCTCGGAACGGGGTGAATGGGACCAACCCGCTGCCACACAAGCTCTACTTGCTTTGGGAGATAGTAGGAGAGGTTGTTGTGCAGCCTGATGTGGACGTTCATGAAAGAATGAGGTCATGTTACCACTAAATTACCAGCTCCCTCTGATTTCCACAGTCACCATGACCAATATCAGTCTTAATAGTACAGTAATCCCTCATTTATGGACGTTAATTGGTTACAGAACCAATGGTGAGGGGAATTTTCACCCTTCCAAATACGCTTTTGACATTATTAGAGCCCTCTAGAAATGAAATAACACCCTGTAGTCACCTTTGCACTCCTATTACCCAATATAGTCGACATTATAGTCGAAATTAAGACAGAAAACTTGTTTACCACCGTCTGAAATACGCATTTTAACATTGGAGCCCTCTAAGACATGAAATAACACCCCTATAATCACCTTAACGCTTATTTCCCTAACATAGTTGACCTAATAAGAGGAAAAAAAGTCATCTAAGACATATACTGTAAGACAGGTGCTGATATGTGTTCTGGTGCTGGGGGAGCTGAGTGACTTAAGTTGGTTTGGTTTGCATTAACATAGTATATTTTGTGACTAATGGGCAGTAAAACAGCATGATTTAACCATTTATTACTGATAAGCGTGATAGATGAAGCTGTGAATTGTGTGTCAGATAGGGATCGACCGATATGAGCCGATCCTGATACCGATTTTTTTCCATCACCCTTAGCCGATGGCCGATTTTGTTGCCGATACTGCTTTTGCTCCCTCAATTTACATGAAAAAATTACAATGATAACAAATATTCCAGGGCTCAAGATTAAACAAATATTTATTGAAATGTAAACACTGAACACAGTAGGATTCAGCTTTCTTAAACACACATTTAAACGCATTAAACATTTCAACTTTAAAGGAATAAATATTCAACCATGTGCAAAACATTTCTGTCATAGTTTACGTTTTATCTAGCATGGATTTGATGACTGCTCCTCCACAACACATCACACAGACACAATTTAGTACGATATATAAAACATTTCCCTCATCATTAAAGTTGGTGTTGTGCATGCCAAAGACCTCTGATAGCAGACACTGCTGCTCCTATCCGCTCTGTGTGTGCGCGCATACTCGGAGAGCGCACACACACACAACACGACACGCATTTACCACAGCCCGGCGTTGGCTGAATGAAACTCCTCCAAACACCATGGGACTGAATTGCCAAGGTTGCCATTAAAGTGTTGTGTTGGTAACAGCTGTACATATTAGCCTCCAACTACATCAACAGCTCCCTAATTCCAACGGTAGGCACTTTTAAAGATGAAGCATTCAGCAGCATTCCTGGTTTTCGCACCCACAAACTAAACTATATTTTCAAGCACGTATATTGCATGGACTTGGCGTTCATGTTTCCTATTTCAAAGCAGGGGACAATATTTCAACTAAGTTTAACTGTTAGAGGCTAATTAAAAGTTGAACACGTACCCTTGTTATGATTCATCACTGTTGCAGTGTGGGAGGGGTACCACGACTGCGTGTGTTGCAGGGTCCTCCGGCAACACAAAGCTGCCCAGCGGATGCCTGTCTGTAAATCATGCGGCGGAAAAATACATCGGCGAACCCACGCACGTATGGGCCAATACCCATTCAAGTAAAGAACACAAAATATCGGCCAGCAGATCGGTTGATCCTTAGGGGTGTTTTTTTTTGTTCATATGAATGTTCCTTTATTTATTGATCCCAGGCCCAGTGTGCCTTTTTTTGAATGAGAAATCTGGTGACGTCCCTCCCATTGTGCCTTCAGGTGGGGTCGGTGGAGTGACATCCTGGCTCACGGTCGCTTCAAGCGACCCCTGAAGGAGGCTGACGTGGAGACCATCTGCCGAGCCCTCCTGGCTTACTGCCTGTTGCATTACCGTGGCGACGAGAACATCAAAGGCTTCATCTGGGACCTGATTACCCCAAGTCAAGATGGCACAACCAAGACACTGACCAACCACTCTGGTAACTATATACAGACTGCATGCATTTTCATTTTGGTACATGCACTCTGCTGCCACGACCCTTGAGGATGCTGAGATACACATCCTGATATCATCCACTGACAGACATTGTCATATAAATACCGTACTTGGAATACTTTGTCCCAGGCTGCACATTTGATGCACATTAGTCAATTGATGTTTACACAATATATCATAAATAAGGTGAATTAGATCTACATTAGTTGTACATATGTGTTGGTGACTAGCGAGCATGCTGCTAATGCTATTTCCATCCATTCTGCTTTTCAGTCACGCTAAGAGAATGCGCCACAATCCTTTGGCCAGCAGCCGGTTGCTGGTGTTGCCATACAATCCATTCATTTCATTTCCATTTATTGACAGCCATGCAACCTCATCTCTGGCTTGTCAAAGCGTATATCCGGTCACGTGGGTCTATCCTTAACAGCGCTACTAATGCCGAGCACAACCACTCAGCAGTGTCTGCTGCCACGCTGTTTCCAGGTCTGTCTACGCCAGTGCCTCGAGGCAGAAAGGGCAAAAAAGGCAAAGCAACAACCCCGGCCCCGCAGACGCCGAGAGCAGATTGGCTGGCCAGCTGTAATCCCGACCATCTACTGCAAGAGGACAGCTACAAGAGACACCTCAAGCATCACTGTAACAAGTATGCAACGACAACAGCACACGGCAATCCTACACGCCACAGACAGTGAAAGGGAAGTTGGTGTAGTGCAGGGGTGTCCAAACTCCTTCCAGCAAGGGCCACATAGTGAAAAATGAAAATATGCATGGGCCACTTTGATATTTTGTAATGCTAAGACATTAGATATATTTCAAGAAAACCTGTATCTCAGCTTTGTGATATAGGTGAAACTTTTTTTTTTGTTTTTGTATTAGTTGTTTTGGGGTTTTTTTTCCCCAAATATGTAATTTTTTTTAATCTTCCTTTCTTTTGTCGATATTTTGACTTTAGTCCCCTACTCTAACTTAGCCCAACCATTTTTTAAAGAAATTACATTTTGTTTGTCTCATAATAATACAACATTCAAAAAATAGTTCTTTAAAATATTAGTTATAAGTTCATAAAATTGCTACTTTTTTTCTCATTAGGATAGGACTTCTTTCTGTTAATATTTGGACTTTATTCTTGTAAAATTACAGCGAAACCCCCACCCCCACCTCCCAAAACCCTATTATCTAATTGTTTGAACTCACTGTGTGTAAATTTTCTTCCTGTAATGGTTTATGACTTCATTCCTCTAATAACTTGTATAATTTAATTTTTGTAACCGCTTGTTTTTTTTTAATTACTGCAGATTTTTCCATTTTCGCTGTTGCAGTGTTTTTTTTTTAAGTTTTGTTGTTAAATTATATTTTTACAACATGAATAAAAAAAAAAAAGCACCGGGATACATATAGCCCCTAGGCCGCACTTTGGACACCCCTGGTGTCATTTTTGGGGAACGCCACAACTCCCAGTAGGGCTCCAGGCATCGGGATGGTGTTAAATTCCATGTAAACAAGCAAGGCAGGCGATCGCTAGCTTTCTGTTGTACAGCAACATCATCCAGCTGTCATACTTTCTATGCCTCACTAAGCAGGAACTTGTTTTGTTTGTTTGTGTGCACACCTGGCTGTGTGCCAGGCCAGGTGTCATGCACGCACACCTCCTAGAAGTGGGTGGAAGGTGGACACATACATGTATTCGTGTGTGTGTGTGTGTACACATTTGGGGGTGATTATGTGCTGCCATCTGCTAGGCTGGAGCACAGTGTTGTGTGGCTAATCAGGCCTGGCACATTGATGGATGAGCATAGAGAGGCTGCCAACACACACACACACACACGCCACTACTTGTGATGCCATTGGTGCACACACACATGCACACACTCACCCTGCACAATGAGCACCAAATGACTTCCTTTACGGCCCTTCCCCCTATGCTGCATCTACAAAGTTGTGGGTTCCCTCCTGATGTGCTCATGTCCTCTTAGTTCCCCCCCGCACCCCTCCTTTGGCCACTTTTGCTACCCTCCTGCACGTCGCGTCACCAGGAGAGCTGAGACAATCTCAATTGGTCATGACTGGTACTTTTCTTCAAAGTAAACGTCAAATCTGGCCCCTGGAAGATCCATGTGTAAAAAGTAGTAACAAGGCAGAAGCCTTCCTTACCACTGAGTTTATCTCATAAAGCATTTTGTGCTGTCTTGAATTGAAACTTTGTGTACCAGGGTGTTGCTGAGGGTGAGGATGCTGTATTACCTGAGACAGGAAGTCATCGGAGACCAGGCTGAACGTATCCTGGATGGAGCAGACTCAAGGTTGGTATCCTTAAAGTAGTTTATCATTTCCTGTCTTCGTGTGCTTTACATGGGTTCAGTTGGTGATGCTGGTGCAATACCTGGACGTGGTTGGCCAAACACAATCAGACAGAGCTGTGAGCATGGAAGACCAGAAGGCATTTTGACAGTCTGATGGCGCTATGAATTATTACTTAGTGTATTTTGGTCTCTTCAAGTGGCCTCTTTGGCAGCCTCTGTTCCTGGTCTGACATAAACACAGAGCCTGTGTGGAATCATCAAGGGGGATGGGAGGGGGTATTTATTGCATATCTGACCTATTTTGGGTTTTGACAAGTGAGTGGTCATTTGTCATCAGGCCTTCCACTGGGATTGTAAGGACTCCCCTGCTCACATTGTTGCCTTTTCATCTCATCCTCACTGTCCCACGTCTTCAAGCTGGGCTGCAGTGGTTCAGGATTAAGGTTAGGTTTTGATCCTCACACCCTCCACTTGATCACTATTGTTGTGTCCCTGGGAAAGCCTCAGCCTGCAGTGCTGCTCACACTGGGGTATGAATGTTTGGTGGTGGTCGGCAGCCATGTTTCCAACAGACCACCTCAGGGCAGCTGTATCTACAGATGTACATCACCACCACCCATGTGTGAATGAGTAATGGCTTCACTTCACTTAAACCCATTATTATTAACAGTGAATGAATAATAGACATGGCGACTAACAACACAGGGCTTGTCATTTGACTGCAATAACCAATGAGTTGGTGTATGACTATTGATCAAGAGATGAGGATGAGGAAGCAGCATGATGCCATCTACTGTTTGGAGTTGCAGCGACAAGCTTCTCTGACTCTTTCTAATGTGTTGCTCAACCAGGGCCCCCCATGTCAGACAAATGGTTTATAGATGTTAAAATCTGTGGGGGTCCACCACTAATAAATCCATAAGTAAATAGAACGACTAGATGTTGGAAGTAAACTAGAGTCCCATCCCCCTCCTTCCACCTTCATGTCTGCTCTCCTTTACCCCACCCCCACCCCATGGCTACTGTGACATACCCATGCGTGTGACACAGAGAGAGAGAGGGAGGGAGAGCATACGGGATGCCATGGTGCCAACATATGCCAGGGGGATTTAGCACGTCAGTCTTGGCGTGCTCTTTGTGTGTGTGTGTGTGTGTGTGTGTGTGTGTGTGTGTGTGTGTGTGTGTGTGTGTGTGTGTGTGTGTGCGCGCGCACGCACGCACCAAAGGGCGGGTGTGCTGCTGTTTGCCGAGATAAGGGCGCATTTCCCAGTGTTGTCTTCTGCTGTCAGTCATGTTGTGGGCTTCTATTGTCTACATGCTGCATTGTCCTGGCTTCCATAATGGATGATTTTCTACACTGTGTGCTGCCACAATACACAAGGTGTCCACAGGAAGACTGCACATACTCTATTTCCACATGCAACCTTGCTGCCAAGTTATCCCATCCTGTGTGAGTTTGGTCACTGCCAAGCCATTTAATGAGTTCCTGCGCTATCAGTGTAGCACAAGTATGTGCAGCAAAGACGTCCACATACGTACGTGGCGTTGTCTTTCTCCTCGCTTATCATCCCAACCTGCTATTGCAAGGTCTCTCATTATACAGTCAGTAAGTCAAGTGTTGGGTGACTTTGGCAGAATGAATCTGCAGCAAAAGGCTGACTGACGTGGTTATGCTGCATGTGCTCCACAGTGAGTTGGACATCTGGAACCCCCAACCCTTCCACGCTGAGGTCCCCACGGACTGGTGGGATAGCGAGGCAGACAAATCCCTGCTCATTGGTGTCTTCAAACACGGTAAGAAAAAACCATTTGCACTCTCAAATCATTTAGTCCAGGCCTGTCCTAACTCTGCCACTAAATGGTGGTACAGTATGATGTTATTTGAGAACACATAGGATAGAAGTCCACATCACATGGAAGTAAGGCTGGAATATTACAGGTAGAACATGTATGAGAAGAAAAAGAGAAGATGCATCCTGAGATTTCTGGCTCTGTGGCTCTCGCTGGTGTGTACCATGGTGCCATGAACACACCAGCCCTGCCTTGGCTTTCTCACTGCCAGTCACCACACGCACACGCACACACCAGTTGACAGGCCTCACCATGGTGATGGGGGCCTGGGTGTGAGTGATGGTCGGCGTCTTCCTGTGTCTCTTACACGGGGTTCATGTTGCATTTCACCTTCTGGAGATGAACTCCTCCGTCTGGCAGCAATCAGGCCTTTCTTTTGCTGTTTTTGTGGATGGAAACTCTCATTCGTATGAAATTGATGTCATTGGCATCATTAGCATTCAATTAGGGCTGACTCTCGCACACGGAGGACTCACCCATGCTTCATCATCATCTCCAGTCACCAGGGAGGACACACGCACCGCAAAGCACCTCACATGTACGCACACACACGAAAGAGTGATGACCTGCAAAGGCCCCAATCCTTCATGTGTGTGTGAGATGCTTCATATTTCCCGTTTCTCCCTTCTTCATGTGTCTCAGTAGGATCTGCACATCTAATCTGTTCTGCCCGATTGCCCGTAACGGACGAACAAACGCACACACACACACACGCACACACGCTAGCTCGCTTTCACAGACACCGTGACACACATTTTCCTCTCTGTCCACTTGCTCTTGCTTTCTCACTCACAGAAACCAGCACCTACACACACACACACACACACACACACATGCAGGGAGTGTTGGATGCACGCGTGTGCCCACTCAGGCACAGAGACAGGCTGTCTTGCCAGCAGCTGGTTCCTGGGGTCTGCCCTTCTGCTACTGTTTTTCTCTGCCTTCATTTGACAGTCAATGCTTATGGCATATACTGCATGGATGTGTGTGTGTGTGAGAGTGTGTGTCAGACAGACCTCATGTCCTACATGAAAGAAATGGTCGCTATGTCTATATCACCCTCAGCTTTCTAAAAAGTCGTTACTTTCCTCTCCAGGCTATGAGAAGTACAACTCCATGCGGGCCGACCCCGCCCTGTGTTTTTTGGAGAGGGTGGGCATGCCTGACGCCAAAGCTATCGCTGCCGAGCAGAGGGGCAACGATATGATGGCAGATGGCGCCGAAGGGTAAGAGAGTGCCCGTTGATGACCAAAAGCTTATTTTTCCCCTCCTCCCTTTTTCTTTCTCATTTGACCTTTTCATACACACATCATATTACTTTATGTACTATATTTACTATTGCTTTATCATGTTTCACACACGTCATATTACTTTATGTACTATATTTAATATTGCTATATCATGTTTCACACACATCATATTACTTTATGTACTATATTTACTATTGCTTAATCTTGTTTCACACACGTCATACTATATGTACTATATTTACTATTGCTTTATCATGTTTCACACAAGTCATATTACTTTATGTACTAGATTTCCTATTTATCATATTTCACTTATATTACTATATGTACTACATTAACCGTTGCTTTATCGTGTTACACATATACTTTGCTATTTGACATTATAGATGTGAATAATATATTTTGCAGTCTGTGATGATAAATGATGTTTTTGGAGAAGTGAGCAGGCATACGAAGTATAAAGGAGCATATTTGTTTTGAAAGTTGTGAAAGTGAAGTGTTGCTTTCCAACAGTGAGGATGAGGACCCAGAATACAAACCCCTGCGGATGCCTTTTAAGGACGAAATGGACGACTTCACCAACTCTCCACTGGATGACAAAGATGATGCCGGGGAAGGTGAAGCAGATGGTAAATAAGCTAAGATGCTTGATTGGCGTGGCTTTCCTCCACAAAGTAAATGCTCTCCTATCATCGCTCTCTGACAATACCATGCTGTGCATCGTCACTTCACAAAGTGGGGTCCGCTAGGTGTCACAGGGTTACGTGAATACAAATGAAAAACAACCAACACTCGCAATTACCAGTGCGCCTGGACAGGATGTACCATGAAGTTGTTCATTGCTCTGTGTGCATCGTATCAACACATTAGTAAGTTTGATGCTAACACTTGACAACAATAACATTCACAATAGTACACCACTTCATCAACAGCAATCCTACCTATCCACTACTCATTACTTCCCCAGTAATTAATACCTCAAACTGCTCTACCAAACTACTCACCATGGTCATGACATGACTACTACCAGGAGAAGCAGAGCACAGAGGGGGAGGAGCCACCAGCAAGGTGCACTGTATTCGAGCAAAAGCTCCGAGCAGCCTCCACGGAGGTCTCTGGTTTCAAAGGCGATATGACATCATAATTGCACCATTGCTGTACAGTATGCGTATTTTATGGTTTGTTTGGTCCTGAATGTGGTTCTATTTCTTCCCACTCTTGAAGGTAAATCTGCTGAAAACGGTCAAGGCGTGCTTTCTGTAGGTAGTGCGGCAGGTTCCAACGAACAGCTCTATTGGCCCGCCGCTTCGGCTCTGACGGCACGCCTGCGCCGCCTCATCACCGCCTACCAGCGTTCCAATCGCCGCGAGCAGCTGCGCCAGGAGGCCCTCAATAGACCCGATGGTCGCAGACGGCGGCGCCGGGACTTCCTGCCTGCCATCACCATGGTTACTGAGGCAGGCGGAGCAGCGGCAGCCTATATCCAAGACCCAACTACGGTCTTCATGGCTGAAGGTAGCGCTTACCTAGCTAAGGGAAGTGCGTATTTTGCTAAAGGTGGCCAGTTCATGCCGGAGGAGACGCCTGTGATGACGGCAAACTCCTTGATGACTGATGGCGCCATGTACTACAAGGAAAGAAGACAAAGGTACTACACATTTCTCAATTTCTCTTTCTCTTGAATGTAATACCAATCAAGAAAAAGACAGTATGGGTTGGAATGTCCCATGTCTACGGTATTTCCTGTAGACAGGAAATCACACCCCTATTGTCACCTTTGGTCAGGGACATATTCTTAGTGTTCCCAACACCCCCCCACTCGCAGTACAACCAAAAGTAACAAGTATCACATTTACCTAGCATACCTTGCAGGTAACATATTTGTATAAAATAGTATTGTTTAGCATGTGCTGTATGCAGTATATTGCTAATTTTGCAAATATGGTCTGTTGTATGTATGCACTGTAAATATATTGCTAATTTTCCCATACGGTACATGCCAATGTGGGCCTTTGTGTGCCATTCCCAGCAAACAGTATGATATAACACAGAGCAGCCTTTGCTACGAGACCATAGTGAAATATTTTCTTGTGTCAGGTGGACTCGTCGTGAGGAAGCCGACTTTTACCGCGTGGTGTCGACTTTTGGAGTGGTCTTTGACACCCAGCGTCAGAAATTTGACTGGGCGCAGTTCAGGGCCTTTGCCCGACTGGACAAGAAGACTGACGAGAGCCTGGAGAAATACTACTACTCCTTCATCGCCATGTGCAAATGTGTGTGCCGCATGCAGGTGAAGAGCGACACAGGTGAGGAATGAGACGCATTTCCACATCTCCACTGTTGATGATGTGGTCATCCGTGTCAACTGTACCTTTTGCAGAACTCCCGGACCCATCGCTGATCATAGACCCCATTACGGAGGAACGTGCTTCCCGCACCCTCTATCGCATCGAGTTGCTTCGTCGCATCCGAGAACAGGTGCTCCCCCACCCCCTGCTCTCTGAACGCCTTAAACTCTGCCAGCCCTCCCCGGACCTCCCAGAGTGGTGGGAGTGTGGGCGCCACGACAGGGACCTCCTCATCGGGGCCTCGAAGCACGGCGTGAGCCGGACTGATTATCACATCCTGAACGACCCCGCCTTGGCCTTCCTGGAGGCACACCAGCGCTTCACCAGCCAGCGAGGGACCGTGCTTAACGCGGGAGAACTCGCCAAAGCCGGGATGGGAGCAGCTGAAAGCTCCTCCACTCCGCTCCTCACGTCCGCAGAGCTGGCTCGTGCTGCTGCTGCCGCAAAGATGGTTGCTCATACGGTTACAGAGGAGGCGGGAGATGCAGTCCAGGTGAAGATGGAAGAAGATGAGGCTGGGCCTGAGGTGAAAAAGGAGGCTGAGGAGGAGGATGCCAGTGGTGCGCTGGGCATCAAGACTGAAAGTGATCAAGAAATGAAACATGACAGCCAGCTTCTGGATGATAAACAGGCCGCAGTTACAAAGGTTGAAGAAGACGACAAGACTCGGCCTAAAAAAGAAAACCAGGAGAGCGAGGAGATGGCGGAGACAAATGATGACCAAGACAAAGAATCCATGGACGGGAAGACCAGTGTGACTCCACTTGAAGATTCCACTCAGCAGACTACATTGAAGGTCCCCGAAGATCCTCAAGCACCGACCACCACCACAGAGGAGGAAGAGCACCAAGTGGAGAAGCGGGACTGCAAGTCTCCTAAATCTCCAAAGTCTCCAGACACGGAGAAAAGCCCGGAAGAGGAAGAGGAGGACAGGATGGACGAAGATGACAAATCGGAGAAATCCTCGCAGGCTGAAGGTATCGTAATCATAATCACAATAAATCATCATGTACATTTGACGCTCTTACTTAAAAACGGTAAATAGACAAGCCTTTGTCTAATCATGTCATCATCTTACTGGACAGTATATCAGGATGTCCTGACCAACAGTTGCTGCCTTGCTTGGCAGAAAAGAGTCAAAATGTCCATGAGTGTTTAGCAAAGTCAAAGTTGACACTAAGATAATACTGCATTTCTGCTTTCATGCATGACTAAGCAAATTCAAACAATATTCATATTTACATGTTTACATCCACAAAATCAATCGGATGATTCAATATCAATATTTTCATAATTATAGGCGCCTTCTAAATACACTTTTTAACATGATTGGAGCCCCTCTACATGGAAAATAACATTCCTATTACCTAATATAATTATTTTACCATTTTCTAAATATGCTTTTTAACATTATTAGAGCCTTCTGGACATGAAATCACACCCCCATAGTCATCTTACACTCCTATTACCCAACATAGTAATCCAAAGAGAAAACAAGACATAGAAAAGCTTACCACCTTCTAAATAAGCTTTTTAACACGAGTAGAGCCCTCTAGACATGAAACCAACACCCCTACAGTCACCTTTACACTCAATTTTATATTACCCAATATAGTAGATTATTGTCACATCATTGTCGTACTGGTAGCTTTAACTGGCTGTGTACTCCAGCTACCCAGTTTAGGCATATTAAGATGTACACTAAATAAAACTTCTCTTTGTGTGTGCCACAGTAGATGTGTTCCCCAGGACTGTAATTCCCAGGCTGGGGTACGCGTAGTGGCACCTGAGTAAATCTCAGGGGCCATGTGGAAACGTTTCATTTCCAAGATGCTACGTAAATATTGTTAGTGGTTTGAGAGCCCACCATGATTCTTCTAGCGTTCTGGACTTTGGAGCGGACGCTTCAGGTTCGAATCTCCACTAGTAAGCATCATCGGCATTCGTCAAAAGGGCATCCGGAATATAAAGGCTCAAGCCAAAAATCTGTATGCAGATCAAAAAGATCCACTGTGGCGACTCGGTCGGTTCTGGCGGTTTGATGCTTGCCTCACTGACACCTAGTGGCCAATGCGGAATACTACATTCCTAATTCTGCCCTGTATTTGTTCTTTGACCTCATTTAACTTTATGCTTGAAAAAGCTTCAATTAGGCCAAGAAGTAGTTTGCTCAAGTATCTATATTTGTTTACAAAACAACAATGATATATGAAAATGCCGCTACCATGAGGGTGTGCCGTACTGTGCTATGATCTGCCGTGATTTCTCACCAGCAGTGTTGTGTAGTTGAGGTTGTTGCACTAAGCACCTTCTGTTAAGTGAAATGATGTAATTTGCCTGCCCCCCATCAACACACGTCATTTGGTCAGAGGCTATTTCTGCTTTCCCTGCTGACTCCAGAGTTGAAATGGGTCCTGAGTTCCAGGGGCAAGATGATAAAATGAGTTTGTGTCCCTTGATGACGCTAGTTAATGAAGAGGTAAAATCCTGTCTTTCTTCAGTGAGTGCTGCATCCGAGCAGAAGAATTTTGATGAAGAGAGTATCGCGTCTTTGAGCACGTCTGCTCGAGATGAAACCAGAGATGGTTTTTGTCCCGATGACCTGGCAGAATCTTCTGGCCTGCAGGCCTTGGGGGACAGAAATTACACCTACGCACTCTGGCCTAAGGTGAGTCTCTGACTATACGGGAAATGATGCCATTTACTCATTCCCAAATATCCCAAGGTGCTTTATGTAGACGTAGATACGCACTGATGTACACCATTGAGAGATGTATCACAAGCTGCCACTCGTTTCCACACCGCAGGATCGAGTGATGATTAACAGGATGGACAGCATCTGCGAAGCCGTCCTGAAGGGCAAGTGGCCTGTCAACAGGCGCCACATCTTTGACTTTCCTAGCAACATGCTGACCGGACACGTCCCCACCATGACCACGCCGTCCGTAGCCACAGCAACAGAGAGTCCGCTGCAGAGGCGGAGCTTGGGCGAGCTGGCAATGAGCGGGATCCACGCTCCTTACAGCGGTGGTGAAGATAAGACGCTTTCTCCACAGCTTCATGTAAGAACTCACCATTCGTGTTAGCATTAGTCCCTAGCATTAGTGGCGACTGCGTGCAGCTAACTTCACTCGGTCAGCTTTCTTTTCTAATTCTATTCATATCCAACAGTGGGAAGCCCTACTTTGGTCAACTACTACACATATTTAGACATACATATATACGTATGTATATACACATATTTACACCCTTACTCACCTCAATAACCAGCACGAGCTCATCAACCCAAATGCCCACCGTGGAACTCTTGGGAACAAGAAGTTACCCAGCATTCCCTGTGTATGTCCACAGCTACTTATGGGGTGTCGAGACAAGCAGTTTCTGTGGTTGGCATCCATCCGGGTTAGCATCTGCCCTGGTTAGCATCCACCCCAGTTAGTGTACATTTTGTGACGGCTGAAATATCAAAACTATAACATAAACACCCAAATAAGAATTTCTTTACAAATATAACAGCAACCATTTCCAATTTTCACATTTGTAACTGAACTGTGTGTGTGCACGCGTGCGCATGCGTTAAGATGTCCTTACAATGTGACCTTGTGCATGCGCCACCCCACGCTCACTTCCTCCTTGCTGTGTCCACATGATCCCTGCCCAGCGCTTATCAGATGCACTTCTGCCACCTTGAGGCCTTTTTTATGGCTTCAAGTTCCCAGTGTTCTGAGGCGAAATGCATTAGTGTAGAGTTGCATCATCACCTCCCTTTGCCTAAACGACGTATAAATAACTTGTCAGGACAGTGTTGGTGTTTATAGTAGCGTCTTTGGGATAAAAGAACATTGAAGGTTCATTTATACCTTCAATGTCCCCAGCGAGACACCACCTTCCTGTTCGGCCATGACTTCTTTCTACAATTTAGTCATTTTTCTCACTTGTTTACCTAAATCCTGCCTTTGCTACGATCTGTGGCTCCATTTTGGGTTATTGAGGTGAGAAACGGGGTTGAATTGTAGGAGGAAATCGTGGCCAATCACATCTTCAGTGAAGGTAAAAGTACTCAATGTTGTTTTATGCTTTCATTCATCATTTAGACAATATGTATTTAGAATTGTTAGTGCATGTCACACTAAAAATCTGTTTCATTTTGGACTTTGTGAAACAGATGATTGATGATGATGATGTAATATTTGGTTAGCGGGGGACCTTGTAGAAGGAATGGCTGACACTCGTGCACCCTGACATTGTACTTAGTAGTATTTGATGATGATGTGGTGCAGGACAACGCTCTGGGCCTCAGCGTGCCTCGACAGAGGAGGAGGAGAAGGAGGAAGATCGAGATTGAGGCCGAAAGAGCAGCCAAGAGGCGCAACCTGATGGAGATGGTGGCCCAGCTGAGAGAGAGCCACGCCACAATGGAGTCCCAGAACCAGGCCATGGATCTCACCAAGGTACGCTTTGGTTAGAAGCCCACTTGGGGAAAAAGACGGCGTGAAGTGAAAGGGCTCCACTTTCTGTTCAGGGTGTGCAGGCTTCTCCATCGCTGACCGGCTTGCCCGGAGCTCTGGTCGCCAACCCCTCTTTCAAGGCCCAAATGGAACTGCTGCAGCAAGCCCCGCCCCTCGGACACAGAGCCAATGGTTCGCTGGAGGCTGATCTGCCAATGATGAGAAGGAGGCGGGGACGCAGGAAAAATGTTGAGGGTCTGGAGCTGCTGTTTATGTCCAACAAAAGATCTACAGGCGGGGTGACTACTATGTGATACATAGATAAATTATACCATAGATGGATGAAATATGCTTGATAGATGAAATAATGTCCATGCTCAGGATGATGGTGACGGGAGCAAGCTTTCAGGTGTGGATGGGCTCCAGGACGCGGGCCGTGCCCATCGAGGCCTGTCCGTGTCGGACCAGAGTCCCAGTGGGAGATCATCTCTTGCGTCCGGCAGCGTGGAGGAGGAAGAGGCCACGGTTTCCAACAAAGAGCTGGGGGAGTGGCTGAGGCAGCATCCCACGTACGCCATGGACATGGCAGGATTTACACCAGTACGTGGTCTTCTTCTGCTTGTCATTCATTTGGTCTTCCAAATGATCTGATTGGTCTGAATGGGTGTGCTTCCGTCTGTAGAAGAAGGAAGAGTTACTGCTGTCTCAGTTCTCCAAACCCAAGCAGAAACGTCATCGCTGTCGAAACCCCAACAAGATCGACATCAACACCCTGACGGGCGAGGAGAGAGTGCCTGTGGTCAACCGCCGTAATGGCCGCAAGGTCTCATCTTTCTTTTTGGACGCTTCTTTTTTGTATTTGTTTGTCTGAAACTGATTATTTTCTTCCTCTAGATGGGAGGGGCCATGGCTCCACCCATGAAGGAACTTCCCAGGTGGTTACTGGAAAACCCTGAATTTTCTATTGCGCCTGACTGGACCGATATTGTCAAACAGTCGGTTAGTATGGTTGTGGTTTCATTTATTTGCAACATGCACACGCTTTACTTTGACTGCTTCATCTTACAATGGAACATTGACTGTAAGCCATACCCTATGGTATTTACTATATACACTAACATATACAAGTCTACAAGTAGTAGTACAAAGGTCATGGATGTAGTACATGGATCTATGAAAGTCATGTATATAGCTATAGAAGTCATCCATCCTTTTTCTATGCCGCTTATCCTCACTAGGGTGGCAATATGCTGGAGCCTATCCCAGCTGTCTTTGGACAGACAATGGCAGGGCACAAATAGACAAACAACCATTCACACTCACATTCATACCTATGAACAATTTGGAGTTGCCAATGAAGCTGACAAGCATGTTTTCGGAATCTATAGATATAGAGAAGTAATGGATACAAGTATTATCAAAGTCATGTATGTAATTAGTATATAGCTAGAGAAGTCATGTATCGAAGTATTTTATATATATGTGTGTGTGTGTGTGTGTATATATGTGTGTATGCATATGTCATGTGTATAGTTATAGAGAAGGCATGTACTGTATATAAGTATTATATAGATACAGTACTTAGAAGTCATGTATATCAGTCTTATATATATATCTGGTATTATATAGAAGACATGTAAGTTTATGTATGTATAAATGTCTGCAGGGTTTTCTCCCAGAAGCCATGTTTGATCGGCTGTTGACTGGTCCCCTGGTCAGGGAGGAGGGCGTCCGTCGTCGCGGACGACGACCCAAATCCGAAATAGCGAAGGCGGCGGCTGCTGCCCAGGTCGCGGCGGCTCAGGCTGCCCAGGCCTCATTGGCCACAGCCGCTTCCTCTGCAGGTGAGATGTTTCCATGTGATTGGATTGGTAGCCTGAGACTTTGCCATGTCCTCTTGATGATGATGATGATGATGATGATGATGATGATGATGATGGTGGTGGTGGTGGCGGTGATGGTGATGATGATGGTGGTGGTGTGCGTTGCAGGAGGCATGAACCCTCTGCTGCTGAACAGTCTGTTTGGAGGAATGGACCTGTCGTCCCTGCAGAGCCTCCAGTCTCTCCAGCTGGCTGCGGGTCTCATGGCCTTCCCTTCACCTTCTGACCCCAAGCAGGCCGCCGCCTCCATGCTGCCCCTCATGCTGCCCGGCATGGGAGCGCTACCCAACATGGCCGCCGCCATCCCCAACATGTTCGGCCTGGGCGGCCTCTTTGGTAGCAACTTGGCCGCCGCTTCCAGCGCCACGGTGGCCTCGGCATCTGGGAACGCCAACGGAACCGCCGATGGAGACGCAGAAGAAGAAGGTGAAGAAGCGGCAAAGAGGAAGCGGAAGGAGGAGGAGAAGAGAGACGGAGGTGAGGAGGTGGTCGAGGAAGAGGAGTCGTTAGATGATGCCAGTGAGGGCAACAATGTCACCAAGAAGAACATCCAGAAAGATGACGAGGAAGGTGAAGAGAATGTGGAGAAATCCCAAAGTGCCCCCCCTCAGATGCCAGCTGCCGATTCTCCGGCCGACGTCTCCATCAACAGCGAAGCCGCCGCCCTGCTGGCCGCCGCCGGCATGTCCGCCAACTCTCTGGCGTTCAACCCTTTCCTCCTGTCCACCATGGCCCCCGGCCTCCTCTACCCCTCCATGTTCCTTCCTCCTGGCCTGGGGGGACTCGGTCTGCCCGGCTTCCCCACCACCTCCACCCTGGCCGACCTCCAGAGCGCCATGGGCATGCTGGGGGGCAACGCCGCCACCACTCCTTCAAAGGACGACGACAAGGAGCAGCAGCAGCAGGAGGAGGAGGAGGAAGAGGAAGAGGAGGTGCGAGGAGGCGACAGTGACTTGGCGGAGGAGAACGTGGAAGCCACAAGCCACGCTGAGGAGTCCGTGGTAGGGGAGGGGGGGCTGGGAGGTGATGAGGAAGAGGGGGCGTCTCCACAGAAGGACTAGACCAAGAACCCACCCCCCCACAGACCTCCCACCTTTACACACCTCCAGCTCAACTAGCCTTTTTTCCTTTCTGGACTTTACTGATTTTCTTTGGGGGGTGGGGGGGGCATTTCCTGTGTGTGTGTGTCAGTAAAGGGGGGGGGGGGTTAAATCTTTTAGCATAGTCAGGGAAATATCAAAGACTGTTGGCCAGTTTGCATCGCCACCCTCAAATACCAAGTTCCAGTAGTGCTAGCAATACTTTCATTATTATAACCATTATCATCCTTATTATTATTATTATTATTGCTATTGCTCAGCTCAAGACGCAAACATATTTTGTCCAGCCTGCTTGTTGTTTTGGGCAGCCTCTCGTATTAAAGGCTGGTGGGGTGGCGCTGCTGCGGGGGGGTTGGACCCCCCCCACATCAAACACACACACACACACACTGAAGCCCTAAATACCCCCCTCCCACACCCCCATGCTACCCTGATACTGTTAAGCCAGTCACACACTGAAAGCCGCCGAGTCTTTCCACTGCCAGCTTTCACTCCTCGGAAGGGATGGTGGTGATGATGATGATGATGTTTGTAGCACAGAGGAAGCAGACACGCTGGGTCTGCACCGCCAGTACACCCCCCACACCCCCACCCCCAGTTGATGATTCTGTGCACGGGACGTTCCCGCTAGTTTCCCCGTGGACGCTGCTCCCGTCTGGCAGAGACCAGTTAGTCACACACACTGACGGCACACAAACGACACGACACCTTCAGCTTCTTTCCCGCTTCTTCTCTCCTCCGGGAAAGCAAGAAGCTTCATTTGTTTCCGTTTCCAAACCGTTGAAATGAAAAATAGACGGACTCATCCTCTCACGCGCGTCTCCTTCTGTCTGTCATGCTGACACAGCAATAACCAAGGCAGCTTTTGAATGTCCCACATGACTCGCCCAGCACACACACACACACACACACACACACAGACTGTATGAATAAACCACAAGTGTCGTATTACTAGAAAATCAAGTGTAAGTGAGAAGTACTGCAATCACTCTGTTCCTGTTGATGCACTGGTGTTGAAAGAAATAATCAGGTACCTTTTATTACTTAGATACTTTTCTTGAAAAAATGGACTTTTTGTTACTTTTAGCCAGCAAGCTGAAGAGCATTACCTCAAAATTCTTATCTAGCCTTGAAGTTTACAGACTTATCATGTAAATGTTTTTTTTTCTTTTCTTTTTGGGTGTGTGTCTTTCTGTTTTGTTTTTGTTTTTTTTTTGGAGACATCATGTATGATGAATTGTAGCGATGATGCTTTTAATAAAAGTGAATCATGATATTGGCCTAGGAAACCAAAGCACCGCTTTTGCCTGCCGTCTTTTCTCATGCTGCTTTCCTCCAATTTCAGATCAACATTTGCCATAAAGATCATCTGGAACCCCCTCCTCCTTTCTTTAAATGTCTATTCATTCATTTTCTACCACATTGAAAGGTTTAGCTAATCAGATGAACACATGCTGAGTCTGCCCCGCTATGGTGCATTCAAAGACCACTAAACGTGACAAAATTAACACTTGGAACATTGACTGTATGCTGTATTTATCCTGCATTATCAAGGAGGTTAGCATCGCTCTGGTTAGCATGTTTTCAGTTTGGCAAACGCATTCTCATGTTATGAGGCCTACTGTATTTTATTTTATTTAATTTATTGCCAAACGTCCTCCTTGTTAGCATACGGTTAGCTAGCTTACAAATCACCCGTTTGTGATCGATCCATCCATCGCTGATCCCAGATCGGAATGCGGGTGCAGCGGCCCAAGCAGGGAGTACCAGACTTCCCTCTCCCGGGCAGCCGAGTCGTTCATTTTGGGTGCTTGTACCCGTGATCTCAAGAGGACTGGTCCCAGGGCCCTCGCTGTGCGTCGAGGTGACTGACTGAATCCCTCCGGAACTTCTCTACCTCGCGTACCAGAGAGGTGACGTTCCACGTCCCAGGAGCTAGCCTCTGTAGCCGGAACTGCCCCCCCCCCCGGTCCCAAGCTCACTCTGCACCTGACCCCTCTCACTCCCTCACCCCATGAGGGGGGGCATGACATTTGTCATGGGAGACCCTACCAGGGGTGGTGGAAAAACCCTGGACAATATGGCTCCGAGGATCATTGTCTATGATGTCGTCATATTTTAGTTATCAGATAACTAAAATATGTTAAAATTAGGACGAATGAACATTTAAGGTTACCTTTACCTTTGAAGACGTGATTGAGAAGAGGAAGTTGGTGGTTGATCTTGCTGCCACGTGGTGTCTTTGTATGCGTTTCAAATGTCCATTATAATAGGAACAGTGGAAAAACGGGTTTTTGTGTTAACATTTGTGGCTTTTTGGACAGATGATTGGAATTATATGATTTATATCTAATCAATTCATTTAGCGTCCGTCTTGGTTGGAGTCAGGTGACACCGTCTGGAATGAAATCATGACAACACAAACTCTTATTTTGAAACAACCTTAATAGGTGACTCATCGGTCAAGAAGAGGTGAAGGAACACAACAAAGACTGTGTGTGCAGCTGCTGACTAAATAGACAGTGACAGGCAAACACTCCAGTGGGGGGGAGTGGGGGGGCACTCTATATCCTCCGCCCCCTCCAAACCCTCCTGCTAACAGGACATTGACATTCACCTCTCATTTTGGATCATCATTTGCAATAAAAAATGACTAATTATTAGAGTAGATTCCACTCCAGAAGCCTCCTCTTCTCTTTTCAGTTGCCAGTGTTCACTCGCCACACAAGCCGGTTCAATTCCCAAATGTGCTTCACCTCATATTCACTTTCTCGAGGATCGTTAGTAAATCTACGGCCACTAATAGCCTGCTGCTCAGGTTGGTGCTAGAGCAAAAAAAATACTACCAATAATGGAAAAATTAGCAATATATAGAATAATATGTATAATTCTGGGCGGCACGGCGGTCGAGTGGTTAGCGCACAGACCTCACAGCGACGAGACCAGGGTTCAATTCCACCCTCGGCCATCTCTGTGTGGAAGCGTGGGTTTTCATTCCAAAAACATGCTAGGTTAATTGGCCACTCCAAATTGTCCATAGGTATGAATGTGAGTGTGAATGGTTGTTTGTCTATATGTGCCCTGTGATTGGCTGGCCACCAGTCCAGGGTGTACCCCGCCTCTCACCTGAAGACAGCTGGGATAGGCTCCAGCACCCCCGCAACCCTCGTGAGGAAAAGTGGTAGAAAATGAATGAAGGAATGAATGTATAATTCTATATATTATACTATATTATTATACATATTATAAAAATATATATATTATAAAATATTATATATTATATTATATTGGAATTCTATTATATAGAATATATAGAAAAATGTCCAAATATTTTGTGGAAGAAGTTTGAATCTAACAGGGCAAAATGAGGTTGTAGACTAAAGAATAAAAGAAAGAATAAAAGCTCAAACATTATGGAAGAAATTACAGCGAGCGTGTGTGTGTGTGTGTGTGTGTGTGTGTGACAGACGTCTGGCCTAATCGCCTTGCCAGAGGAAGTGGAACGTGAAATCCACCAGCCACCCCCCAACCCCCCCCCCCAACCCCCACACACTGTACACTGCTTTCTCTTCTTAGGATTGTACAATATTTGTTGATGTGCCAGGTCATCTATGAAGAAGAAAAAAAGTCAAGAGTATTTGGAGTATCCATGATGAATGGAGAACTTTTAGAAGAGTGGGAAGGAGAGCAAGACGGAGTATATGTGTGTGAATGAGAGGGACCCGAGTGGAAGAGTGAGGTTACAGGGAGAAGAGATACAGAAGGTGGAGAACAATTCGGAACAACAGAGATTATGAAAAGGAGGTGAAGAAGCGTGTGCAGGCAGGATGGAACGGGAGGAGGAAAGTGTCAGGCGTGATGTGTGATAGAAGAGTTTCAGCTAAAATGAAAGGAAAGGTAAAACAAACTGTGGTGAGATCAGCCATGTTGTTTGGTCTAGAGACAGTACCACTGAGGAAAAGACAGGAAGCAGAACTGGAGGTAGCAGAGATGAGGATGCTGAGGTTCTTTGGGTTAGGAGCAGTGGCAATTCTGGCTGGAATTACCGCCCTCCACCTCCCCCCCATGAAACATGAAACATTGAAGTCGAAGAGAGAGAGGTTGTCATGGTGATGCCACGCAGGGTTCCAGTGATAAAGAGCCATCTGCCGTCAGCATGACCACCTACAGCCTGGCTGTCGTCACGGCGGCCATGATTGATGTTCCCCAGAGAGTGACGCCATGATGAGTATGATGGAAAGAAGGGAGGGGAGATGGCGGGGGGAGGGGGGGGGTGTTACAAACTCGGGAGGACGTGTGCTCCTCTCCTCCTCCCTCCCTTCACGCCAACCCCCCCCGTTACCAGGGGAGACAAATGGATGACCCCCTGCCTCCCCCACCTCCTACACACACATAACATGGTGACATTCATTGTATGCACATACTTAGAAATACTTCTATGTACTTATATGTACTTCTTTATACTTGTACATACTTCTATGTACTTATACAGGGTTAGGGTTACTAGCTATACTATACATGCTTCTATGTAACTCTACATAGAAGTTTACTAAGTATATAAGTATACATAAGTATAGTTGGGTGAGAGATGAGGAAGAGGATGTTAGCTTCCTTGTCACGCGTCACTCATCTATGGTCAGGTGGTCACTGGGAGCCAATCAATAAGAGATGTCAGGATGAGGGAAATGAAGTCACATGATTGGCTGACACGGCGCCATCAGCAGCCGCTCCTGGGAATTGATGGAGCCCACAATTCGTGATCCTATTTCACCCGCTTAGCAATGATACACACACACACACACACACACACACACAAGGAAATTGATTTTATTTCCCCCTTGATTCATATGTGTATTGATGGTCATGTGCAGTGGCAGAGGTACGGAGTGGCCGGGGGTGCATGGGGTGGGGGCCCCAGTGGCCCCCCTACAACTGCAGGACAATTTTTTGACAAACGCGGCTCTGTGGTACCGGAGACCACTTCAGCCTAATCGTTTCTGCTCAGACGCATTTCACTGCAGCACACAATTTTCAGTGGGGACGCAGGAGGGAATTTTGTGTTGAGTGTGAATGGTTGTTTGTCTATATGTGCCCTGTGATTGGCTGGCCACCAGTCCGGGGTGTACCCCGCCTCTCGACCTCAGGCAAATGGGATAGGCTCCAGCATGTCTGCGACCCTCATGAGGCTAAGCGGCATAGAAAATGGATGGATGTATTTATGTATAATACTACTACTAAGCCTATATTGATGTATAGAATATGTCATAATAATATTCTGTTTTTTCTCTGTGTGTGTGGTCTTCCTTTTCACCTCGTTCCGTAAAGACCCCTCCCCCCATCACCACAAACTGTCAGAGGAAAATGGAGACTTGCAGGGGGGAGGGGGGGGTGTAACCACATCAAGCATAGATCAGTGGATCATCCGCATCACTGAACACACACACACACACACACAGGCAGGGTGGGGCTATGAGGTCACCAGGAAGGCAGCAGGCTACTGGTCAACTGGGAGGTGAGACGTTAAGACAACAGGCCCATACTGGTGATACTGGACTGTCACCATGGCAACACGCCTCCCGTGTCTGTCAATCAAATTATAATTTTTTTTATATCAATTCATCAACAAATAAACACCAACGCTGCACTTTCTCCCTCGGCAGGAAACAAAACCGGATCCTATTGGCCCTCATGTCACTCAACACTGGTAGCAAGCAGCTCATTAAGACCAGTTCTGGTCATGCTCCCCCTAGTGGACACAAATGGCGGTCCAAAAAAGCTTGACTTTTTAACCCAACAGGTGATTTGTAAAGCAATGAACAATTGTGATGCTACAGCGGGGTAATTCAACTCTTCTTCCTGTATTCTTCCCATCTAAAACAGGGTGGAAAATATCACTAAAGAAAGCGGTTTAAGTAATAAAAGAAAGAAACGTGAGCCTCCTTGTTCGAAAGTGCGATGACATGAAAAAGACGAGGAGGTGTGAAGTAGACAAGAGAACTTTGGGAAACGCCATCTTTTCATTCTCAGGGTTAAAGGGGTGTGGCTGTCTCCCTCTGGTGGACGTCCAAGGAAGTGCAACTCCTATTTAATGCTGCTACTCGCGAAGTAAGTGTGCATTTCAAGAAATACAACTAGCTGGGCTTTTCCATTTCATCCTAGTGATACAAATACTATTTGTATAAATGTAAAACAGCCTACGCCACCTTTTTTGGTTTTGCCCCGCCCATACGCGAAAAGTCATCATCCATGACTGAGATCACATGGTACCCCTTCCAGCGGTACTTCAGGCTCAGTTTGAGGACCTGCAAGCTCGGATTAGCACCAGGATTTCCAGTCAGCAAACTAAACTCCAGGTGCTTTATTTCAGCTGCTAAATGCCTGTCCATCTGTCTCTGGTGAGTATAGCGGTGTTTGTTGTGTCCAAATCAAAAGATGGTCTGGTCCAACAACAAAAACTCCAACATTGGATTAGCAGTGAAGCTACAGGCTTATGACGCCGGGTACAAATAAATGCAGGAAATTATTTGGAATAAAAGTGTAAATACAAGTCACAAGATAAAGTAGCTCATCAAACATGTGGTTAGCTAACTTGCTAATTGGCTCAAATGATGACGTTTCATAAATAACTTATTACTGTTCATTTGAATCTGAAAAAAACATTTCAGATTCCACCAACAATATGTGTTTTTTTAAGTTTTTATTATTTGTGGTTTTATTATTACTGATTATTTTCTTTATTCGTTTTTTGCATTTTATTTTGTGTAGAAAAATTTAAATTAAAAGATTTTTATTTTATTTATTACTGATTACAGTAAAGTCTCGTTATATCGATATCGGTTAAAACGAATTACTACTTATTACGATACTATTTTCATTTCCCGGCAAATTTCTAGTCTTTTATGATATAATTAGCTCCGTTAGTACGATACGGTTATTATGATAATCCGGTTACTACGATGCCCTTTTCATCTCCCGCCAGCCAATTTGGTCTGCTTATATCGATACAAAAGCAGCTTAAATCAATCTTTGCTTAAGGATTTCAATACCAAAAAAGAACACGGCGAACGGCTGCTTCCAGTCAACTTTATTTTTCACACTTCCACCACCAGAGTGCAGCACACACAGCGGAAAACACCCGTCCCTCGCGCCTACCCCTCCGGGTGGCAACACCTTCATTCGATAGTTCCGGGGTGAATTATGTCCCGGTAACCGGTAATCACTACAGTGTAAGTTTATTTTTATTTACTGTAGTACAAAATTTATTGTAGTACAAAAGCATGCTAGATACGCAATCCATGAACTCAAGGAGAAAATTACATGCCATATCAAAGATCCGCCCACTTTTAATGCAGTTTGGCGCAGGATCGGATATATGGATAGTCCGGTTATATCAGTATTTTTTCCGACTCCCGAGAATATCGATATAACGAGACTTTACTGTATTTTCCTTCTTGATTTGTTTATTGATTTTTTTATCTTATTTTGTGTCGAAAAAAATAAAGATATTTGAGAACAGCGGAATGATTTATCAGAGCTTTTCGTGTGAAAATGCATTGAAGACACTTTATTGTAATTTTAATAAATGCGGTTTGTTTTTTTAAACCCAGCCTCACCCAGATCCTAGCTCCGGTGGCCCCCCAGGTAAATAGAGTTTGAGACCCCTGCTCCATCCAAACTCCTGAGTCATTGAGGAATAGGAGTAAGGAGTATTAGCAGGAAAGGGCTGCTGGTGAAAGCAGGAGTCAAGAGTTGAGTCGGGAGTAGAGAGAAAGAGCAGATAGCTTTATTGACAGCAAAGATAAAGAGGAACGTTGCAAACATAGGAGACACAAATGTGCTTCAACTGTTGGGTAAAAAAAAGATTTGTATTAAGGTGAGGCGTTGACAAAGTCAACTCAAGTAGAAAACCATACAATCCCCTAAAATGAAACTCGCAACATCAGCACAATAAAGGGAAGAGATGATCTGACTCCCATCTACACTATGTGTGTATGTGTGTGTGTGTGTGTGTGTGTGTGGGGGGGGGGGGGGGGTCAGCATGTTCCATGCATTTCCAACTTGTTTCAGCAAGAAATAGAGGAGTGGAGTAGAAAAACTAAAAGGCACGTGCACGTTGGTCCAAACATCTCACACGTGTTGCTCATGTTGGAGAAGTCCAAATCACACGTGGCTTTCTAGCTTTCATCTTCGCTGCTTGGCACACGCAAAACTTTATTTATCTCTTTCTATTAACTCTTATCTATTTGGCCCTCTTCTACTTTTCTATACGTGCAAGAAGCAACATGTCGTGTTCACTTCAATACTCGCTAACAATTTAACTCATTCAGCCTCCAAGAGAATTTCACCATCAACCTCAAATGCACTACAGTGTGTCCGGTGGGGGAAAAAAAAGGAGTCATTGATACGCCCACAAAAATGTGTTTTAGACTCACTCTCTTCAATTGCCATTGTTCACTCATCACATGAGATGGCGATGGTATATATAGTACATATGGTATAGATAGGATACATCACATGTATCAATGATGACCTTGGGCTGATTGCCTCCTGCAGACAACATCCTAATGTCGGAGAAAATATATATTTTTTGGAGCAAAAAAGCTTCCCAGTGCAGTTTAGGCTGTTGCTGAAGTTTCACCTGAAACCTGAATAGTACGCTTTTGGGAGGTTCCTGAACTCAGCGTGGAGTTCAAGAAGACAAAGGATGTATTTGAACGCAAAATCACCTTTTCATTTCATCTTGTTGGGGATACAAAAAGGAAAGAAAAATTCTTTAGGGTTCTAGTGGATGATCAAAGTGGCCATTCTTATCAATGATCATGATGATGATAACATAAGAGAAATGAAGATAACACACCAACAGCATGACTGACAGCAAAGTCCAAATGATCCAAGGATAGAAGGCATGGAGTCTACTCAAGCACACACTTAACCCCCCCACCCTCCACCCCCCGTGACCCCCAGCTACAACTGCAACAGTCAGGAGGAAACAGGGCAGCTGCTGTCGCAAAGTTCCTCCTCCATCAAGCTCCTGTAGCGCTGGGTGTCACCTTCAGATGGTGGACTTGGAGAAGGAAACTTTGAGATGGTGATTCCCACCCATGTCGTAGTTATGAAGATCTATCAGCACCTGGATGGCCTCCTCCACCGATGACATCTGGATCAACGCCATCTTGCGGTCCCTGGGGGGGAACGGACATTATTGTTGTCATCGTCATGAATTAAAGAAGATGGCCTTCCAAACATTTCTATGTTCTTCATGACTTCTTACTGAAAGAACTTAAAGGCCTTCACTGCACCCCCGCTGTTAGAGAACAGGAGACGCAGGTCCTCCTCTCCAATTCCTTCCCTGGATACACACACACACACACACACACACACACACACACACACACAGTGAGGACAAAGCAACACTGACACAGAAATGTATTAGACCACAACATGGCAACCTTTGCTTAGCAGGACCTGTTCCGGAAAATACAATCCCTCCATTATCCCTCCCTCTCTATATCACGCTCTCTTTATCCCCCTCCCTCTTTATCACAGCTTGATTATTACCCCTCCCTCGTTATATCACGATTTGATTATCTCTCCCTCGCTATATCACTGTTTGATTATCCCTCCCTCGCTATATCACGCTTTCATTATCCCCCTCCCTCTCTTTATCACAGCTTGATTATTACCCCTCCCTCGTTGTCATGATTTGATTATCCCTCCCTCGCTATATCACTGTTTGATTATCCCTCCCTCTCTTCATTACAGCTTATTACCCCTCCCTCGTTATGTCATGATTTGATTATCCCTCCCTCGCTATATCACTGTTTGATTATCCCTCCCTCTCTTCATTACAGCTTATTACCCCTCCCTAGTTATGTCATGATTTGATTATCCCTCCCTCGCTATATCACGCTTTCATTATCCCCCTCCCTCTCTTTATCACAGATTGATTATTACCCCTCCCTCGTTATGTCATGATTTGATTATCCCTCCCTCGCTATATCACTGTTTGATTATCCCTCCCTCTCTTCATTACAGCTTATTACCCCTCCCTCGTTATGTCATGATTTGATTATCCCTCCCTCGCTATATCACTGTTTGATTATCCCTCCCTCTCTTCATTACAGCTTATTACCCCTCCCTAGTTATGTCATGATTTGATTATCCCTCCCTCGCTATATCACGCTTTCATTATCCCCATCCCTCTCTTTATCACAGCTTGATTATTACCCCTCCCTCGTTATGTCATGATTTGATTATCCCTCCCTCGCTATATCACTGTTTGATTATCCCCATCCCGCTCTTCATCACAGCTTGATTATTACCTCTCCCTCATTATGTCGCGATTCGATTATCTCTCCCTCGCTATATCACACTTTCATTATCCCCCTCCCTCTCTTTGTCACAGCTGGATTATCCCTCGCTATATCATGGTTAGACTATTCCTACTCCCTCACTATATCACTGTTTGATCATCCCTCCCTCGCTATATCATGCTTTCATTATCCCCCTCCCTCTCTTTGTCACAGCTGGATTATTACCCCTCCCTCGTTTTGTCACGATTTGATTATCCCTCCCTCGCTATATCATGGTTGAACTATTCCTATTCCCTCACTATATCACTGTTTGATTATCCCTCCCTCGCTGTATCACGGTTAGACCATCGCTTCCTCCACCACTGAGCAAAACATTTTACAAAATGTCACCAGGACTTCTCACGTGCATCACTCAGTCTAATGGAGGAACGAGACCATCAGCTACGTGTTGCCACACGGACGAATATTACATTGCTCTGCCAGTCTTTACGCCATGGACACTTGACAATGACATCATATTATTAACAAATGTTAATTTTAAAAAAAGTGATATTGGACACTAGACTAGTGTGCCACGGCAGACTGATAAGAGCTGTACCTGATATTGGAGAGATGAAGTGTCGCAGAAGGCGGGAAGATGTTCTGGAAGTTTTTGGATCCTGGTTTCTTAAAGCGATGCAGTGGAGAGCCAGAAAAATCTAAATGTGAAGAAAAAAGACCCCATGCATGATGTCCTTCCTGTTGAGGAGCCATCTTGGTTTCTTACCTTTAGTGAGGAGCTGGTCATCCAAACCTTCTCTGGGCAGGGCCACAGTTTGGTGTTTGGACAGCGTCACTCTCATCACTTTCCCAAAAACCTTCTGACCATTCAGGTGGCTCATGGCTGCAGAGAAACGGCACCGTTAGATGGGGGCGCCGTGCAAACTAAATCAGCACATAATACCCTTTAAAGCCCATCATCATGCAGCGGCCACTTGACAATCTATGTCATGACAACACAAACATGGCATGACACATGTATGTGTCACGTAGGGTTGGTAACACCTGTACTAAGCAGACAAGAACACGCTTTGTCCCACATCAACACTGGCCTGTAAAACCCCAGCGGCTTCACTTTGGCACATACTGTACCCTCATGAGCACAGGTTTTATTTTCCTCCTATTATGTCTACTATATTGGATAGTAGGAGTGTAAAGGGGACTATAGGGGTGTTATTCCATGTCCAGAGGGCTCTGACCCTGTTAAAAAGTGTATTTAGAAGGTCATAAATATCTTATTTTGGTTTATTATGTCTACTATATTGGGTAATGGGAGTGTAAAGGTGACTATAGGGGTGTTATTTCATGTCCAGAGGGCTCTAATCATGTTAAAAAGTGTATTTAGGAGGTCATAAATGTCTTATTTTGGTTTATTATGGCTACTAAATTGGGTAACGGGAGTGTAAAGGGGACTATAGGGGTGTTATTCCATGTCCAGAGGGCTCTAATCATGTTAAAAAGTGTATTTAGGAGGTCATAAATGTCTTATTTTGGTTTATTATGGCTACTAAATTGGGTAATGGGAGTGTAAAGGGGACTATAGGGGTGTTATTCCATGTCCAGAGGGCTCTGACCCTGTTAAAAAGTGTATTGAGAAGGTCATAAATATCTTATTTTGGTTTATTATGTCTACTATATTGGGTAATGGGAGTGTAAAGGTGACTATAGGGGTGTTATTTCATGTCCAGAGGGCTCTAATCATGTTAAAAAGTGTATTTAGGAGGTCATAAATATCTTATTTTGGTTTATTATGTCTACTATATTGGGTAATGGGAGTGTAAAGGTGACTATAGGGGTGTTATTTCATGTCCAGAGGGCTCTAATCATGTTAAAAAGTGTATTTAGGAGGTCATAAATGTCTTATTTTGGTTTATTATGGCTACTAAATTGGGTAATGGGAGTGTAAAGGGGACTATAGGGGTGTTATTCCATGTCCAGAGGGCTCTGACCCTGTTAAAAAGTGTATTTAGAAGGTCATAAATATCTTATTTTGGTTTATTATGTCTACTATATTGGGTAATGGGAATGTAAAGGTGACTATAGGGGTGTTATTTCATGTCCAGAGGGCTCTAATCATGTTAAAAAAGTGTATTTAGGAGGTCATAAATGTCTTATTTTGGTTTATTATGGCTACTAAATTGGGTAATGGGAGTGTAAAGGGGACTATAGGGGTGTTATTCCATGTCCAGGGGGCTCTGACCCTGTTAAAAAGTGTATTTAGAAGGTCATAAATATCTTATTTTGGTTTATTATGGCTACTAAATTGGGTAATGTGAGTGTAAAGGGGACTATAGGGGTGTTATTCCATGTCCAGAGGGCTCTGACCCTGTTAAAAAGTGTATTTAGAAGGTCATAAATATCTTATTTTGGTTTATTATGGCTACTAAATTGGGTAATGGGAGTGTAAAGGTGACTATAGGGGTGTTATTCCATGTCTAGAGGGCTTGAATAGTGTTAAACTGTGTATTTAGAAGGTGGTAAACAGATTTTCCATGTCTTAATTTTAAATTATTGTCAAATTTTGGCTTGTTATGTCTACTATATTGGGTAGTAGGAGTGTAAAGGGGACTATAGGGGTGTTATTCCATGTCTAGAGGGCTCCTAATAATGTTAAAAGTGTATTTAGAAGGTGGTAATGTGGTATGTTTTAAACGTCTCATTTTCTCTTATGTCTACGATATTGGGTAATGTAAAGGTAACTATAGGGGTGTTATTTAATGTCCAGAGGGCTCTAATCATGTCAAAATTATATTGAGGAGATCATATATGTCTTATTTTGGCTTATTATGTCTACTATATTGGGTAATGGGAGTGTGAAGGTGACTATAGGGGTATTATTTCATGTCCAGAGGGCTCTAATCATGTTTGTTATTGTATTTAGGAGGTCATAAATGTCTTATTTTGGCTTATTATGGCTACTATATTGGGTAATGGGAGTGTAAAGGGGAATATAGGGGTGTTATTAAATGTCTGGAGGGCTTGAAAAATGTTAAGTGTATTTGGAAGGTGTTAAACACGTTTCCTTAAATGTCTTATTTTCTCTTATGTCTATGATATTGGGTAATAGGAGTGTAAAGGTGACTGTAGGGGTGCTATTTCATGTCTAGAAGGCTCTAGTAATGTTAAAAGGTGTATTTAGAAGGTGGTGTAAAGGACTTCTATGCATTTCTAAATGAGGGTTCCTACGTTGTGATGTCCTAAAAACTCACCCAGCTGAGCCTGGTTACCGTCTGACAACTGGATCAGGGCACTGTCCTTCTTGTTGTAGAGGATCTTCACCCGCTGCACGTCACCATAGACACCTACAGGTAGGGAGAGGGACAGAGAGAGAGACAGAGAGGCGGACGGAGACAGGGAGAGGGAGAGGGAGAGAGAGAGAGAGAGAGAGAGAGAGGAGAGAGAGCACAAGGTGGAGGAGAGGATGAGGACAGAAAAGACAGAGCAGGAGAGGAGGAGCCGACCAAGATAAAAGGAGAGGTGTGAAGGATGGAAGGAATTCAGTTAGTGCTAGAGACAAAGGGTAAGAAAGGACAGGATCTTCCCATTTGCGTGGATAACAATACTTTTACATTACCACTGTCAACCATGACTTCTTTACAAACTAAAGGATAACGTGAAAGATGAAAATGCTATTTCATAGCACAGATGTATTTCGAATTTGAGAATTTCTAGAGTGAATGCAGGAATAGAGCTGTAATTTGAGAGAGGAGAAAAAAAATGAAAAAGTAGCGACTGGCTGGCAGTCTAAGTTTAGAGGATGGGCGGAAGATGATCCAGGTGTACAGTTCCACTGCGTGGATACTATATGTCATTTCTACACCATCTTCCAGTGTGACAATCAGAGTCAACTTAACAAGGAGTCTTTTCAGTGGCCTGCTGGGATCAACGCATCCATTCTGGTGGGAACAAACACACAAGTCGTCGAGGAACATCACAGTACGCCACGCATGTCAGCTAACGGCTTTGGGATGAACACACCAGTTTGTTTCCAGTGGACGCCCACGAGTACCTCAAACGCCTAGAAAGATGTCCGACCAACCCAAATGTCTACTTCAACACCAAGTAGCACATGCAGGACACACAATGCACCAACAAGCACGCAGGTAACTTCCTGTTGGAGAAGTGAGTGCGTAGACTTCCCAGCATGCCTTGCGGGGTTCTAAATTTGACTAATTCCACCAAATAATGACTGAACTATGAAAGTTCTTAGTTGTCGGTACAGTTGCGGCCGCCTTTAAGGATAAAAATCAGCCTTACATGTTTAGATGAATGGATTGTGGGGACGTGCACCGGATATCGAGAAGAGAGGAGCAATGGAGTGTCTCTTAAATGATGCACAAGCCTGGGTTGCCGACAAGTATGCTCCAGTTTATCAGTGTCCTAACTGTGTTTATTTTGTGTAAGTCATGGAGCAAAAGCACTGGTCTACGTAGCATTATAGCATAGAGGAAGCGGGGTTGCTAACAGCTCTACCAGAGTTTTTTTGTTTTTTTTTTTACACACACACACACACACACACACACACACACACACACCGGTAGCCCCGGAAAAAACTCTAGATGTTACCCATGGCGTAGAAAACCCAACGCTAAAATGCTAAAGCTAAGTCCCTAGAGGAACTAGGGACTGTCCAGTCTCTACTTCCACATCAGATACGGAATCCAACACATCGCCCTTTATGATCAACTCCTGTACTATTCGCACCTAGTGGCACAAATTGGAAGTCCTTTTAAGTACTCGCTAGTGTGACCAAGCATAGCGATGTAGGCGGAGGTGGGCCGTGGGTGGAATACATTAAAACTGTTTCACAGGAACCACGAAATCCAAAGAAATACAGATGAATAGGTGCAGATTCTAGAAGGACTAGAACGCTTTATGTGCTAGTTATGGTGTGTAACTGCTCTATAGGAGTCCAAAATTTCAGGAAAATTCTAATAGGTCCCCTAGAGGGCATGCCTGTCACCCATTCAGCTGTTGGGTTGGGGACGTGGCTTGTGCAATGGCGCCCAACCCTGCATTTTCCTTTCACTTGGGTCAGGTCGGGGTCACCGATTCATGTTAAGGTTTGTCGAGTAAAGCATGAACGACGTGACGTGACGATTTAAGTGTCTTTGTTCTCAGCCTGAAGTAGATAAGATGACCAGCAGACCACCTCCTTCCAACTCTCTCACCTTCTGATGCTGACACAGCGGTGGATATGAACTCATCATCATTGTACACCACGGTAGAGGACGGTAGAGTTACAGTATATTGAGAGAGTTACAAGGACAAACAATGCCCACCATACCATATCAGTGAAGAAAAAGTGGAGCAAACTGGATAAACAGAGAGAGATAAACAGACTGAGTAGTAGAGATTGAACATACCGAAGAGGGTAAAGAGACTTTGAGGCGTGACCATCTTTACAGAGAGAGACCGCAGAGTAGAGGACAGGAAGAGAAGCAGAGGAGGAAGAAGAGGAGAGACGAAGGTAGAGACCGGACCACCCAGCATTGGACGAGGGGGAGGTGATGGTTTCCATGATGATGAGGGATTGGAGCAAAGATTGTTTGGGAAGGAGTCAAAAATGGCAAAAGTCAGGTTAGACCGGATTCCAGGAGGTTACAACGGGAACACAAATCAATTGAGAAATGAAATAACAGGGTAAAACATACAACATGAGAGGATGCGGGGTCGGAGGGGGGTGGGTAGGAGATGTGGGTGACAGGGCGGGGCGAGGGAGGAAAGAAAGGAGGCAAGGGAAAGGGGAAAAGGAGGAGAGGAGGACAAAAACCAAAGCAGAGGTCAGTAAACAGCATCAGTGGAACATCAGCCAAGTCTGAATGATCGCTGGCTGTGATTCCCAACACACGCACACACACCCACACACACACCCACACCCACACCAGTGAAGGAGGACACAGAAATGAACATAGCAGGAAATCAAAGCATGAATGAAAGGCTGGCGGGATAGAGATGAGAGCAAAAGGAAGTGAACATTACATCACTGGAACGTCAGTATCAGCAGCTTGGCTGGCAAATGACACGGTTACGACAAAAGAGCAGAGATAAACGACAAGCTTGCTTTTATCAAATACTACATGAGGGCAGCACAGCGAAAACCGAAAATTCCAACTTGACAGAGGTTGATTGTTCTATTTAGCGATTACAAATGACGTATACTGTATGCAAACCAAAACAATTACAGGTGGTCCTCCATTTACAGAGTTTCATGGTCAAGGACATTTTTAGGAAGTTCTTTTGTCCGTAAACATAATACTCGCGGACAACTAGTTGGAGCCTACGCCAGGGGAAGAATAAACGCCTGCTCAGCCAAACCGAGGAGGAATAACTTCAATTCCAGTATTAGTTGACTCTGTATAACGTTAGCATGCGGAAGATTCCAAAAATGCTTTCAGGGCTCACTTCCAAATGCAAACCTCATTCATTATCTGACATGTCGGCATCGTCCAACACCAGAATACAACATTTAGTGGACAGGAAGCATAATAGGTCCCCTCTAAGGAAAAAGATTATTGAAGAGTGATGGATTCTGTGCGTTTGGACAATATTTGACCGAGGCAGAAAGGCTGTTAGACGGAGTTGTATTGGTCTTTCATGACTGAACAGTGGAACCTTGGTTAGCATCATTCATTCGCTCCAGTAGGTCTAACTCTAACCAAAACAGACATTAACCAAATATATTTTTCCCATAAAAAATAACGTCAATCCAATTCCTCAATCAGCTCCAGACTAGAGAAGGGAGAGAAGCAGTAAAAGGTACATTTCACACAGACATTAACTTCCACATAGACACCAACAGTTTTTGTTTTTGTGACAGCTCAAATTTCTAAACTAATACACCAACACAAAATAGGTTATTTACAAATACTACACAATCAACTATTTACAATTTTCACATTTGGAACTGAACTATGCGTGTGCGCCACAAAACTGCAGTGTCAACGTTTGAGGTTAAAACGAAAAACATGCTAACTGGGGCGGATGCTAACCAAGGTTGCACTGTATTTCATGCCCTTCATGTGTGCTCTTCTTTTAGGTAGAAGATCCGGCTAACGTAAAACTCGGCTACCATCACCGTCTAGGAACCAACAACCTCGGGACCACCTATATTAGCAAATATCTATTTTTACTACCATTGTACTCGCTGAGGACCACCTGTACAAGCAAAAATCCTTCTATTACCATTGTACTAGTAGCTGAGGACCACCTGTACAAGCAAATATCAATTTCTACTACCATTGTACTAGCTGAAGACCACTTGTACTATCAAATATATATTTCTACTACCATAGTACTAGCTGAGGACCACCTGTACTAGCAGATATGTATTGCTACTGCCATTGCACTAGCTGATGAATTAAAACATGCTATTACTATAGTAAGTGGAATTGAGCTATCATAACCAAGCATTTCCCCTGTGTATCAATAATGGGCTATGGGCTCTATTTTCGTGGCGCGGCGCAAGGTGACACAGGGTGGCGGAGCATGGCGCACCCCGTGCAGTGGTCCAGCGCACCACTGTCACTTCGTTTTCTACTCCTATTCATGACACAGGTGGTCCATGTGGCATTGTGGCCTCTGATGTGCAGTCCAGTGGGCCCTGCGTATTTAAAAGCAATGAGAGTTCATTTGATTGGTTAAGATTACACTGGGTTGTGTTAAACCATCTTACGCCTTCTCTAATCCCTCTTTGCCACTGTGGGGGGGACTGACGTGTGGATGACGCGCTGCGCTGGCCACACCTTTTAGGGGCGGCGTACCTGCCCTACACCTGGTCTACGAAAATAGAGCCCCAAGTCTAAATGTGAATGAGTTCAACTATATAGACAAAAGTATTGGGTCGAAGTCCTACTCCATGCTGTGTACATGTTGGCAAACCTACACTAACATTCAAAGTACTTGGTATGTACAGACAAAGAGGATGCCAACCAAAAATATTTTCAAAATAAAATCCAATTACATTAAACGGGTTATATGAATTTATAAACAAACATTAATAAAATGAGTCTGAATATATATTCCTTATGTGAACGTAAAATTTTTAAACATAAAAATAAAAAAAAATAAAACAGCACCAAAACTACTTTACAATTTTGTAATGTATATTCATATTCAAATATTTCTGGTAACTTAGTAATAGGCTGATTTTTAAAATTTTGAAATGTTTCAACGATTTTAACATTAAAGTAAATATGACTCAGAAAATTAGTTTGAAATATTTAATAGAACTTTGCAATTCCAGTATTTATCTGTGATGTGTATCTTTAAAATGTGTTATTTTGAAATACTAACATTTGTAATTGCATTACATATTGGGAGCGTAATTGTCTGATAAGGTGAGCTATGTTATTTCATGTTATAGTTACATTGCAGATTTTATTTATTATTGATGATATTCAAGAGAAAGTGCACTTTAGTGCAAACGATCTGTCAGTCAGAGGTTGGACTACAGCCTCTGCCCTGGATGATGGGGTCAAGGTCATGTGAGCATCACCAAAGCTTTCTCATCCTGACCTCAAGGTCATGACAAACGCTGATCCAGGAGATGTTCTCTCCGGCCCAAAAGTGACCCCCCCCCACCAAACGTCACGTGACCCAATACTTTTGTCAATACAGTGCACCTTGCCAATGTTTCAATGATGTTTCAATGATCCAACTCATCTGTGAAGAATGGCCACAGCACACACGCAACCTCAACACAAGGCTTCTCACTCGGGTGGAACCTCTAAAGTCCAACAACGCAGGATTGTTCAGCAAACTAGGTGAGATAGTAACATGCAGGAATCCCTCTATGGAGGTCCATTGGTTCCACACCTGACTGCAGTAATCACTGTATAAGAAGTATTTCCTCATTTGGATATTGAATATTTTCACTTGGAGCATCAGAAAGCTGTTTGCAACCTCACATCTAGTATGTTTTTTTTTATATTATTATTATGAGCCACCTTAACTCCTATTGCCCAATACAGTAGACATCATAGCAGAGCATAAAAAGACTCCTGCTGCTTGTGTGTCTGTCAATAAATGTCTTCTGGACATGTGGACAGGAAGTGATGTCATGGATTTAGAGTTGAGACGACTAAACGCCCAACTTAGGAACGTGCTACTTAATGCTTTTACGTTTCCAACAGGACTGCAATCTACATGTAGCATTTGGTTGTGCCCAATTTCCTTAGTTGACCAAGATGCTAAACTCGGGCCAAATTGGAGATATTTGAACATTGTGACCAGTGTGTGCGTGTGTGGACAGATAAAGGGAGATGTCATAAGACATGATCTCATGTTTTTTTAACAACATGTCATTAAGTTATTGATTTTCAATATTTCATTTTGTGTAGTGGTAGATGCTGCAAAAAACTGCGCTGAAATGCATGTGTTCATGTCTCAAATAAGGATTGTAGATTATGTACATTTCTAAAATGTCCACGAAGCAGCAGCTAGCGTGCCACCTACTGTACAACGCAATAAGGACAAGCTACACAAAGCGTCCCATCAACACCTTTGTGGTAGACCGTGAGGAGGATCTCGTGAAGCAGACCGCATTGGACATTAGAGGTTCCACTGTACACGCAAGGGACGCCACTTATACTGAGATCAGCCACTAGGTGGCAGAGGTCACGGCTGCCGCACAGAGACATGGTCACATGGAGACAGAAAGGTGAAAAGCACCACTCCACTGTTAAGACGCTCTCAGTAGCAAAGATGGCTTGAAACAGGAGAAAGAAAGTCTCAGACGGTGAAATGCAGAAAAACAGAAGAGGAAGGGGTGTTGGGGTATACTAATGTAGATCAAATCCGTACATGTAGTGGATGCACAGAAAATCTGACAGCATTAGGTACACATGTATGTATGCAGGTGTTGAAAGAAAGCATATTTCTCTTACGTTGAACATGACATAAGTTGGAGATGGTGCGTTAACATAGTAGGTGCTAGGTTACATTATCACAGTCAATGGGTGCTAGCAGTAGTTAGGGATGTGCTTGCCGTACCTCCTCATTCAGGTTGGATGCCAACAGGACTCCTGACACTCCAGACCCCGACAGGGCCACACGTCCCGCAGCAGCCGCTGCAGCGGCGGCAGCACTCAGAGGGCTGATGGCCCCTGTACGCAAACACAAGAACACGCCAGATCTTCAACGTGTCCCACTACGCAAAAGAAAAAAAGGCGGTATATTGTATAGACGAGGAAATGTGGTGTGGGAGACCGGTCACTGGGTGTCAGTAGTGTCACTGTAACGCAGGGGTGGGCAAACTTTTTGACTCATGGGCCGCGTTGAGTTAATAAAATTGTGCGGGGGGCCAGGACATATATTTAACACACACACACACACACACACACACACACACACACACACACTATTTTACACTCTAATTTTATGTTATAAAAGTGTCATACTATCAGCTATATGTTCTCATTTCCCTCAAACGACGACATTTAATTTTACATTTTTTTTACTGAATAAGACATGTTAAAAGTTTAAATACTCTGAAAGTAACTTGCGGGCCGGATTCAAATGCTTGGTGGGCCGCATGTGGCCCCCGTGCCGTAGTTTGCCTACCCCTGCTGTAACATTTGGTGAGCAATACAAGTATCAGACTTGATCACCAAAAGAACAGTCCGTTACTGCAGCTTTCAATTGTCTCACGTCAGGCACAGTAACCCCTAATAAAAACAAAAACGCACAACGCTGATACTCAACTCTCAACCCGACGTCTCTCTTTCAGACATTTTAGTGACACACATGAGCACAAGTATTATTTATATCTTAAATGTTCTCTTATGTCTACTTCATCGGCTAATAGGGGTATAATGGTGACTATAGGGGTGCTATTTCATGTCTAGAGGGCTCTAATCATGTTAAAAAATTTATTTAGAAGGTGGTAAACTGCTGTAACTATGAAAATATTCAATTCTTACATAAGGAATCCAACATTGCTAACATTATCACTTATTGCAGTCGGGTCTCCTGTACAACAATTACGGGTGCAACAATCCAGAACATTTACAGTTCGGTACGATCTGATACACTAGTGTCACAGTTGGATATATTTTGGATTTTAAAAAAAGATGCTTTGTATTTTATGGGCACGAGCAACCTGTGTTTCAACTCTAAAGTACAGTACAGTAAACTATAGTGCAGGGGTTGGGAACCTTTTTGGCTAAGAGAGCCATGAAGGCCAGATATTTTAAAATGTGTATCTGTGAGAGCCATATACATTTTTTTAAACATTGAATGCAATAAAATGTGTGCATTTTTATGTAAGACCAACAGTTTTAGATAATGGGCTCTAATTGTGTAGACCAGGCACACTACCGCATGCCAATGGGGTGTGGCCAGCACACTCTCGTGAGCAGCGCAGTGTCTAATAATAAATCAAATACTTGCTGCCAGTAATGCAACTTCTGCTGCTGCATAGTTTTGCACCATACGCAGTATATTTCATTCTTTTGGCCATCTTTGCCAGAAGGCTTGGTTCTGCAGCTTTAGCTAGGTGACTATTTGACTAAAGGAGGAAAGTTTACATTTACATGTTGACATCTCAATGACCGAGGTAGACTACTGCATTACCCAGTAATAATCGAGTTTTGGTGTTTGACCTGGAAAATATATGGTCGGCCGTATTGCAGTAGAAAATAGATAGACGAATTAAAATGCATAAAAAAGTTGTTGATTTTGAATATTATTTCATGTAATATTATTTCTGTGATGTTTACTTTAAAATGTTAGCAAAAATACATTTTTATTGTGGTAAGAAATGCTTGAGAGCCAGATATAGTCATCAAAAGACCCCTACCAGGCTCCCGAGCCATAGGTTCCCTACCTCTGGTATAGTGTAATACAGTATGTATCTGGTGCGGCTACACACCCACCTTATTTCACTTAGAAGCATTGAATGAACTAGCTGGAGTTACTAAGTCTTTGCATAGTTGTATGCTATGAAACATTACCGTTCTAAAAGTCAAACCAAGACCACCGTACATGTCCGGTTGCACCCCTAACACCAACACAACAGACATAATCATACAGCTCTATGAAAAAAAAAACATATGCACCTGCACCCTGCGAGAGGGAGAGAGATGATGAATAACCTGCCGCACTGGAGTATGAAGCCAGCGCTCCAGATGGCGTACCTACAAGAAAAACATATCTACAATTACGCCAACATACAAATACACAAACTGACAATATCTGATGCTTCCGCTCTGTCTGAAGGCCTCACTGATGAGGTGTTCAGGGCAGGCTAGTCCAGGAAGGAGGAATGAATGCCAGTATTTACCCAACAGAGAATGATCTTTGCTGGACTCTCCATCTCCGGTAGGTAGGTCAGGTCGGGTGTAATCTCGACTCTTGTCGTTGTTGTACTTGACGTTGAGGTTCACCAGCTTACTGAAATCGATCCTCAGAGTACAGCATGAGTTATAAATGTTCTGTCCATCAAGAGACTGGAAGGGAGAGGTCAAAAGTCAATAGGTGAGACATTGCAGGAATGTTTCATGCTCACAAAAATTGGCAAACAATACACGTAAAAAATAAATTGTTCACTAAAATCACTAGTCTCTACTAGAGATGCACAATGTCTTTTTTCCAAACCGATATGGTACCAATAACTTTTTGCTATGCTCTTTTTTTCAAATATAGATGTACAGTAAGTGTACTTAGTGCACTCCTGCAGGTAAGCACAGGAAATATCATGTCATGACTATCAGGAGAAGCACTGTATGGAGGGCAAAAAGCCACCTGCTGTGGCCCCGCATGGTGCACTGTATTTAGGGACATGCTCCGAGCAGCCACTGTTCCGGCACAGAAAACACATGACACTGTGCACTCAATAATCAATAATAAGTCATTATTAATATAGAATTATCGTGCATCCCTAGCTCCTACTGAAGATATTTGACAGAATACAGTTGCTGAATGTCCATCATTTAGGAGAGTCAAAAAATAAACCCAATCATTTTACAAGGGCGTCAGAAGGGTGTGGTTTAGACCAGTGGTTCTCAACTGGTGGGTCGGGACCCAAAAGTGGGTGGTGGGGCCATTTTCAGTGGGTTGCACGTCTTTGCGTGGAGAATATATTCATTCATTCATTCACTTTCTACCGCTTTTTCCTCACGAGGGTCGCGGGGGGTACTGGAGCCTATGTCGGGCGAGAGGCGGGGTACACCCCGGACTGATTGCCAGCGAATCACAGGGCACATATAGACAACCATTCACACTCACATTCATACCTATGGACAATTTGGAGAGGCCAATTAACCTAGCATGTTTTTGGAATGTGGGAGGAAACCGGAGTACCTGGAGAAACCCCACGCATGCACAGGGAGAACATGCAAACTCCACACAGAGATGGCCGTGGGTGAAATTGAAGCCTGGTCTCCTAGCTGTGAGGTCTGCTCGCTAACCACTCGACCACCGTGCCGCCCCCTGGAGAATATATTTATATTTTAAATACTGTAAGGAGCCAATGTCTGTGAACGCACCTCACGTTCTTGCCTGCACTATTAGTTAGTAAGTAGTAGTTAGTAAGAGGGCCCCGTAAAGTGACACTAAGAGTGCTGCAGCTCATATTGCGTTGAAAACAGTGTGGGTCACCACTGGCTGGGTCCCTCAGCCAAACCAGCTGGGAAGCACTGGTGTAGACCACTGCTGCCCTCAAAAGGAGCAGCATGGTTGGTGTTTTAGCCAGCCGTTCCTCGCATCCTACCACTTTAGCCTGCTGTGCGTTGGTGGGATCGCTGAACTGCAGAAGTGCTTGAAACTGGTTGTTCTTGGTGAAGGTGATTATCTTCATGACGGTCCCAAACTTACTGAATATCTAGGCGGGAAAAACAAACAATTTAGCATTGGCATAGCAGTAAAAATCCACAACTCAACAGGAGAAAATCCTTATGAAATGATAACGTTACACTGCCCTCCTTAACTGGTCAATGAAGCTACGGCAGCCAAGATAGATTATATAAAGTAAAGAAATTAGCTGCATTTTTCAATAAAGTAACTGCTGTTCCAATTGCGCCAACAGTCAGGACCTGTCCCCCCACCCGAAGGCAGAGGGAATCTACCTTGTGGCCTACAGCAGCTCCTGTGTGAATGTTGACTGCATGTGTTCCCTGCTTGTATTGACGTTCATCATGAGTCTATCCTTATTCTACACTGGCCACTAGGTGTCACTAACGTTACATTGGTGACACCAGACACTGTCAACACTTATGTTATGTCTTATTTGTGTCCAACATATCATTCACTCATTCATTTTCGATGATGCTTGTCCTCATTGGGGTCTTGGGTGTATGCTGGAGCCTATCCTAGCTGATTTTGGGCAAAAGGTATGGAACCTCACGGACTGGTCACCAGCCAATGGCAGGGAAGATATCGACCAACAAGTATTAACACTCACATTCATACCTCGTGACTGTGTGGTCCACATACCAGTGTAAAGGTGAGTATAGGGGTATTATTTCATGTCTGTAGGGCTCTAATCTAAAATGGTATTTAGAAGGATGTAAGGATGTTGGGTAATAGGAGTGTAAATGTGACTATAGGGGTGTTATTTAATGTCTGGAGTGCTCTAATGTTAAAATGTGTATTTAGAAGGTTGTAAACAGGTTTCCTCGGCTGTAACTACTAAAACATTCCATTTGCAAATAAGGAATCCTACCTTCTCATACCAGCAGTACTCAGTGTGTATTTCAGCTTCAGTGTGACTGCAGTACTTGCAGATTGTAGACAAGCATTGCTACAGTATATTCTTCACCAGAGAGCAGCTGAGAACATCATGGCGAGGTTACCTGCTGCAGAACATCGAGCGTGACAGGATAGAACATGTTGTCGATGATAATGCGCAGGACGGGGCTGGGGGGTGGAGTGAGGTCCAAGATTCCGGGGTCAGATGATGGAGAACTTCCATCCTGAACTGCTGAGACGGCCTGCAGTACCGCTTGTGCTCTCTGTGAGAAGATCAAAATCCAAAATGAGACTACGCCTGCTTATTGGGAAGATGAAGAGTTTCAGTCACCTGGTTAAGAGCAGAGTCGGTCTTCAGTTCCTTATGGTTGGAGTACTGGATGAAGATGGGACTATTTCTGACCTAATAACAACAATGCCTTTCAGTCAGTGTGTATGGTGACGTCTGTGAGGGACTGCCAAGGATGCATTTCACACCTGGGGTGTAACGGCTGAGTAGTAGTTGACCATGGTAATGGCAGCTTCCTCTGTGCTGAGCTCCAGGAAGGCCTTGGAGGAAAACACAAAATGGTGGACAATCATCAAGCAATTCCAGGACATTGTGAGCATATCCTAAGAAAATGTGATGATGGCTTGCCTAGAACACATCCACCATTCATTGCCCTGCAAATGTCAGCATTTTTGGTCTCATTTTATGCATAAAACATATCATTCTCTGGAAGTTAGTCATTATTTATAAAAATACCAGGTAAGATGTACAACATTTATGTACCACTGATAAATAAAAAATACAATTTTGACATGGGTGTCTTTATACTGATCATGCTTTTTTGCACTTAATTTGTCCGTCCCTGAATGCACCATAGTTGTGTGCTGTCTTAGGAATGGAATATTTAAGTGTGAGGCATATTTAGGAATTAAAGCTGGATAGAGAGAGAAGGGGGGGGGGGTTCTAGAACAGTCAACTTTATCCCAAATGCTGATCCAAAATCAGACATCCAGCTCGGAGGAGAATTTGTAGGGGCAGTCAAAATATATATTTTTAAGCGTGCATCAACTATTTTGCCACCTGCTGGTGGTCCTGGAAGGTAACCACTCTGAAAAGCTGGAATGTCTGGCATAAGAATCAGGGATTTCAATCTTGTTCGAATGCTTCTTGCGCCACGGATTCAGAGTGAGCCAAGGGGAGGTGTATGAAGTTGTGTGGTTTACCTGGTTTTTCCCCTTCAGCATTAGTATGTTGGTAACTTTTCCAAAGGGTAGGCCCAGTGCAATGACTTCTGTCTCCGATACTTCACTGGGGAGTTTCCTGATGTGGAGAACTCTGGAAGGTGGCGACTCATCCAGACGCTGCTTTTTACTGTCGCTGCCGTTTGCTTGAACATACACACCACACACACACACACACACACACACACACACACACACAAGTATTCCTAAAGTCAGGCTGCACAAGGACAAAAACACCTTGTGATGGTAACTGACAGACGTGGTGATCTATGGTCTGGTTCTGGTAGACCCAGTGTACGGTGTATAATCTGGTCTGATTCTGGTAGACCTCTGTATGATCCATAGTCTGGTTCTGGTAGACCTAGTGTACGGTGTATAATCTGGTCTGATTCTGGTAGACCTCTGTATGATCCATAGTCTGGTTCTGGTAGACCTAGTGTACGGTGTATCTTCTGGTAGACCAGTGTATGGTCTGGTTCTGGTAGACCCATTTACCCTGTATTGTATGGTCTGGTAGACCCAGTGTACGGTGTATGGTCTGGTTCTGGTAGACCCATTTACCATGTATTGTATGATCTGGTAGACACAGTGTATGGTCTGGTTCTGGTAGACTCAGTGTACGGTGTATGGTCTGGTTCTGGTAGACCCATTTACCATGTATTGTATGATCTGGTAGACACAGTGTATGGTCTGGTTCTGGTAGACTCAGTGTACGGTGTATGGTCTGGTTCTGGTAGACCCATTTACCATGTATTGTATGATCTGGTAGACACAGTGTATGGTCTGGTTCTGGTAGACTCAGTGTACGGTGTATGGTCTGGTTCTGGTAGACCCATTTACCATGTATTGTATGATCTGGTAGACACAGTGTATGGTCTGGTTCTGGTAGACTCAGTGTACGGTGTATGGTCTGGTTCTGGTAGACCCATTTACCATGTATTGTATGATCTGGTAGATACAGTGTATGGTCTGGTTCTGGTAGACTCAGTGTACGGTGTATGGTCTGGTTCTGGTAGACCCAATGTACCATGTTCTGTATGGTCTGGTAGACCCAGTGTACGGTCTGGTTCTGGTAGACCCAGTGTATGGTGTATGGTCTGGTTCTGGTAGACCCATTTAATTTATCCTGTATTGTATGGTCTGGTAGACCCAGTGTATGGTGCCGGGTCTGGTTCTGGTAGACCCATTTACCCTGTATTGTATGCTTTGGTAGACCCAGTGTACAGTGTATGGTCTGGTTCTGGTAGACCCAGTGTATGGTGGGGTTCTGGTAGACCCATTGTAACATGTATTGTATGGTCTGGTAGACCCTACGGTGTATGGTCAGGTTCTGGTAGACCCAGTGTACGGTGTATGGTCTGGTTCTGGTAGACCCAGTGTAAGGTGTATGGTCTGGTTCTGGTAGACCCAGTGTACGGTCTGATAGACCCAGTGTACGGTGTATAATCTGGTCCGGCTTACCAGTCATGGAGTTAGGGCTGCTACTGTACATGCTGAGCTCATCTGAGCCTCTCTGGAAAATAAGAACATCATCAAAATACATTTTGCTAATACACATTTGCATGCGTGTTATGGTGATTTGTATTTATTGGGTTTTTGAAGCATTTGGATTTAATCAACAGGAAGGACAGAAGATCCCTCCTCAAAAACCCACCACTATTCATCATCAACATACAAAACTGTGGGAGTATCAAATAAAATATCTCAACTCACCTTCACACCAACCGCAACATCACTGCCAACGTAACAATGCATGCATAGAGAAGAGACATAACAATTCAGATACAATTCAACACTAGCAGAAGCAACATAATAATGATACTGGAGATAGCATACCAGCTGCAGAAATCATGTCTTATTCTCAACCTTTTATTGACATGTAGCATGATAACTGTCTGCTAATCCTCCCTGTACAACTGTGCATAAAATAAATCAGGTTGTGTTGCTGTTAAGAACGCATACCCCTCTATCGGACGTCAACGTTGTAAGAACGCCAACATGATGAGTAAAACATACTATGGTGGATGCTTTTGTTGCAAATACGACAACCAACATGCATTTTGTTGGGCTAGCGAAGTGGCGCCATGTCCTTTGTACAGTGTCATCATACGGTTTACCGCTCAGCTAACGGCTAAAATGACGAAGGCAAATGCTGAGCGCTTCACTCCCGTCATGAATGCATTCTTTGGAAGACACCATCCAGTCATGCACGGCCACAATTGAGCTGAAACGTACCCGTCCATTGCAGCTCTTTGTCCTCTTCTGTGTGAAGCTCCCTCAAGCACAACGCCCGAACAACTGGGAGGCAACAGGATACGGAGCTCACTACCGCCACCTTTTGCTTGGGAGGAGCACTGCCGATGTCTGTTTCCCATCCGAGTCACATTTAGGCTTACTAAACATTCAATTATTAAATAAATCCATCATTAATTTAAGTAATTAATGATATAATTATATATATAAGTATTATATTTATATTTATATTTAAATATTTTAAAAATAATAAAATATTATAATAATCACAATAAAATTAAAATAATAATTATCATATTATTATGTAAAATATGCAAATCTAACAATAATATTATATATAATTAATATAATAATTAGCATTAATATAATAATTATAATAATCATAATAGTTCTAATAATAATTATAATAATCTAATAATAATCTAATAATAATAATAATTATTATTATGTGCTTGTGTCCCTTTTTTCAGGAGCACTTTGTAAACAACAGACCATGTCAAAAAACGAAATTGATAAAACCATCAAAAGGTTGGCTCAGGCCATGATGCCAGGTTGTATGTTGAGTTTAAATGAAATACTTTGGAAAGATTGGGCGGGCCGTATTCAAACACTTGGCGGGCCGGATGTGGCCCCCGGGCCGTAGTTTGCCCACCCCTGTATTAGCCCATACTGGAAAGTAATGCTGTGTTGTGCACAGTACAAATCCTAATAGTGTTGGTAGAATGAGACATAGAATGATGTTAGGTTGGGGAGATACTTTATTCATTGTGAAGGAACATCTGCCATCTGCATCCTATGCTAGTCAACCCATTCAAAGCCAGTATTTCTTTCAAATAATCAATGTGAAGCTTTGATTCATAGATGGTGATTGTTAAAAAAATAGTAAATTGTTCAAAGATCAGCACATAGAAGATGTAAGCAGTTTGAAAGCTGTTCATGCAGGCCTCATTGGTCATCCATCATGAAAGGCTGGATCGTATACACTTAGCAACTTGTGAATGGATGCACCACGCAAAGTTAGCAGCTGATGAATTGATGGGATTGTGAAATGGTGACTTGTCTTCAGTTGGCTCCTCCTTCAGCAGACAGGACTGATCGGCACACCTCTCTTGGGCTGATAGGCTGTTGTCCTGGTAACCATCTTGATGCAGTCTAAGATTGGACAGACACTCAGGCACAGCGTGCAGCCAGTACAGTTGCTGGTGACAGATGGGAGATGGGTCTCTGGGTGGAAGGTAATAGCCTGGAAAGACATGAAAGAATGGTCAATGAAGAAGACGTCCCGATGTACACCTGCATTTAGTAAGCCCTGACAGCCTATGAATATTACGCCTGCATAGTACAACCCTGATAAGGCAATGGCAGCTACCAAACTGGCTCTCATTTCAATGTGGGTGGGTTTGCAATGTGCCTCCTGTGACCTTGAATGACACAGTCATCCTTAGGTCACATTCCTGAGGTCTGAATCACATCTGGGCTCCCTTTAAGACCTAGATATACCAGCATGGAATCCAGCCTGGTCTCTTCTGGCCATTGCTGGTCTCTGTGGAGGCTTTTGAAGGCAAGCCACAGAGCTTCGGCAGCATTGCGACCTTTGGGCATCTCAACAAGCTGCAGCTTTTGTTCAGCAGTCTGGCCGAGGAGCTCAAGATCACCGAACCAGAGATTCCACTGAACCAAAAGTGTCCTCAGCGGGTGTGGAGGTCAGACCATGACAGAAGTGATGGGCCCAGGACCCTGTGGAACAGGTGGAAGCATGGCATCTTCTCATTTTCAGAGGAGCCAGATTAGGTAGCTTTGTGAGACACAGGACACATTGGAGAGACTTAGTCTCTCAATTGGCCTTGGAACATCTCTGGCTTTAGGCTTTTGGGCTTAGGCTGCTGCCCCCGTGACCTGACTTGGGATAAGTGGAAGAAGATGGATGGATGATAAATGATGGATGGATGGGTGGATGGAACTACTAGGAATATCTTGCCTGCACAGGCAAAGGGCCATGAGAAACATCACAGAAGTTGCTGAAAAGACTTCACAGTGGCTCAGGAAGGGGGTGCTGCGTGATGTAGTGCACTACCTGGACACCCCCTGCTTTGTCACCCGGGTGAGGGTGTCTGATGCAAGACTTGAAAGACCCCATGAGCTCGGGTACATGACTGAAGATCTACCTGGTAGCCTGAGTCGTTGCAAGTCATGTAGCATTTCCCACAGTTGATACACATCTCTTCATCTATCACAGCTTGGACCTGTTTGGAAGAAAGGAGATGATATATATGATATACATAAATCCAGCATATTTCCAAGTAATACTGTCTGTATGTCAACACTTGTGTTCGAATAAAAAGATACTTTGTCATCAAAGGAGGGAAAATGAGGTAAGTTTGTTTGAGTTGGTCCAGTCAAGTATTCAAAGACTTCACACTGAAGGTTGGATACGTTGGATAAGTAAGAAATGGATGAAGAAATGAGTACCTGCTCCATATTGTTAAGTTCTTGGTAGGCTCCAATGTGGCGCAATGCTCTTGCTATGACGTCCTACAAACAAGACCATAAACACATGTTTATGCACAGTGCACGCAGCTTTCAATGGAACGCACACACCAGCCTGATTACTGCTCCAAACGCTTGTGTGTGTGTGTGTGTGTGTGTGTGTACCAGACCTTGACAGCTGGAACTGGTTTATTAGGTGTGCTAACTCTGGTGATATTAGCTTCCTCTGTATCTGCACCAGCAGCACCTTTCAGCTGTTTCTTGTACTGTGCAATGGCCTCCGTCCTCTTCTCAAGAAACGGTCCAAAACTCGGGAGACTCTACACACATACACACAAATAACATCACACATCACAAAATATACTTTCAAGCTTTGCACTTGGAAAAGATTTTTCCCCTAATGAGAAATCGTCCATCTAAGGAGAGGAATTCATTCAGATATTATTTTATCACTGGTAAATGTGAAAAACAGGGTCAACAAACCAATATGTGTTTTAGATGCATTCTGAAAAACTGCCAATAGGTGGCACACATCTCTAGTATAACACTTCAAATTGACTGTCATTGTCAGTTCGTAATTAGACGTGCACAAGAAAGCACTGTGATTGAGCTGAACAACTCCCCTGGTATAAAATATGACATAAAAGTTATACAAGTGTGATTAATCCACTCATCACGCTGCTTGATGAGTGTTGGCAACTTGTTAGGATTAAGAAGTTAGGATTACTTGTTCGGAAACGTCAATGTGCACACACAAACTTAAAAGGGAAAAGAACTCTTTTCCCACCCATTTACCAGCTCTATTTTCATTTTCAATTATTGTATATAGTGTTCATGTGGCTGATTTATTGTTTTGTAATAAATGTCGCCACTGTTCAACGTTCAACTCACTCATCTGACTCTTTTAGTGAGTCATTCCAATGAACAAGGGGGTTCCGCCTCTCCAAACCTAGCATTGACGTAAGTGTAACACTAAGTAACACTAAGGGCGCTACATACCTGACCAACCAGGTCTTCCAGTCTTGGAATGGGTTTTCCCTTCTGGTGCCTCTCAGTTGGAGGAGACTGACCGTCCCAGTCCTTCAGGTCAAGGCTCTTCAGGTACAGCAATGTCTTTAAACCTAAACACACACATCAGGTCAAGGTCAACATGATGAATACAGAATATAGCAAAAATACACAAGTATACTTTCATACCCGCACAGTAGTCCTCGATCAAAGTGAAGTCCTGGTTCTGAACAGCACTGCACACCTTCGGTTACCAAACATAGGAAATCGCTCAAACATGTATACCCTTTTCTACAATATGGCGCCCGTCTTCTTGTGTTAATATACAGCGTGAGTGCAACTGCATTCTTAATATTTTTCGCCATAAAACTCTTTTAGCAGTCTATTAGCTTGCTAGTCAGCTTTGTTTGTCACCCATCTATGATGTCATTAGCAGTTTACACTGTAGTTCTTGGCTTACTAAGACAGTTTTTTTTAAATCACCACTGCAAATGAGTGGCAGGTTTTCTGTCAAAAACCACATCTTTAATCAAGGTGAATATGATGTTCCATTCCTCGTTTACTGAGGATTCACCGGATGACAATTACTTATGGGAAAAACTGATTTGGTTAGAGTCTGTTTTGGTTTGAGTCGGATCTTCCGGAACGCTGCTAGCCAAAGTTCCACTGTACTATATTTCAGTGGGCCCCCTTGTGGTCTTATTCCTAACAGGACAGCACATTTGGTCATCTTACATCAATATTGACATTTTTACCTGTAGCACCGAGGCACCAGCATGAAGAAACTGTAAACCGGTTTCTGCAGAGTCAATCCCCCCAGTGGCCAAAATCGGGAACCCCGGAAGCGCTTTTGCAATGGCTGAGACAGCTCGAAGAGCAATGGGTCTGATGGCATTACCTGCACACGTGGTGGTTATCATTATACTGTATCATTAGTATCATCATGATAGTTTCCAACATGACTTGAATCATTCTTGCACATTCCACTCAAGTGTGTTTGGAACACAGTAGGAGTATTGACAGTAGGAGTATTGACTACTACTACTATACTACTAGAATGCAGTCAGAATATTTAGAAAGCACTTTGAATGCCGTACGAGTGACATTCCATTGCTGCCCAAAGTCTGGTTGGGAGGTGCAGCATCATCAGGAATAGGAGACGTCTCCTCAGGGGCTTCTTGGGTTGCAGCACCGCTGCACTTTCCATGGAGTTACCTTGGCTCCTATTCTCCCTGGCGGCACAACATGATGTGAATTGGTGAGGCGTCAGTGGTGAGTGACCTTTCCGCATGGCTTCTTGGGTTCCAGTACGTCTGCACTGTCCATGCCGGTTGCTGCTGGTGGCGTTCCCTTTGCTCCTTTTTTCCTTGGCATATGATGGGATGTGAATAAGGTGACCCTTCATTGTAATATTTCACTGTCCGCTTGCTGTGTTTTTTTCCTCATGAATGCAATCAGAATGTTTGGATTGCTGTTGGAATACGGTAAGAATATTTGGAATGCAATCGGAGTGCAGTTAGAATACCTTTCCAATGCTGTTGGATATTCTTCCTCTTCGAATCCACCTGGAAGGTTTAGCATGCTCAAAGAATGGGCCCTAACATTTGGAATGTTTCTAAAATGCACCTGGAGTATCCAGGAATAAAGCAGCAATTCCATAGTGTGCCTGGTGTAGAACTAAAGTGGCCCATTTGCTGACACGTGTTTTTACCTGACACCCCTCCATATGTTGTGCGTTTGCCAGCCCCAACACTTGGCCATGGGGAGCCATCTGCCTTCAGTCCCATCATACCCGAGACAGTGTTTGTGGCCGTAACTCCATCTGCTCCACCTGGAAAACACGTTTGTTACCTGTTTATGCTCCTGCTACCTGTTCCTATTCTCTGGCAGATGTATGTAAGTATGTATGAGGTGTGCCACGATGCATACTGTCATCTACAGTATGGAGTTAAGATGACGGGCTACATCACATCATAACATGTTTATCAACAAATTTGTTTGTTGTGGTCCAAATGAAGCAGTGGCGGCCTGTCTAGGCGTCATGGCAGAAGTCTAAGAATGGAATATGATCTGGTGAATACCTTCATAGGCAGCCTTGGCGATGTCAACAATGTTGGTGACGTTTGGTGTGAGTTTGGCAAAGAAAGGGATGGATGTCGCAGCTCGCACCCAGCGACAGATGTTACGCACCAACACCGGGTCCTCATGGCAAACAGAAATAAACATAACCAACGTGACTCTTCGTGTACTCTTTGTGCAAAGCATGTACCTGGCCGCAAGCCAATCCCATGCCTCTCTCTCCCATCCCGTGAGGACAGGACAGGTTCAACTCCAAGGCATCAGCTCCTGATTTCTAAACATAGAATCACTAGAATGACTCTTATCATGCCCAAGTACACAGGTGTAACTGGTCTATGTGGGGACCATACCTCAGCCATCTGGGCGATCTCTGTCCAGTCTTCCTTGTTATAAGCACACATGATGCTGGAGATGACAACCTGATAAAGAAAGTAGAATTTGACAAAAGCTACAACTTGGAAGAAAGATAAAATGACTTACATTTTTGGGAAAGTCTTTCTTAAGCTCGGTAACTGACTGACACCAGTAGGCTGCTGTCTTTTCACTGATCAGCTCGATGTTAAGGAACGACCCCTGACCTGGTCCGTACACATGACCAGAGGTGGTACCGCGCACAATACGAGGAGAGACGTTGGTCACCAGGTCCTGCACAGGTGGAGGCGAGGAGGCTGTTTGTGACTTAACAAGCTCACCAGTCATTGTCAAGCTAGGGTGTGTTTACTTTATCCAGTCCAAATGTCTTGGTCAAGGCAAAGCCCCAGCCTTGTTCAAAAGCTCTTCGGATCATGGCTGTGCTGGTAGTGGGAGGAGCAGAGGCCAGGCCAAACGGGTTGGGAAACTTTATTCCACAGACCTCCACGCTGATGTCCACCTGGTCAATGGCACTGTAGAACAACGGCATCTTTGGTACCGCATCCACCGTGTGGCCATGCAGGGACTGCAGATGAAGAAGGAGCATCGAGTTGGAAATGTATCTCTTTACATCCGCCCTTTGGATTGTCATCATCCTATTGCTTGGTTGTTATCAGTATGTAGTATGTTGTTATCAAACTGACCAAAATACACGTGTAGTTTCAGCAAACCTTTGGGTTAATCATTGTGTTATACTACTACAACTACTACAACTTAAGCAGGTATAATCTGCTAGTATAATATAAGATTCATTCATCATTCATTCATTCAAGTGCAATACTACATTTTGTTTACTGAAATTCCACATTCTACATCTTGTTACTGTATAGGTTATTGTTTTTGACTGCAATTCTACATTTTGTTACTGTATAAGCCAGGGGTGGGCAAACTACGGCCCGGGGGCCACATCCAGCCCGCCAAGTGTTTGAATACGGCCCGCCCAATCTTTCCAAAGTATTTCATTTAAACTCAACATACAACCTGGCATCATGGCCTGAGCCAACCTTTTGATGGTTTTATCAATTTCGTTTTTTGACATGGTCTGTTGTTTACAAAGTGCTCCTGAAAAAAGGGACACAAGCACATAATAATAAAATAATAATAAAAAAATAATATAAAATAAAATAATAATAATAATAATAATAATTAGATTATTAGATTATTATAATTATTATTAGAACTATTATGATTATTATAAGTATTATATTAATGCTAATTATTATATTAATTATATATAATATTATTGTTATATTTGCATATTTTACATAATAATAATATAATAATTATTTTAATTTTATTGTAATTATTATAATATTTTATTATTTTTAAAATATTTAAATATAAATATAAAATAATAAATAATAATAGCAGATTGCATGACAATTTTACAGATACAACAATACCAGGTGGACTGTTACGTGTAAAATATATAGTCTGCCCCCCCCGTAAATTTTGTCATATCAATGCGGCCCGCGAGTCAAAAAGTTTGCCCACCCCTGGTATAGGCTATTGCTTTTGATGTACAATATTTACACTTATTTTGAACAGCACCTGCCATTTTTATATTTATATTGTTATTCTTTGTTTTATTTTTATCCTTTTCCTTATTCTTATTTATACCTTCTACAAAATGCCCCGTGGATTTTGCACTCAAATGTCGTTGTATGCAATGCAATGACAATAAAGGCGATTCTGATTCTGATATCTGTGTTTCTATATGTGGTTATTGTTATGAAGTATATTTAATGGGGGGTATAATCTGGCCCTAGGTGAATAAAATGGGCTACGCTACTTTAACCCCGGGAATACTCTGGGTTGGGGGGTATCCTATGGCCTGTTACACAGCTACAGTATTTGTGTGCGTGCTTTTCTAGTTATTAGTACCTGAATGTATCTGTGAATGTGCCACGAGGCCTGTTTTCCATCATTGACTGATTCCACAGTGGTGTTTGCCAGTCCAGCAATGTCCCCCCCTGCAAACACCCAGGGCTCACTAGTCTGCATGGTGTCCGTGTTCACCTCAGGAGTACCCCAACGGGTCAGCTTGACCGGAGCCATGGCATCAATCACTGCACGCACATTGAGAAGAATAAACGGCAGGCGACATGAAGGACAATAAAATGAAGGAGAGGAGAAGCTGAATAATGTGGAATACTGACTCAGGATCAGATGGCATCAGAGTTGGATTACCTGTGGGCTCGCTGAGCATGGAACCGAAAGCACTGATGATGTAATCCGCTTTCAGTCTCACAACTTGGTCTTTATCTTCCAACCAGTCGCCTTCTTCGGTCTGCTCGGTGCGACAAAACTGTAAGCCGGCGACCCGCCCGTTCTTCATAATGACCTCTTGTGGCGACAGGAAGGGAAGGAACTCGCACTGCTCCTCCTTAGCCAACTCCATCTAAGCACAAAAAAAACCCCTCATTCAACTCTTCTTCTGGTTCTCCACACATCCATTCCTCCATGCACGTCCATACTTCCTCAGGAACAGCTCTGATGTTGGTGAATCCCTTCCTGAAGCAGACAAACACTCTCTTGGCACCGCAGCGGAGGGCAGAGGTGGCGCAATCGAAGGCAGTGTCGCCGGATCCCAGAACGATCACCACTCCTCGTAGGTCGGGGAGAGCTGAGCGGCACTGACACAGACCTGAAGACACAGCCGCAGAATGCTGAAACTTTCCTTTTTCTACCCTGTGGACTGACATGGACTGACATACCTCTCTTGCTTGCTGTGGCCACCATCGGCAGAAAGTCCTTTGAAGTGAAGAAGCCTTGATCCACGCTTAAACCTTCAAAGATCTTTGCTCTGTTGGCCTGGGGGAGACCTGGACCCACATGCATTTCAAAAGTTACCAAAGTGGATCACCATCAGGTGCTCACTGTCTGGTAGAAATTCCTCTTAGTTGCCCTACACTGGGAATCTTCAACTTGTTCTTTATATGCAGAGAACGATATCTACACCAGTGGTTGTCAGCTGCTTAGGCTGCAGGACCCACCATCACCCCTCAGGGACAGGTGGCGATCCAAACTGGGGGAATTTTTCAATTCAAACTTTTCATATCTTATATTTAAAGGGACTAAATATGAGATGCATTCAAAAACCCTGGATCATTGAATGATCCCCCCCCCCCCCCCCCTTTCTACTTCAGGGTGCCAACCCAGCAGCTGAGAAGCCAAACATAAAACTAAACACACATGCAGAACAGTGCCTCATTTAGAACCTGCAAGGCATGCTGGGAAACCCAGTTACCGAGCACACTGTTCCAGTGCTGCACAGTACATGTCCTATTTTTGGTTGCATACTGCATAGATGGTTGCAGTGCTATGGCAAAAATCGACATTTTGATGGGGGTCTCAAGTACTCAAGTCTTTAGTCGGCATTTGTGACAATGAAGTCTCTTACCAATTCCAATGAAGACGGCCTGGAATTGTTCCTTCAGGGAAGTCAGAGTCATTCCGTTCATGCCAAGACCTTTCTCACACACCACCTGGCACCAATGTCATGCAACATGTCATGTATGACATATAACAATATGGAAAGACAAATAGTGTGTGCTCTTGTATACTTTCACTGCTGTAAACCTGGAATTTACCCTTATGGGACTAATAAAAGCATATTGTATCTTATCTTATGTAGCATCCTAATAGCTAAAACAACATTTTAGACACAAGTCTAAGTGCTTCTTACATATGCTCATAAACAAGTGCTTGAGTTCATACCTTGACTCCCAGGTCCTTCATCAAGTCGATTTCAAACTGCACTGCCTCATAGGGAAGGCGGAATTGGGGGATTTCGGAAGTGCTGCATGAAAGCACAAACACATTCCTTCTTGAGTTGGCTGATTTGATGGATTATATTCCCTGATGGATTGATCTTGCTGCCACATGGTGTCTGATTATCTTTTCCTCATTATGTCGTGGCATTTCAGAAATCAATGTATAAAGAAGTGATGTGTGGTGGTACACTATGGTCTATTATTAGTTCAAACAATATGTAAATATGTGTTATATGTACTATCGTGGTCACTAGGTAGCAGTAATGACACAAAATATTGATGAGACATTAGCTTACATAACTTTAGCTAACATGACATTATCTTTTATGACATTAACTTACATGATATTAGCTTACTTGACATTAGCTTATATGACATTCATTTACATGATATTACCTTACATGTCATTAGCTTATATGATATTAACTTATATGACATCAGTTTACTTGATATTAGCTTACATGACATTAATTTATACATTTGCTTGCATGACATTAGCTTATATTACATTATTTTACATGATATTACCTTATATGTCATTAGCTTATATGATATTAACTTACATGACATCAGTTTACATGATATTAGCTTACATGACATTAGCATATGTCATTAGCTTATATGTCATTATCTTACATGGAATTAATTTACATATTAGCTTACATGACATTGCCTTATATGTCATTAGCTTATATGATATTCATTTACATTATATTAGCTTACATGTCATTATCGTATAAGACATTAACTTATATATTAGTTTACAAGTCATTAGCTTATATGACATTAACTTACATGATATTAGCTTACATGTCATTAGCTTATATGACATTAACTTACATGATATTAGCTTATATGACATTAACCTACATGATATTAGCTTACATGGCATTAGCTTACATGCCATTATCTTAACACTGCAAGAAGCCGTGAAGTCAGCCATGGCACGTCCCAAATCATATAGTGAAAAAGAATGTTATCCTCCTATCCTGTGTGGAAGTGGTGTGGAACTGGTTAGCTTGCTTGCCAGTGGCCATCTTGGGTCCTTGCAGCCCAAGAGTTGTAATGTGGTATAAACAACAAATAGTAGGTGTGTAAAGGTACGCAGTACACAGTATGCAGTACGCAGTAGGCAGTATGCCGTACGGCATGTGCAGTGTGCCCTATACAGTATGCAGGATTCGGTACTACACAGGTTTAATTCACATTTGATATGTTGCAAGATGATACCTCAGTCCACCCGCGTACTTGTGTTTCTCAAATATGGTGATGTTATCGTATCCAAGGCGGCCAAGAAAGGAGGCACAGCTGATGGAGGCGGGGCCACAGCCAATCAGGGCAATGGGGGCGTGGTAAGACACTGGCATCTCATCGGGTGGTGGTAACTGAGGATTCCTGACCTGAGGGATGCCCATCTTACTAAACACCTGGGAACATACAAGCACAGATCTTCTTTGTCCCAATAGGAACTGATTATGTGCTGTTTCCATGTGGCTAGTATCCAGCAGCTCTACATGTGTGTGGAGCCTTCCTCTTTATGTCCCTGCTTGACAAAATATCAGCCTTTCATTTCCACGTGGCTAACAGCAGTGTTCTCACATCTCTCCCCCAAAGATGGTCTCCTTCCATGGGAAGAGCGGCCGCCAGACCGGCTGAAGGAGCTACGGCCTGCAGGATGCTCGTTCACCCCCACAAAGCTATTGTGCCCGCCCCCCAGGGAAATACACAGGAAGACTCCACACTTGAAAAGTCGTCTGGGTGGAAAGTCACTTCAACTTGTGGCCGCCTGTTTTACCTCAGTAGCAAACTGCTGCAAGCCTCCGATGTTAATTGGCCCTTCCTCAGAGGCGTACAGGTTGCAGCCCCCCACGCACAGCTCCGACGTGGGACACACCATTCCACAGGTGAGACCCAGGGGGTTGTCAGACAGGATGGCTCGCGCTGCTCCATAGTAGTTCTGACACATGGACACACGTCATGTTCTCTGCAGGATACGAGGTGTGCACGTGCACGTGCCATACCTTGTTGGAGATGCTTGTAATAAATGACTTGATGTCCAAGTTGGTGGGGCAGCTCTTCTGACAGGGAGCATCGGCACATTTCAGACACCTAACACACAACGTATACATACATACATACAATTATTTCAACAAAAGTAGGCAGGTGCATACATTTGTTGTTTTATTGATGGAATATCTTTAACACTAATTATTGGAACACAAAATGTGTTTGGTAAGCTCTTTGACCCTTGACCTTCATCCACCAAGTGAAGCCAATCATGAGAAAGGGTATTTAAGGTGGCCGATTGCATGTTGCATCTTCTCTGAAGAGTAGCACCATGGTAGCCTCAAAACAACTGTCACATGACCTGAGAGCAAAGACTGTTCAACAATACAAAGCTAGTTCAGATATTTCAGCTGCCAGATTCCACTCTGAGGAACATAGTGAGGAAATGGAAGACCACAGGCACAGTTCTAAGATCTCAGATAAGCAGAGGTGAAGGATGGTGAGAACAGTCAAAGTCAACCCACAGACCAGCTCCAAAGACCTACAACATGAATGGAATGGCCTTTATTGTCATTGTACAAGATGTACAACGAGATTGGAGAGCTTCTCCTTTCAGTGCAATAGTTAAGTTAAAAAAAGTATACAAAAAGTAAAGTTAAAAAAAAGACAGTTTAACAAGATATATACAAGATATATCCAAGATATACACATAATATTGCACAGGAGCAGATTTGTATTGCAGACACCGGAATATATATTAATTTTAGTGCAAATTAATGGGTCTTAGAGCAAAATAATGAATGGTGTATACAGATGAGTAAAAGTCACATATGAGTGTATTGTACTGAGTGTATTGAGTTGTTAAATAAATAAATATGTTTTTGAGGTAGTGACAGAGGCAGTGATGGAAATATTATACATTTGCCTTACTGCCTTACTTTGCCTTATTTGCCTTAATGTCCGAGTTGTATGTCTGAGTTCAGGGTGGTAATGATTAGGGTTGCATGATTAGATGATGAGATGCAGCAATGATTATTCGAATAATTCAAGTACCTTGACTACAAAAACTTTGAAGAATCACTTACAAATTGGACAAAGAAGGAAGCGAGTGTTTAAAGACGCAGGATATTGCAGAGGCAAGCGACAAGGCGATGAAAGAGGAGGAAAACAAAAAGTTAAAAAACAGAAGGAATTTGTGACCAAGCATCGTAGCAGTCCCCGCCTGATTCGCTGTCGCCACTGCGCAACAACAATAGAACCCAGCGGTTGCTGGTGTGGCTAATGGATAAAACAGCAATGCGGTAAGATGCACACACCTTTCCCTATTGCCACCTATCATGTGTGAATGTCTTTTTTTTATTGACTAGTGGTGTCATTGGCTTGTGTTTTTATTGTCTTACCTTGATTTCGGTTATTTGCTTTTAAATAACTGTCTCTGTGTATTTTACAGTAATGTAAACTCCATGCTAACCAGTAGTAGGACGTTTACTGTGTATAATGGATGCTAAGTTATTTTGTTGAAATGCTATTGAATCAATGAACAGAAATATGAATTAATCCTATAATGATCTGGCCATATGGAACTGGATTATTGATTATTGAATTATTGAAAACATGTTTACTGGTAAACTCTTTGACAATATAAAGTATTGATGCATGCTTTCTGGCCGAGTTCTAGTGGGCTTTTGGTGCTGAGGAAAGTACCGAATACGGACAATGACCAAATGTACTCCTTTCACACACACAGATACTGATTTGTAAGCAGTATCCGGCTCGTCCCTAGATATTTGTATTTTATTTGTGACGGAGTACGTCCACTCTCTGAGAAGTGAGAAGGTCGTGCAGCCCTGCAGGTACTTTGGGATGGGCCTGATGGTTGATTGTGTGATTTCTTTCTTTTCTTCTCACCTTAGAGCTTCTCGAAGAGCTCCACGCTCACTCAGGGTTGTGTGCTTGATATCATCAAAGTTGTTTTCCAATGTGACACAGGACTGCAAGAGAAAGAGATGCAGTGATGGAGGTTGGTGAGGATTTGCATGCCAGCATGACTTCCTTAGTTTTGTGTGCTTGGCTGAGATAGAGAGAGCGAAAGAAGGAAAGACGTACATGGCAACTCCTGTCGGGGTTTCGCTTCCAGTGTTTCTTTTCTTTTTTCTTGTTTGCTGTGGACATGAGCTGAGTGTGAGTCTTCACCCTTGGATTCAGAGCCAAGATGCTCTAAAAAAAAGACATGAAGAACATGTCAGTCCAAGGAAACATCTTTCATCATGTGAAAAATGATGGTGAGAAGTTGCTTGTTTGAGGGGTTGGGGTGGGGTAGATAAGATATTGAAGAGCTGTCAGGTCACCGCTTACCCACCCAGGCTGGGTGGGTCCAAGGTCAAAACAACAGGCAGCAAAACACCAAGGGTCCCAAACACACATTCAACTAGGAATGTCCCTCTTTCATTCAAGACAGCTGGCGGTTTTTACACTTCTATCTTTCTGAAGCCCAGGTGGCAATAACATTTTTCATACTACCATATTCAGGGCAGCACAGTGGACAAGTGGTTAGCATGTCGGGAAGACCTGGGTTCGATTCTCCGCTTGGCCATCTCTGTGTGGGTTTCCTCCCACAAACATGTATGTTTGCTTCATTGGCCACTCCAAATTGTCCATCGGTATGAATGTGAGTGTGAATGGTTGTTTGTCTACATGTGATAATGAACACAAACACAGTCTAGACCAGGGGTGGGCCAACATTATGACAATGGCCCATGCTGGATTCAAATATTTGGTGAAGTCTATATACTGCGTAGCTGGCATAAAACAGAAGCACATACTTGCTCATGGTGCAACAAAACAAAAACACAACACAGCAAGTTAACGCATCACATTAATCAACAACTCTTTGTTCCAAATGCCTGCAAGGCATGCAAGGTAGCACATGCGTGTGAGACTGTTAGTATGTTTGTATGGTATGTAGAGGATTTTTTTGTACAAGGTACAGATTGCATCTGGATATTTTGCCGCGGTTGTACTGCAGGTCATGTTGCTGGCTATACCTTTTGTGTTTAAGCTTTAACAAAAACGACGTTAGAAACACCCGGTGGGCCGGATTAAGACGCTAGGCGGGTCTGATGTGGACCCCGGCCTGCAGTCGTCCCCCTCTGAGGGGGTGGGGTGTGTCACAGCACACCACTATGGTGCATTCAAGGAGAACCTAACATTACGAGTGAAGCATGAACATGTGTGAATGTTTTACCAGCGTTTTACCAGTGTTACCTGGGTGCTCTGTCATATTTATATTTATAAATGACTTTACAAAGGAGGCTTTCAGAGGACTTTGACCAAATACGCATTTTGTGGGTCCGTGCATGCAGGATTACTCAAATCATATACAGTTGATGAGAAGATGCTATGTTTCCATACAGTCCAGTTTTCATGTGTTGCATTGTGTAAAACAATGTTTTGTATATGTTATCCTGAAATAAAGATTCTTAGAATTCAACACGTTACCTCAATATCTGGAAGATCTTTACTCAGCATGGTGCTCTTCCTCGCTGTTTCTTGATCACAAGCGCTGTCCTGAATGTGACTACTAGAGACGAAGCAATGTGATCAGATGAGCTTGAAGACCACCTGATGCCCTTTCTCTGCATAACACGCTGAAGTTCATTGCACTCTGCCAGGGTCAAAGCTCAGCACGGCTGTGCTGTGCGTAGATTGAAGGGTGCGTTGAACCTACAAGTTTGGATCAATCAGTCATCACAGTCAACCGCCCAACCGGCCAAATTCCACCTCCACAGATGTTTATCTCCAGAGCCATGGCTTTCAGGCTCACAAATCCAAGTAAGCATCTGTTAACATAAACTATGAAGAGTTATTCAGATAATATAGTACATATATACATAACATAACTAGTTGACTTGACTGACGTGATTTTCTTTTTGCAAGCATTTGCGTTCTGCTTGTCTTTAGAAGTTGATGTTTACATTGCACATTTTCAGTGCTGCGGGACCAATAGTAGCAGCAGTTACTAGAACACAAGTCGAGAGCGCCCTCTCGTGCTTCAACATATATTACTCTAGAGTACAAGTCGCAGGACCAGCCAAACCATGAAAAAAAGAGCCACTCTGGAAAATATGGTAATACAGCCATAAATATATACATTTTTGACCTACCGTGCACGCCTCAAAATTCCTTGTTTACAAATAGAAAACCTCTTTTAAAACATTCTAAATACACCTTTAACGTGATTAGAGCCCTCTAGACTTTAAATAACACCCCTATAGTAAATAAGACTCATGCTCAGGTGTGATGTTATGTGTTCCCTAATGGAGGAGAGTGAGTATCGACAGGAAGTGACATCAGGGATTCACAGTTTTGTTTCAGATGGCTGTGGACTATGACCACAACAGCAGCCCATGTTTTTATGAGGGCATACTGTTCCCGTTGTGCCATCATTCCAACCTGGTGTTCCTGGCCATCCATGGATGCATGGTGTGCTTGCAACAATACTGACACCTAGTGACCACTGGACAATACTACATTTACTATCAATACTAATTAGCTTCAGCATTTTAGAGCGAGAGAGAGATTTATATATGTAAGTCTGTGGAACATTGTAGAAACATCTTGTTATGGATGGTAGCTATTTCTTGCAGCTAATAGTGATCCGTCCATCCATTCCTGTGCACGTGACTACAGTGCTTGCGTTCTTTGTTGCTCTGTGTGAGCAAACAATCATTGATGAAATACATTATTGACTCAACACACAGCAAACACGACTTGGCTGTTGTGTGTGCTCTATCAGCTGGGTTGCACTACACGTTGGCATGTGCTTTTTAGTATATAGAAATAGATGTCTTTGCCACAACGGCCCCTGGATCCAAGTATAGAGAAGGTCTGTACATGGCAGATACTGTACATGCAGCTTGGGTGAAGATAAACCATGAAGGTATACTCCAGGGGAGTAGCACAGCACAGTGGAAATAAAACCCAACAGAAGTACAGTAGAGCCCCCTTGTGGTCATCCAGGACCACCAGCAAATGGCAAGTAACTGTCTGACACGGCTGGGTTTCCCTCTGCCACATACGTTTATTTTGTGTGTCAGATGTCACTGACAGAGAGGATTGAGGCAGCGGCGGCGAGTAGGGCGACAACGGTAGCCATGGCAACACCTGAACAACACAGAAGAGCAGAATCAAAACACACGCTCAACAGACGTCACCAAAGCTCTGCTTGCTGGCAAATTTGGATGTGATACGGTTGGTACTGTGGCAGCGAACGGACGAGGGGGGGTGCGGAGGGAGGGGAGGTTTACCTACGTAGATGTTTCTCATAGGCGTTTGTACTTCAACATTTCCAACAGGAGCCTCTGGAAACACGCAATCTATAAAAACATTCCAATCATTAATATTGAATTGACTTATAATGGTCAAGCCATTATTGTGGAAATATCTGGCAACACAAATGGCTGTTGGCCTGGGACAGTCATCAATACATCACACAATCAATGACCATGGAATGGATTATCAATATCTATTGCCATGTTGCACTCTGTGCACTGCTTTCAGAACCTTGGCATAGAACAGCAGCATGAACGGAGTGAGCCCTTTTGTCAGCCTCTTTGTCTCGGTGGGTGGAGGACGGGGCCGCTAGCATACACACAGATTATAACCAGTATATTGCAATATTCATTCATTCATTTTCTACCGCTAATTCTCACGAGGGGTGCTGGAGCCTATCCCATCAGTTTTCAGGCGAGAAGCTGGGTACACCCTGGACTGGTGGCCAGCCAATCACAGGGCACATATAGACAAACAACCATTCACACTCACATTCATACCTATGGACAATTTGGAGTCGCCAATTAACCTAGCATGTTTTTGGAATGTGGGAGGAAACCGGAGTACCTGGAGAAAACCCACACATGCACGGGGAGAACTTGCAAACTCCACAGAGATGGCAAAGGGTGGAATTGAACTCAGCGCTAACCACTCGACCGCCGTGCAGCCCACATTGCAATATATTGTCAGATTTTTGAACATATGTTTTCATTGTACTTTTCTTAAAATCTTATGTTGTTGTCGTGGACCCAATCTGGTGTATCGTCGCGTCTTGTCAGTTGACTTGACCGTTTAGGCTCCGCCATTTTATTCATAACATGACATGAAATAATTATTTTCCCACCTGCTGGTTTGTTAAGGATTTGGGCAGCGACCTCCAAGGTGGTATCCAAGTCTTCTCCAGCTGTGTCAATGTCCAGCATTTCCTTCAACCTGTCAATCACGTCCATTGGGTCCTCGTCACTGAACTGGTAGTCACACACAAACAAAGGCCCGCTCGCTTTTACAGGCGCAAAGACACGGCGAGGCAGGCAGAATCGCTCTGAAAGACATTTCAATAGAACGCATCATCATCATTGGACAATACCCAGGCTTGGATGCCTACTGCCCTTATCCACAATGTGGAGGCAGATGGGACTTCCAGTTACTTCATTAAATACTGCTATTCACTCCCTTCTACCATAGTTCCCACGTACTAAACTCTCAACCCATTGACACCCTTCCACAGTCAAAAGTACCTTCCTGGTACTTTGCACGCTCATGCTAGGTGTTAGCATTACTAGCATCTTGAGTCCTTTTCATGAGTAGACACATATATAAACATATAGCACTATCCATGCTAGCATCTTTAGCCATTTTCATGGGTAGACACATAGTATATAAACACATAGCCCTATCCATGCTAGCATCTTTAGCTATTTTCATGGGTAGACATACAGTAAAGTCTCGTTATATCGATATCGGTTAAAACGAATTACTACTTATTATGATACTATTTTCATTTCCCGGCAAATTTCTAGTCTTTTATGATATAATTAGCTCCGTTAGTACGATACACGGTTATTATGATAATCCGGTTACTAGGATGCCCTTTTCATCTCCCGCCAGCCAATTTGGTCTGCTTATATCGATACAAAAGCAGCTTAAATCAATCTTTGCTTAAGGATTTCAATACCAAAAAAGAACACGGCGAGCGGCTGCTTCTAGTCAACTTTATTTTTCACACTTCCACCACCAGAGTGCAGCACACACAGCGGAAAACACCAGTCCCTTGCGCCTACCCCTCCGGGTGGCAACACCTTCCCTATCGATAGTTCCGGGGTGAATTATGTCCCGGTAACCGGTAATCACTACAGTGTAAGTTTATTTTTATTTACTGTAGTACAAAATTTATTGTAGTACAAAAGCATGCTAGATACGCAATCCATGAACTCAAGGAGAAAATTACATGCCATATCAAAGATCCGCCCACTTTTAATGCAGTTCGGCGCAGGATCGGATATATGGATAGTCCGGTTATATCGGTATTTTTTCCGACTCCCGAGAATATCGATATAACGAGACTTTACTGTATATATAAACACATATCACTATCCATGCTAGCATCTTTAGCTATTTTCATGGGTAGACATAGTATATATAAACACTTAGCAATATCATATAGGTGTTAGCATCCATAGATTAGCATCTTAGCATTTCTACTGTGTAAACGTCAGCATAGTACCATTTCTCGCCATTTTCAGAGGCAGACACATACGAAGACTTACCACTATCACGCTAGGTGTTAGCATGCTAATGTTAGCATTGCTAGCATGCTAACATAGTAGCATTTTTAGTCATTTTCACCTGCGGCCTAGGGTGTTTTGGTGCCAAGTGCACTTAATGACACTTATCCCTATGCTGAAACATGCTGTTAGTTATGGACAAACTGTGGTTCGCACACAAGTCCAATAACATCACACCACACTGGTTCAGATCGGGAAGGCCGTTCCTCCCAATCACGCCCGTCCAGGTCACACTGTCATTGCCCACATTGGCATTGACGTCTCCCAGTAGAACAACTGCGTCACCAGATGGGCTGCTGTTTGTTTTTGTTGTATTCTCTTTAGAAGACCTTATTTTAAACCTATGTTTTGCATCTCCAGGGTATTTTTCTTTAGTGGGCGAGGGGGTAAAATGGCTCTTTTCATAGTAAAGTTTGCCGACCCCTGTAGTAGACAATCGGCAAGCCCGTAATGGGATGCGGCAGTGACTTCAGTTGGTAAAGCATGAGCTGCTGGAGACGTACCTGTCCCGTCTTTGTCTCTGGTCATTTCCTTCATGTCTTCTTGTGAGCTTGGCAGTTCTTCAAGCCACATATGAACTCTGGTGACCATGGTAGAAACCACGTCTCTCTTCAGCAGCTGGATGAATATTCAAACTTTCAGGACCTAATCATTTTTGCAAATAAACAAAAACAGTTACCTTCTCTGCCAGTTTGGCCTTGGGTTTGTTGTTGTGCAGGTAAGCTCGGCTGTGGATGGTTCCTCTGATTGACAGGCTGCCTCCGCATGGCTGGACTGTATTTGGTAAGCTGTGCTCTTCCTGTCATGCAGAAAAATCCAGACAATAATCCTACATCTGGGTATCTTTTCGTCCGACAGTATACAGTCCTAACTACTCTGTGTTTGTGTCTTACCGGAGCCATGAGCAGCTTAGTGCCAAACATCTGTCTCATGTTCCTCTTCTGCAAAATTCATATCAAGATGTTAGTCACAACTAACATTGACAACACTACTTGACTTTCCTTTCATTGTCACTGTCATGGAGCAGGGACATTAAAGGAAAAATAATAAATATGGTGTATCTACGGCATATTATTATTATTACTGTTAAGACCAGGCCTCCTCCAAATACCATGCAGGAAGCATGGGTCAACACGGTATAGTCCTAGAAGTTATGAAATAACACCCCTATAGTTACCTTTACCCTTCTATTACCCAATATAGTAGACATAAGAAGGGAAAATAAGACATTTAAGACATTAGAAAAAACCTGTTTACCACCTTGTAAATATACTTTTAAACATTATTAGAGCCCTCTAGCCATGAAATAACACCCCTATAGTCACCTTTACCCTTCTATTACCCAATATGGTAGACATAAGAAGGGAAAATAAGACATTTAAGACATTAGAAAAAACCTGTTTACCACCTTGTAAATATACTTTTTAACATTATTAGAGCCCTCTAGCCATGAAAGAACACCCCTATAGTCACCTTTACCCTTCTATTACCCAATATGGTAGACATAAGAAGGGAAAATAAGACATTTAAGACATTAGAAAAAACCTGTTTACCACCTTGTAAATATACTTTTTAACATTATTAGAGCCCTCTAGACATGAAATAACACCCCTATTGTCGTCACCTTTACCCTCGTATTATCCAATATAGTAGACATAATAAAGGAAAATAAGACATATAAGACATTAAAAAACTGTTTATCCACTTGTAAATATACTTAACATTATTAGAGCCCCCTAACCATGAAATAACACCCCTATAGTCACATTTGGCCTCGTATTACCCAATATAGTAGACATAAGAAGGGAAAATAAGACATATAAGAGATTAAAAAACTGTTATCAACCTTGTAAATATACTTTAACATTATTAGAGCCCCCTGGACATAAAATAACACCCCTATAGTCACCTTTACCTTTCTATTACCCAACATAGTAGACATAAAGGAAAATAAGACATATAAGACATTCAAAAAACTGTTTACCACCCTTTAACATTATTAGAGCCCTCTAGATATAAAATAACACCCCATGTGGTTGCTCTTGTTATACTTCATAGCACTGTGAGTGAGGAAGCAGGTTGGTTTGATGACCTCTTGTATTATCAGCATCTCAGTTACTCACAAAGCTTTGGTCTGGGTAGGCAATAGTGAGAATCTACTGAAAAACTGTTTTTACTCAAGAAAAGGATTGAAATTATCCAAAAAAAACACTTGTGGACGATGATTAAAAGTGAGGTGTTTAGTCAGTGTGGGTCCAACCTGTCCTGTTGTGAGTTCTGCATCCTGTGGCAGCTGCGTGCCATCAATCAGACAGATTGCATTCTCTATCTGCCGCGCCCACACTTTCACTGCCTCCTGAAACACGGATGGCCTTCAGAATATGTGCATGTACGCAGGGTCTTCCTAGAAAACACATTACCTTCAGGCACTTCGCCACGCTCTGCGAACAGATGCTGCTGCTGTCTGGGAGCGGAAGCAGTAGGTCCACATTTACAGAGCAAGTCATCAGGGACCAGGAGGAACATACGCCGAGCTGATACTTCCAATCAGCAGGTTTGGCCATACTCTGGAAAACCATCACAGAAAGCCGAAAAGATAATAACCACAATAACAACATAACCACCAAAGCTTCTCACACGGGGACCACCTGGACTGCTGCAGAAGAGACTCACCTTGGGATCTCTGCTGTCTAAGGTTCTGCACACAAATCTGATGAAAGAAGCGTTAAAGAAGATGTGCAACGACTACGTGAGCAGTGAGCTCAGCAGGAGCTCAAGGATACTTTCTGCTTTTGGGGTTGATGTGCAGCGTGAGGCAGTCCGTGACATCATCATCGGCGGGCTTCCACACATGCTCAGAAGATATCAGACTCTGCACCGTGAACACCAGCTACACACAAACACAGCACATGTATTTATTGGTAAGAAAGTGGCTAACTTTTCCAATGGGATGGCAGCCTCTGCACACATTGCTACCAAATCTTCACCCAACTAATGACTGTGTCAAAAATCTTTACCGGGATACCCGAACATAAAATATATCGGCCAACCCTATTGAAAATCTATTTCCATGAGCGCCATATCATATTTTGGAACAGTAAGAAAGACCAATAATTGTCAAATATAATACATACAAGTGAATGGCTTAAAATGGATAAGAATTTTGAACATATTTTTTGTATAAAGAATATATATAATATATTATAATATTGTATATATATATATATATAAAGTAATAATATCACAACAAGAAATAGCTTATTTTTGCTGACATTTTAAAGTAAAACATTACAGAAATCTGTCTTTATGTAAATATATATATATTTATTTATATAAAGACAGATTTCTGTAATCTGTCTATATATATATATATATTTATATAAAGACAGATTTCTGTAATGTTTTACTTTAAAATGTCAGCAAAAATAAGCTATTTCTCGTATACATATATAAATATATATATATTTACATAAAGACAGATTTCTGTAATGTTTTACTTTAAAATGTCTGTCTTTATATAAATATATATATTTATATAAAGACAGATTTCTGTAATCTGTCTATATATATATATTTATATAAAGACAGATTTCTGTAATGTTTTACTTTTAAATGTCAGCAAAAATAAGCTATTTCTTGTTGTGATATTATTACTTTATTCTTATAATATTATAACCAACCTAATATAAAAAAATACTACTTTGTTTCTCATAATAGGGTAAACACAAATTAGGGTACTACATAGTAAATTTGGGTACTACTAGCAATGGATACCTTTCTCACCTTGGTAAATATAAAGAGTATGTGTGGTAAAGATAAAGAGTATGTGTATTACTGGGTTGGCTTTTGACAAGAAAAAGTCAGAAATAGGACAAAGTAAATAAACTGGCGTGTGTTTTGTTGTTGATTTTGGACCTGACGGTAAACCAACTCTAGATCACCAGCCCCAATTAAGTGTTTTAAAATCGCCCCCACCTGCCGAAGTGAAGCTAGTGCATCCTTGGTGTCTGCGTCATTGATGACAAAGACTCCCAACACGGACAAGCCTCCAGGCAACATCCTGGACACCTAAACAAAAACAAGAAGAAGCAGTCAGACCCCGTTCCTCCACATACAGGTATATTTGAGACCCAGTGGGTGAGCTATGTGTCACACCTGTCGGGCATGCTCGCTGATCCACTCTTTGTCCAAAGACTTCCCAACACCAACAAGGCCTTCGTGTCTTGAAGGCGTCCGGCATGCCATGACTACAAAATCCCTTAGAGGTGAGCTCTGAAATGTAAATAATCAAGGAATGACTTGGTTGCAGCGTGCTCCTGGAACATTGTTGGCACATCCGGCTCGTCCTAACTTCCCCTGAGCTGACTTGGACACAAACATTCACTTTCCCACAAAGACATTTGGCGTGCTAGTTGTACCAAAACATGGAGCACACAAAAAAAACCTCATCAGTCACCTGTTTTTGAAAAAGTTTGCCAGAGACCTCCATGGCCTCACACCGGCTGCTTGGAGAGTGTGCCCGAATACAGTGCACCTTGCTGGGCCACAGCAGGTGGCTCCTCCCCCTCTATACTCTGCTTGCCCTGATAGTAGTCATGTCATGATATTTCATTAGGACTAACCTCCAGGTGTTAGCAACTACACTTACATCTAAATAAAAGTAGATCTAAGAAAGTTATATTGGTCATGAGAAGCTGAACGTTATCAGTGTCAGTTTGAAGAAGATATTGTGCATTTCTAGAAGAAAAATGAAAGCAATTCAAGTTTCTTTTGAGGTATTTACAACAAGCAAATGGCGCTGGTGGAATTTCACTTGGCAACTGGCACATTTATGATCCAAGATTACTGTAGTACCGTGATGCATGCAATACATACAATCAGAGACGTTTAGACATGAACCGACCTGTCCAATGAGCAGACCTGTGATGTTGTCTGCTTGCTGATCACATAGTTTGGTCAGATATACCTCCACGGTATCGTCTACTGTGTAACCGCGGCCCATGTTGCCTGATGGTGAAAACAAAAGATGCATTCCATGACTAGAAGAAGTACACATCTATTCAATGTTTCTCACTATGAGGTTGCAATAGAATAATGAGTGAGGAATGCACACAAGACAAAAAATAAAACATAAGGTTGCCAAAAGCTGACTTAGTTGGACTTGACTTTAAGTGAATAAATGAAACCAAGCTTTGGAATCAAACAGAATCAGGGCTGTATGTTAAACTTCAGCAAGCAGGTAAATTATATTAGCTTACAATAGACGGTCACGGGAACGTCTTTGAACAATGACCAATCAATATTCTGTGTCGAAAATGCATGCGATATGCAGCATACATGCACAAATATACATAAAAAGACACAAGGGACTGACAGCGATCTTCACAGGTTGTGGTGGGTCATCAGAAGAATAAAAACGTCACTTACCATAATGCTTTGCTGTACATGTAGACTTCCGTCGCATGTACTTGTCGTAATTTCTCCTGCTAAGTTTTTGCTTCAAGACAAAAGAAACATAATGAAAAATAACAACTTGTTTTTAAGCATAATAACGCAGCATAATACAGTTTACATGTTTAAATCTTCCTCACAGGCCGTGACAACGTAGATACCACAGATCATGCTGCATGGTATCCCGAGGAGTTATCTTTGACTTATTTTGAAAGTACATCCTTGACTTCCTGTTGATCCATGCTCAAAGATTACACTTTCACAGACAATCCTCTATCGGTATCGGTGCTTTATACGCAAGACACGCTTATTTCGGCAGCGCTGGCGTAAAGCAGTGTAATAAGTTTGTGCTGGAATAGTTGGAGAGATGGCGGTCGTCCTGCTACAGGCACTGGAGCGGACGGAGCTGAACAAACTCCCCAAAGGCGTCCAAAATAAGCTGGAGAAGTTTGTAACGGAGCTACAGAATGCTAACGAGGCGCTCAAGACTCACCAGGAGCGATTCAAAGCTGATAGTGGTGCGTGGGTGACACAAACACACACCAAGTTTACTCTATGTGTTTTTACATACGTTATATTTTAATGTTATATATTTGTTATCTTATGAATAAACTCAACCATGTGAAACGTTGCTACTGCCGGCTAACGTTAGCTACGTTGCTAACTTTGGCGGACTTATTGCACCAGAAGAAGAAAGCACGTTACATCAGTGAAAAGGTTCTGTGTGAATTGTGGTGTTAGGTTTGTGACTTGTCATGTCGAGTAACTAGAACTTAGAGCACGATTGATGCCATTGGGAATTGTTGTCTTTGGCCTACAGAGCAGCAGTACTTTGACATTGAGAAGAAACTGGGGGAGAGTCAGGAGCAGATGGTGTCCGCCACTAAAGATCTGCAGACAGTCAAAGAGGAAAATAAAAGACTACGTGAGTTTTCGCCAATGCTACTGAATGAAGTTGTTCTACTGTACATTATATGTCTTGTACTTTCATTGTGCAGATGAAGAGCTTAGTACTCTAAAGGGAATAGATGGAGACACCCCTGAAGATAAAGTCCCACCGCAGGTAAACATGCACATGAGCCAAGGTTATTGAATGAACATCTAAACAGCTGCCTGTGTCTGTATGAATGCAGCAGGCCAAAGCCAGGTATGAACTTGAGGCAGAAAAAAGAGAATTGGCGAGGACGCTGGAGAAGAGAACTCAAGAGGTGGACAACCTCACGGGTAAGATGGCAAAAATCACTCGGAACAATTCTGCACAAAATACTTTCAGCTTTTTCTTTTTGTGTATGTATACAAATGTGTTCATTTTGTGCATTTCCAGAGGATGTGAAGTGTCTGAATGAGAAACTGATGGAGACCAACAAGGTCAAGGTAGAGCTGCAGTTAAAAGTGGATGAGTTGCAGTCCTCTGAGGCGTCTGTGCAGGTATACACTGTGGTATACACCTGTGTCAAAAGGAGTTTTATACCGGGGCCTCTCATTATAATAGATAAATCCCTTCATAGAGTAGGTGTGTAATTATGAGCCCTTGATAAATTGGCATGTATATGTATTAAGGGTGTGGAAAATAGTCGATATTAATCGATACATTGATGCGCATGTGCACGATGCGAATGCATCGCCTCATTCACTGGGTACGGATGGAATTGACGGGTGAAATCTAGATTCATCGTTTGTGGGTATCGGTAAAATCTGATGCAAGCGCCGTTTTATTAATGTTCAACTTCACCCCATATGCTGTTCCCGAGGTGCAATGAATGCACCACCATTGTTTTGTATTGAATACGGACGGAAGCCGTGAGGCACATACAACTACTAGTAAAACAGCATGGACGTTTGCACGCAAGTAGCAGCGAAGAAGTTTCTATTTTTAGCCCCCCCGCAACATTTAAATGGTATGTTTGGAAACACTACGGATCCAGGAGCTATTTGTCCGTCCCTGCAACAAGTGCCCCCCCCCGAACGAGTGTTCAGCACAGCAGGTGACATTAGAACAGCAGAGCAGTTGGTTTCTTCCTGAATTTGGAAACAATTTTAAAAGGGTAGAAGTTGTTTTCCACTTTCTGCTCCTCACTACTGTATTAGCCTACCTCCTAGTGTATTCATATTAGCAGTATGTTTTGCAGACAGGAATATAAACAAACATTGATTGCACTGTTTAAAGTGTCACTTTAACTTTGTTGTTGCTGTACTGTATTTTTTACAGCAGTAATTGATTTGTTTTACTCCACACTGAACCACTGCTATTGGAATTGCATAGCTGATGTGAAAGTGGGAGGAAAGTTGTTTTTGAAAAGTTGTTGCTGTTTTAAGATGGCAAAAAGAATGATGCAAGTGGTGCATAGTAAAAAAGACAAACAGTACTTTAGTTGAATTTCCTGCCAAGTGCCTAGAAGGAATAAAGCTAAATGAATTCCAGTTTTCCCCTTTGCATATTTGCATCATGTTGAATTGAATCATATTACAAGAAATTGCACCATATCATATCAGATTGCATTGATTGATGTATCGCATCGTGAAGAGGGTGAATCGTATTGCCAGAAAATTCTATGTATGGTTAAAGTATCGTATCGCTGGCAGTGCATCGAGATTTGTATTGAATCGTCCTCAGTGCTGAGATTCACACCCCTGATATGTATGTTTCATCTGCTGGTTGCTCTGTGCCGCTCATTCAGGGGCTACTAGTGAGTGGATATTTGGGTTTTAAATATAATGAACAAGGTGTTCCAAAGTAGCGATGAGTAAAAAGGAGAAGACGACCAACTTGCAGCGAAAACGATAATTGTGGTCGCGTGGAACATTATGTGGGAACCGTGCCACCTCGGGAGAAAGTGCCAGGTGGGCTTTGAGATGTCACCAACCCCCATATTTGCACTCTGGAGCGGCAAACACACCGTATCATGGATAAAAAAAAAAGGATTCATGGTAATTTGTATCACAATTATTGACCAGCAAAATGTGTTGTGGTATCAGGCCTACTTATGACATGCACTGTAATATATGAGGGCTTTTCTAATTATGAGGTGAAATGTTTACACCAATGCACATGCAGGTGTGCTATCTTACCTGGATGCCTCAAACACAGGTTGGTGTTTAATGGTCAGGAACTGTTCTCCTTCCGAGACAGATGCACATTATTCAGCCAATGTACAACTTTCAGGCTACTGACATGACATCACGTGGTGCATGCATTCACGCAAGGACACTGCTATTAGGAGTAGAATATTAAGACTTCATGTCCTGGTTGTGTGTGTTCTTGTAGCACCGGGAGAAACGCATGGAGCAGGAAAAGGAGCTCCTGGATAAGAAAATGGTGTGGTTATCGGCAGAGCTGAAGACCAAAACGGAGGAACTGCTTAACACCAACAGAGAAACGGGCAAAGAGATTCTGGAGCTGCGGGGTAGTCTGAAGAGCAAGACCGAGCAGGTAACGCACAAGTGTGGCGTAAGTCCGTAAAGTACATTAGTACATGTTGGGCTCTCTACTTTCTTCTCACATTTCATTTCTAGTATCAATGATCTTATCTAATTCTGATTGGATTTGACTCTTCCTCTTTTCACACACTGATGATGTTTTAGATATTATGCTACAATCAATCAGCCACTGATTAATATTGGCCCAATATTTCCCATATTGGGCATATGCCAGTGAATGCCCGTCAAAGCACATAACAACATACAGTGTAGTACTCAGATGTCTTTTTTTTTTTTTTAAATCTACTTTTGGATTTTTGCAAATATGCACAGAAGTATTCCCGGCATTCCATTCCAACCACCATCGCCAACGTTATGGTATCATTTGTCATATGAAAATTAACAATGCATCATTACCATGCTACTGAAGACATCTGCTTTTCTTGTGTTTATAATGTGTAAAACATATTCCATAAAATGATTTCTCGCCAATAGTTGACCAGACTGGAAAGTCAGCTCGGTTCTCTGAAGCAGGCCAGTGAAAGCAAGCAACAAATAGCTGAAGACCTCAACAAGAAACTGAAACAGGTAGGTCAACATACAGTATAACGTGTATGCGCCAGTGTAGCTTACTACACCGGAAGTCCGATGTAGACGCAGGACCTCCTGCATCCATGTAGCGTGTGCTGAAGCGTGGAATACTGTCCTCCATATATGAAGTGATGGTTGATATGATGTCCTCTGCATGACTTCCAGGCAAAGGATGAGCTGAGCAGCATGGAGGAGAAATACCGGAATGAGCTCAATGCTCATGTCAAGTTGTCTTCTCTCTACAAGGTCAGACCTCTCACAAGCTACATTCTCTGCTTCTCTGTGTGGAGTTTGCATGTTCTCCCCGTGCATGCGTGGGGTTTACTCCCCCATTTCCAAAAACATGCTAGGTTAATTGGCGACTCCAAATTGTATGAATGGTATGAATGTGAGTGTGAATGGTTGTTGTCTATATGTGCCCTGTGATTGGCTGGCAACCAGTCAGGGTGCACCCCGCCTCTCGCCCGAAGACAGCTGGGATAGGCTCCAGCACACCCGTGACCCTTGTGAGGATAAGCGGTAGAAAATGAATGAATGAATGAATGAATGAACATGCATTTGAAAAGGTGACATGATTTCTTACTCCACAACACAAGGTGTCCGATGCTGGATTCCAGTGATGCACGTCATGAATTGCATCCCCATCGCTTATTTGTCTTTACTCTAACTTTCCAGGGAGTGGCATCAGACTTGGAGACTAAGAATGAGGAACTGAGCAGAGCCGTCGAAGAGCTCAGCAAGCTGGTTAAAAGCACTACGGAAGGTACTCTAATTCTCCTCTTGCAGTACATGGACGCTTATTGTTTCCATCAGTATGGCGGAGGGGTGTCACGTGACCAGATTTGTCATTTGGAGGAAAGCTGAGGTGAGAATGGGGTAGCCACAACCCAGTCAGGCGTGTGAGGAGTTTGGCAGGAGTTGAGACAGGGTCTGGATGGTCAGGAGGTGCTTCCAGACGACTGGACAACTACAGCAAATGTGATCAGGGAGACGAGTAGGAATGTACTTGGTGTGTCATCTGGAAAGAAAGCAGACAAAGAGACTTGGCGGTGGAATGAGGAGGTGCAGAGGTGTATACAGCGAAAAAGGTTAGCTAAGAAGAAGTGGGACATCGAGAGGACTGAAGAGAGTAGACGGGAGTACAGAGAGATGAATCGTAAGGTGAAAGTAGAGTTGCATGAGCGCTCCTCTCTGGTCCTCCTAACCCCTGGAGTGGCACCATGAAGGCGTAACCATTAGTCGGCCTCATAACACTCCTCGTACCTGGAGGAGATACGTGTTTACATGTTGACAGGACGTGTTTCTTGCATCATGAAATACAAGCGTGCATGAAGGTGACCAGCCCCCGCAGGATCTCCACCTCTGATTGTGAAGCAAACGCACTAGTACCACCTGCCTTCATGGTCAAACATGCACGGGTGTGGAACATGGTTCATTGATACATTCATAAAATAATAATAATAACCTTGGAGAAAATCCATGTCACAAACACCAATTCCACCACTTTATTATTATTATCTTCTCATAAGAGTGGTTTTTCTATATTATGCAATACAAGTACAAATGGTGACTATGGGCGTGTAATTTCCTGTGTAGATGGGTCTAATTTAAAAGACAGATTTAGAAGGTGGTAGCCAGGTTTTTGGTCTTATTTTCTTGTATTACGTCTACTATACTATGTAATACGAGTGTAATGGTGACTGTAGGGGTGTTATTTCATGTCTAGAGGGCTCTAATGATGTTAAGATCTATTTAGAAGGTGGTAGCCAGGTTTTTGGTCTTATTTTCTTGTATTACGTCTACTATACTATGTGATACGAGTGTAGTGGTGACTGTAGGGGTGTTATTTCATGTCTAGAGGGCTCTAATGATGTTAAAAGATCTATTGAGAAGGTGGTAGCCAGGTTTTTGGTCTTATTTTCTTGTATTACGGCGACTATATTATGCAATACGAGTGTCATGGTGACTGTAGGGGTGTTATTTCATGTCCAGAGGGCTCTAATGATGCTAAAAGATCTATTGAGAAGGTGGTAGCCAGGTTTTTGGTCCTATTTTCTTGTATTACGGCGACTATATTATGCAATACGAGTGTCATGGTGACTTTAGGGGTGTTATTTCATGTCTAGAGGGCTCTAATGATGTTAAAAGATCTATTTAGAAGGTCCAACAACAGAGATACAGTGCATCCGGAAAGTATTCACAGCGCTTCACTTTTTCTACATTTTGTCATGTTACAGCCTCATTCCAAACTGTATTAAATTAATCTCTTACCTCAAAATTCTACACAAAATACTCCATTATGACAAAAAAGTTAAGAAAAAAGTTTTTTTTTACATGTTTTGAATTTATTAAAAATAGAAAACAAAAAAAATCACATTTACATAAGTATTCACAGCCTTTGCTTAATACTTTGTTGATCCACCTTTGGCAGCAATTACAGCCTCAAGTCTTTTTGAATATGATCCCACAAGTTTAGCACACCTATCTTTAGGCAGTTTTGCCCATTCTTCTTTGCAATAAGTCTCAAGCTCCATCAGGTTGGATGGGAGACGTCTGTGCACAGCCATTTTCAGAGCTCTCCAGAGATGTTCGATCGGATTCAAGTCTGGACTCTGGCTGGGCCACTCCAGGACATTCACGGAGTGGTTCTGAAGCCAATCTTTTGAGATCTTGGCTGTGTGCTTCTGGTCGTTGACCTCAGGCTGGGGTGAAGGTTCATTTTTCAGCAGGACAAGAGCGCTCTGGAGCAGGTTTTCATCCAGGATATCTCTATATATTGCTGCATTCATTTTTCCTTCTATCCTGACTAGTCTGCCAGTTCCTGCTGCTGAAAAACATCCCCACAGCATGATGCTGCCACCACCATGCTTCACTGTAGGGATGGTATTGGCCTGGTGATGAGCAGTGCCTGGTTTCCTCCAAACATGGCGCCTGGCATTCACACCAAAGAGTTCAATCTTTGTCTCATCAGACCAGAGAATTTTGTTTCTCATGGTCTGAGAGTCATTCAGGTGCATTTTGGCAAATTCCAGACGGGCTGCCATGTTCCTTTTTACTAAGGAGTGGCTTTCGTCTGGCCACTCTACCATAGAGGCCTGATTGGTGGATTGCTGCAGAGATGGTTGTCCTTCTGGAAGGCTCTCCTCTCTCCACAGAGGAACGCTGGAGATCTGACAGAGTGACCATCGGGGCCTTGGTCACCTCCCTGACTAAGGCCCTTCTTCCCCGATCGCTCAGTTTAGAAGGCCGGCCAGCTCTAGGAAGAGTCCTGGTGGTTCCAAACGTCTTCCATTTATGAATAATGGAGGCCACTGTGCTCATTGGGACCTTCAAAGCAGCATATTTTTTTCTGTATCCTTCCCCAGATTTGTGCCTCAAGACAATCCTGTCTCGCAGGTCTACAGACAGTTCTTTTGACTTCATGCTTGGTGTTTGTGCTCTGACATGCACAGTCAACTGTGGGACCTTATATAGACAGTTATTATATTTCCAAATCATGTCCAATCAACTGAATTTACTGCAGGTGGACTCCAATTAAGCTGTAGAAAGATCTCAAGGATGATCAGTGGAAAAAAGATGCACCTGAGCTCAATTTTGAGCTTCATGGCAAAGGCTGTGAATACTTAATGTATTTAATGTACTAAATGTGATTTCTTAGTTTTCTATTTTTAATAAATTCAAAAAAAGTAAAAAAAAAAAAACTTTTTCACATTGTCATAATGGAGTATTTTGTGTAGAATTTTGAGGTAAGAGATTAAATTAATACAATTTGGAATGAGGCTGTAACATGACAAAATGTGGAAAAAGTGAAGCACTGTGAATACTTTCCGGATGCACTGTATATCTGTTGCACTTTCGTTTTGTTTGTGTGCCATACACACTGTCTGTGTATGCTTCAAAATCATCTGTGATTTGTTTTGTACTTGCAGCCAACAAAATGTTGGAAAAGAAGGCGTCTGATGCAGAGGAACTGAAGAGCCAGGTAGAAGCGGAGCTTGGCGAGAAGATCAAGAAAATGGAGAAAGAGCTGGAGAACTCTTCCGTGAAGGCTTCTGGCAGACATTGCTGTAAGATGAAATGGTGGCTTTCTCCGTGTCTCTTATGGCTGCAGGCTAAAATCGTTAGTTTGCTGCAGGTGTGCCTTCTTTGACGGAGGAGCAGCTGGCGTCCATGTGTCCATCTGCAGCGGCCATCGCCGCCATTGTCAAGCCTGGCATGAAGTTCTTTGATGTGAGTTGAACACAACAAACAGACCTTCGTACATTCATAATCTCTTGTCAGATATACAATAGTCTGCTCAATGTCCACTGGCGGCCCAGGGGCCACATCCGGGCCCCCAGACTTAAATGACCGAACTGAGGATAGAGCCTTAGACATGGATTGGATGTACAGATTAGGATGAGATGATGCTGCCTGTGTATGAATGGAATTATTTCACACCTCTACACATTCCCCTTTCCTCTTTTTAGCTGTACAACGCGTACTCCGAGTGTCAGACTCAGCTGCAGCTGGAGAAGCAGGAGACCAGAAGGGTGAGCAAAGTGTTGGATGACATCGTCCAGGAGGTGGAATCCAAAGCACCCGTCCTCAGACGTCAGAGAGAAGAGTACGAGAACATGCAGAATTCCATGGCCTCCCTGTGGAACAAACTAGAACAGGCTCAAACGGTCTGAGTTGCACCCACCTTTTCTAAAGATGGAAATAAAGCAGAAGAACTTGTGGTAACATGCCTTCTATACAACATGTCTGCCATTTTTAGGAGCTCTACAGTTTACAGAAAGACAAAGACGAGGCCAAGCAGCTTTGTGACAACTTGGAGAAGGACAAGCTGAGGACAGAAAGACTTCTGGAGGATACGTCTACACAAGTACTGTGAATGTAGCCACCACATACATCAACATCCTGTTGGAGTGGCCTTTTATTGTGGCCAGCCTAAGGCACAACTAAAAAAAAAAAAACCTAGTGTGATCATTTTGAATTGAATGATGCTAAAACATGTTAAGCAGTATAGAAAGAAATTGTCAATCTTCTGAAAGAATGTTCACACTGTGGTTGTACTCCTGTCCAGGTTTGTACACTCCTGGTCGAGTTAGAGGAAGCGAGGGGCAATCAGGTGACCAAAGACGACGGCGGCTCAGCCGACATTTCCAGCACCTCTGAGGTCATCAGGCCGCAGCAGCTTTCCTTCCGCAGTGTAGAAGAGCTTCAGAGGCAAAACCAAAGTCTGCTGGAAAGGCTGAGGAAATTGGAGGATGAGAAGAGCAGGCAGCAAACCCATATAACTTCAGCACGGTAATATGCTATTACCAGTACTCTTTCTTTTTATTTGAATGATACAGACAGCTATAACTGACTATCACAGTATGGCCTGCTTGTCAGGAGCCCCGTTGGAACCTATGAAACTGTTTCATTCAAGTGCTGACCAACTTTTGTTTAGAATGGAATATCTTCCATCTTCTCTGAACAACACATGTTGAAGGCTGTTAGGAATGGAATATCTTCCATCTTCTCTGAACAATACTCGTTGTAGGCTGTTAGGAATGGAATATTGTCCCTCTTCTCTGAACAATACATGTTGAAGGCTGTTAGGAATGGGATGTCGTCCCTCTTCTCTGAACAAAACATGTTGAAGGCTGTTAGGAATTAAATATTTCACATTTTCTCTGAACACAGGTTGAATGAAGACTTTTTGAGAACAGTGGGAATATATTGAGCTTCAGCTTAACCTGAACGGTAAACATTATCCCATCTGTTAACATCCAGTTTGTCCGAGTTGGAGACCAGTGTGAATAAACTGGAGGCGGAGGTGGCGCAGCTGAGAGAGCAGAAGAACCAACAGAAACAACTTGCTGATTCCAGTGCCAGACAGAGGGACATGTACAAAGCCTTGCTCACACACAGCACTGGCTTCATCCTGCCCCCTCAAGGTAACACTAACACCATTATAGGCTTTATTCTAACTTAAAGGGGACCTACAATGCTCATTTTCTACCCTTTGTATTGAGCTGTGGATTAAGGATCAACGATACATCGGCCGGCCGATATTTGCGTTCTTTCCTTGAATCAGTATCAGCCGATAGTGATGTATCAGTATCAGCGCTCTCTCCGAGCACGCACACACACACAGAGAAGGAATTGGAGCAACCGTGTCTGCTATCAGAGGTCTTTAGCGTGTACAACACCAACTTTAATGATGACAGAAATGTTTTATATATCATACTAAATTGTGTCAGTGTGATGTGTTTGCGTGGTGGTGGGGTGGGGGGTGCGGCACACTGCGGAGGAGCAGTCATCACATCGATGCTAGATAAAACTTAAACTACGACAGAAATCTTTTGCGCATGGTTGAATATTTATTCCTTTTAAAGTTGATAATGCCGTTTAAATGTGTGTTTAAGAAAGCTGAATCCTACTGTGTTCAGTGTTTACATTTCAATAAATATTTGTTTAATCTTGAGACCTGTAATATTTATCATTGTCATTTTTTCATTTAAATTGAGGGAGCAAAAGCAGTATCGGCCACAAATATTGGCCCAAGCAAAATCGGCCATTGGCTAAGGGTGATGGGGAAAAAAATCGGCCCAAAAAAACATATTGGTCGATCCCTACTGTGGATTCCTATAGAGCAGCTACACACAATAAGCTGCTACACACAATAAGCCGCACAGAAAACTTTCCAGATCTTCCAGTATCTGCACCAATTCCAGCTGTATTCCCATGGATTTGTGCTCAAAGTTGACACATTGGGAAAAAAACAAACATTATATTATTGTAATTATGAGAAATGGAACAAAACAAAAAATAAAGCCTGCAAAAAGAGAATAAAGTCAAAATATTATATGAATAAAGTAACATAACATTACAAGAAAAAGTAAATGTGGAAATATTTGAAAAATAAAAAAGAAGAGAAAAAGGGGAGAAAAAGTGTCACTAATGATAATGTATGCTAATAATAATGCTACAGAAATTGGAAAGTATAACTGCATGGCTTCACAAAATGTCAAATATCAAAGAGCCCATCCAGGTTTGGCTTTTCCGTATGTGGAAGCCCCTGCATTAGTTTATAAAGCTGACGTTTCTGTCTTTGTTTTGAATGGATTTCAACAGGTCCAGACTCTACTCACCCTGCACCCGGTCGGCCGCCAGCCCCAGTCACACGTTCCACCCCTCAAAGAGCTGCTGCTGCCGAGTCGGCTCAGACCGCTCAGGCCAAAGCTGCTCTAAAGCAGGTACAAACATGCTAGTAATCAGACTGGGGGGGAAAGTAGCTATCTGGCACCTCATTTGGCTACTACATGAATAAGGGCACAGCCACCTGAAAACAGGTGATCTTGCAAGTAAAGCGGTATACTGATTAGACGCTCACAGTCCGATGCATGTTTTGAATCTTCTTGCTAACGGCAGTACTGACTTTGTATCTTGGCAATAATGGGCATTTCCTCCCCAACCCAGCTAAGTGACTCCTTCACCTTGTATAAGAAAGAAAAGGCAGAGAACGACAGGATGTTGAATGACTCGCATGACAGACTGGAGAGGCACCTGACTGAGGTTCGCGCCACTAACGCCAAACTCACTTCTCAGCTGGAGTTTAGCAACAAAAGGTTTGACCAAAATCAAATCGCCATATGCAGTATGTCATATACAGTGCTGGGAAAAAGTCTTGGCCCCCTTCATTATTTTTTTTCATATTTGTCACACTGAAATGTGTCAGATCATCTATTAGTCAATGACAACACAACTCAACACTTGAAATGAAACGTTTTCATTATGAGGGGAGAAAAAGCTACATGGCCCTGTGTGAGAAAGTGATTTTCCCCCCATTAAAACATAACTATCACTGTGGAAAGGGTTATAAAGCCATTTCTAAAGCTTTGGGACTCCAGCCAACCACATTGAGAGCCATTATCCACAAATGTTGAAAACATGGAACAGTCGTGAATTGGCTTGCCGACCAACCGAAAAGACCCGAAGAGCGCAGCCACCACTCATCCAAGAGAGGTCACAAAAGACCCCACAACAACATCCAAAGAGGTGCAGGCCTCCTTTGCCTCAGTTAAGGTCAGTGTTCATGACTCAAAAAACAGCTCCAAGACCAAAACCACTGCTGAACACAAAGAACATTAAGGCTGGTCTCCATTTTGCCAGAAACATCTTGATGTCCAAGACCTTTGGGAAAATACTCTATGGTCTGATGAGACAACAGTTTTTGGAACGTGTGTGTCCCAATCCATCTGGCATTTGAGAAAAATACGCTGGTGGTAGTGTGACGGTCTGGGTTTGTTGCTGTGATAAATGGAAGCATGAATTCTGCTGAGGGGGGATGTCCGGCCAAACACTTTTCCACAACACTGTGTATGATATGTTGGAAAGCTATCCTCTCTTATGTCATGTTTTCTTTTTTTTTGCTCAATGTCAAACGTTTCTCTGGATGTTTTTCTTCTGTCAGGTATGAAATGCTCCAAGAGACTGTAACGGCGTTCCGTCGAGAGGTCGCCGCACTGCAGGAAAGGAACCAAAAGATGGCTTCAACATCCCAGCGACATGAGCACATTATTCACACCATGACCCAGGACTTGCGGCAAACGAATGAAAAACTTGCACTCGAGGAGGTGAGGACGCGCACCAACACGGATAGATGAAATACGTAGCAGCGTTGACACAAATGTTCTGATGCTCCATTGCATTCATTGACTGTTTGAGGCACACACCTCGTTTGGGTTTTCTTTATTGTCTGTAGGTGCGTGTGGAGAACTTGAGGAAAGAGAGAGACATGTTAAAACAAGCAGAGAGTCGACTGAATGGCGAGAAGGAGTCCATGCTGGCAGAGCAACGTAACCAGAACCTGCTGCTCACCAACCTCAAGACCATTCAGGTGCTCTTAGCAGGCAACGCTGTCAATGCATACCCAAGTCATTTCCATCCACTATGCACTATGTTCCTGTTTGCTCTTTGATCTAATGAAGAAACCATCGTAATGACAATCGTTACATCGTAGAAAATCCGCCACTGTCTGTGTTACAAACTGCTCCGGCATACTATGGAGCAATACAGCATAAACGGTGCTGCTGGCTGTAGTATGTGGTGCTGTCAACAGTCCTCCTCCTCCTCTCTTATGTTGATATAGTTAACTATGGAGCGTACAGACACGCAAGCACGCCAGAGACTTAGCAGTAAGATACAGCAGCTGGAAACCGAACTGGCCTCGATGAAGACTCGGCTGGAGCAGGAAGTAACTCGGAGACATTCACTTGGACGTATCATGGACGTATGTGACACACATCTTAATATTTCAACATTAATATTTTATTGATTTAGGATTTAATTTGAATTTGAATAATTCCATTTTTGAAAAATTTGAACTTTTTCCCTCACAATATGATGCCTTTATTTTCCTCATATTTGAGGTTAATTCTGCTTTTTATTTTATTTTCTTGAGGACTGTTGTTAGATTTTTGCTGGAGTTTAGCAACAAAAGGTTTGACCAAAATAAAATCGCCATATGCAGTATGTCATATACAGTGCTGGGAAAAAGTCTTGGCCCCCTTCATTATTTTTTTTTTTCATGTTTGTCACACTGAAATGTGTCAGATCATCAAACAAATGTAGCTCTTAGTCAATGTCAACACAACTCAACACTTGAAATGAAACGTTTTCATTATGAGGGGAGAAAAAGCTACATGGCCCTGTGTGAGAAAGTGATTTACCCCCATTAAAACATAACTATCACTGTGGAAAGGGTTATAAAGCCATTTCTAAAGCTTTGGGACTACACCCAACCACATTGAGAGCCATTATCCACAAATGTTGAAAACATGGAACAGTGGTGAAGACTTGGCTGGAGCAGGAAGTAACTCTGAGACATTCACTTGGACGTATCATGGACGTATGTGACACGTATCTTAATATTTCAACATTAATATTTTATTTATTTAGGATTTAATTTTAATTTGAATAATTTTGTTAACTCCATTCTTCAAAAATCAGAACTTTTTCCCTCACTGTATGATGGCTTTATTCTATTCATATTTCAGCTTAATTCTGCTTTTTATTTTATTTTCTTGAGGACTGTTGTTAGATTTTTGCAGACACACGAGACGATGAATAAATGTTATAGATGTCATGCCTGGTGTGGAACAAGGGTAGTGGACGGCAGCTTCACTGATGTTTCTTCTCTATCCATGTGAACGTCTAGGCTCAGTTGGTAGAGGCTAAGAAGCAACTGGAAGCCCAGAACACCTTGCAGCAGAAGACCAGGGAGTTGTTAAAGAACTCTGAACAGCAGGTGGCTGCTTTGAAAGCTCAGCTAGCCTCTACGTCATCGACGGAGGCTGCTACCACCCCCGTAACCAGAGCAGCAGCACTCCGAACGCCTGTCCGAGGTCGGCATCATCTCATTTAATTTGCTGCTATTCCATGCTGCACTGTAATTAATGCCCTGCTTCTCCTTGCTCCTGTCCAGTGCGCTCTCCAGTGCAGACCCAACAGCAGCCTGGCCCATCGGAGCAGGAGCTTGCAGAGGTCAAAGGTCATCTGCGTACGGCTGAGGAACAGAACACCAAGCTAGCAGAACAGCTCGCTAATGCTAATGCCACTGTCGAGCAGTACAGGGCCGTGGTACTCACTCTGGAAGACAGTCTGAAGAAAGAGAAGGAGGTACAGTCAGTGTCATTCCACGGCATGATAGACATGCACACACATTGATCACTTTTGCTGATGTCCTCCCTTAGCAACGCTCTCCTCTGGAGATGAGGCTGAAGGAGTCTGAGGAGATCCAGAAGCAACTAGAGGAAAGAATATTGGAGGTGGAGAAACAGAATCAACAAGAGCAAGAAGATAGGAGGAAGGCTTTGGACGCAGTGGAGAAACAGGTAGACCTTGTTGTGTGTGTGTGTATGAACGTGTGGGAAACTAAAGGAAGAACGTCTGTACTCACAGACAGTGAAGGGTTCGGGATATATGGAGCAGGTTTATGTTGCATATTTCCTGAAGGTCCTGCGCGAGCAGGGCATCCAGACCCCCAATGGTTGGTGGTTTGGTCTTCGCTCTCTCCACATAGTCACTGTCATTGTGTCCCCTGGCGAGACGCTTCACTGGGCTGGCCTCCAGTGCCACCTACACTGGAGTATGAATAAGTGAATGTGGCGGTAGGACAAGGCCGTAGGCGTGAATGGGCTGCCATGTTTTCATCAGTCTACTCCAGAACAGCTGTAGCTACACATGTAGTTTACCACCACCGGTGTGCGAATGAATAATGGCTTCACATCCCTGGAAAGCGCTATATAAAATCCTATTATTATTATTCATCTTCAGCACAATGAATTGCGGATTTGAAAGCGTGGCTCTTTCCTCTCTGTTTCAGGTGAATGAGTTGCAGCGCAGTCTGAAAGCAAGCCAAACAGAGCAGCAGGAGGCGCTAGAGAGAGCTGCCAAGGCTGTCACGGTGGAGCAGAAGGCCATACAGGAGAGCCTGCTGCAGGTACATCAGCCATCATATTCAGCTTATTTTACTGCATGTGACGAGGTTATATTATTGCGTCTGTTTGCTCATGTATGTTACTGATAGGTGGATAACACTGCTTAAACTAATTCATCAGAATGTGCCACAGAGCGGATGTACATATCTTTCTTTCTTCCTCCAGTGGTCATCATAGTGGTGCAATATGGAGGCACGCTTGTACTAAGATTTCTATGAAAACTAGCTTAGTTGAAGTTGACATGTTTAGTATTGTTAACTGAACATTACTACTGTCAAGCGAAACACACACAGTGACTTCCTTTTTCAGTGCAAAGTCTGCTTTTTTTATTAAAGCATGGCAGTATTAACCACAGCAAATAACACATGCATCGCTTTCATTTTTTTTTTTGTAGCCTATTAGCCAGCAGAAGAAAGATTTGCGCATGTATGAAAGTTTTATTATTGCACAATGAAGTTACCAGAGCAGTATCTAAAATATCCTCACATAGGCACAAATGGAGGAAAATGACGCCAACAAACTGGAGTAGGTTCAAAAGTCCTTTATTGTCACCCGTTCTTCTCATGATGTCACTTCAAGGTCAAGTCAATGTGCAAGCAATGTTGGTTTCCACTGGGATTTTGCTGAGGTGGACCACTGCCATAAGTGAGTTGTTTCTTCCCTGTCCCAGACTAAGCACGCTGGTGAGGCTCAAGCCAAGTACGAGCGGGAGCTGATGCTCCATGCTGCAGATGTGGAGGCCCTCAAGGAGCTGAAGAAAACATCTCAGCTCGAGGCAACAAGGAGGAGAGACCTGGAGGAGCAACTGAGCAAGGCCAACTCACTCGTGCAGGAGGGAACATCCAATTCGGCCACTTTGGAGAAGCAGCTGAAGGTGTGAGAACCGAGCAGTGACGTTGGATTAGGAACAATTCAGTGGCTCATTGATGTGACCTTGACTCCCTCAGGACGAATTAGCCAGTCAGCGTCATCGCTGTGAAGAGCTGGGGAAGCAGAACACTCTGCTGCACCAACAGATGGATGAGATGGCAGCAAGGAGTCGTCAGCAGCAGCCTCAGCAGCTTGACCCATCGTTCAGTGAAGAAGGGAAGACCCCTGAGCAGATACTAGAAATACTCAGGTATCCAGCACTGCAGCGTTTACCTCAGAAGTGTTCACTTTCACTTTCAGGAAGCAACTAATTTTGAGAAATCTGTGAATGCCACCAGGTTTGTGCGGAAAGAGAAGGAGATTGCTGTTGCCAGAGGTGAGGCCTCAGAAGGAGAAGCTCTCCGCTACAAACAGCGAGCAGAACACCAAGATCGGGAACTTAAGGAGCTGCAGGAAGCTCTCAATGCTGAGAGGGAGAAGATGCGGGTAGGAAAGGGATTAATGGCTTGTGATTGAAACAACCAGTACTCTGATTTGAGAGACAAAGTCAGCTGGGATAGGCTCCAGCTCACCTGTTACCCCATTTAGGACAAGCAGTACAGACAAGGGATGGATAGATTTGTTGATTGTTTTTTTTCCTCTTTACTCTGCTGTGTGTTGTCAGAACACAACAAAGACCGTGGCTCAGCAGGAGGCGCAGCTGAAAAACCTGGAGAAAGTCAGCACGCTCCAAGAAACCGTCAAGATGCTGAAGATGGAGCGAGAGAAGTTAGAGCAGGAGTTGCAGCAAGCACGGGCCAAAGTAAGCTCATGGTTGTCTTATATTCTATCCTCATCTCCCAAAAGACCTTGAAATATCCACAGCAATATCAAATCCAAATCTCATAACTAAACCCAAATCATCACTCTTATAGAGCAGCTACACACAATAACTTTGGCATGTTTTAACACCAGAATACAACATTCTAAATACATTTATAGGTCAGAAACATTCATGACATTCATAAGGCCAACAAAGTTTCAATGTGTCACACACGTTCCAGCTGCAACACTTGCAGTGTTTCTTTAATCACATGGGGGAAAAATGTTAACTTTAACAGCCACAATAATTATTTTCATTATTTGGAGCCACCTAGTTGGCTGCACGGTGGAGGAGTAGTTAGCATGTAGGCCACATAGTCAGGAGATGGGGAAGACCTGGGTTGCTTGGGCATCTCTGTGTGGAGTTTGCATGTTCCTCCCACATTCCAAAAACATGCATGTTAGCTTCATTGGCGACTCCAAATTGTCCATAGGTATGAATGTGAGTGTGAATGGTTGTTTGTCTATATGTGCCCTGCCATTGGCTGGCCACCAGTCCAGGGTGCACCCCGCCTCTCACCCTAAGACAGCTGGGATAGGCTCCAGCATACCCCCACCCTAGTGAGGATAAGGGGCATCGAGAAGGGATGGATGGATGCCTGGGTGGAGCCTCCTATTGTTTTTTGGCAACATCAGATATAAAGCAGGAGTAAATAATGTGCAAACACCATTTTCTCATTTCTCGTCTGTCAATCAGGTGAACAAGCTTGAGGTCAACATCAGTCCACTGCACGAGTCCATGGCTCAGCTTTCAGACAGAAATGGCTCCCTCCAGGCTGATAAAAGGCTGCTAGAGGAAGACCTTAAACACTGGAAAACCAAAGTACAGGTAGGAGACACGCACTGGGACTCTATAGATTATATAAATACCTTCTGATTTTAATCCACCTGCACTCATACTGCAAATTAAGGATCGACAGATACATCGGCCGGCCGATATAGCAGGCCAATATTTGCATTCTTTACTTGAATCAGTATCGGCCAATATGCGTGTGGGTTCGCCGATGTATTTTTCCGCCGCATGATTTGACAGGCATCCGCCGGGCAGCTTTGTGTCGCAGTACCCCTCCCACACTGCAACAGTGGTGAATCACAACAAGGGTACATTTTCAACTTTTAATTATCCTCTAACAGTTAAACTTAGTTGAAATATTGTCACCTGCTTTGAAATAGGAAACATGAACGCCAAGTGCATGCAATATACATGCTTGAAAATATAGTTTAGTTTGTGGGTAGGAGTTTCATTCAGCCAACGCCGGGCTGGGGTTAAATGCGTGTCGTGTTATGTGTGTGCGCTCTCTCCGAGCACACACGCGCACACACACACAGAACGAATTGGAGCAGCCGTGTCTGCTATCAGAGGTCTTTAGCGTGCACTACACCAACTTTAATGATGAGAGAAATGTTTTATATATCGTACTAAATTGTGTTTGCGTGTTGGTGGGGCGGGGGGTACGTCTCACTGCGGAGGAGCAGTCATCACATCGATGCTATATAAAACCTAAACTACAACAGAAATCTTTTGCACATGGTTGAATATTTATTCCTTTAAAGTTGATAATGCCGTTTAAATGTGTGTTTAAGAAAGCTGAATCCTACTGTGTTCAGTGTTTACATTTCAATAAATATTTGTTTCAACTTGAGACCTGTAATATTTGTTATCATTGTCATTTTTTCATGTAAATTGAGGGAGCAAAAGCAGTATCGGCCACAAATAGCGGCCTAAGCAAAATCGGCCATCGGCTAAGGGTGATGGAAAAAAATCAGTATCGATATCGGCGCGAAAAAAAAACATATCGGTCGATCCCTACTGCAAATACCAATGAATGAATAAATAAATAGCAGAATATGAAGGTGGTACAGAAATACAGTAAATTACACTTAGCATCCACTCTATTCAGGAAAGATGAAGGATTTTTTTCTATTTGAATGAAATGGTAGACAGAATAGCGACAAGAAAGCCAAAGGTTTTCACTCATTGAACAGCAGGGGGCGCCTGCACTGGTATACAGTGGTCCCTCCCCACATTACACTTGGAATATCGATCCTTCACTTTACCAAGCCTTTTCAGACATTCATAAATGATGGCTGTTTGATGGATGACTGTTATTAGTAAAAAAAATTGAAATACAATCTGGCCACTAGGTGTCAGTAATGACACAAAACATTGATGAAATATGGCGTCATCCAAGGCATGTCCGCCATGATAGACTAGATAGACTCCTCCTATTGTGTGGAAGTGGTAAGTTTTGAATTCTTATTTTGTCTTTCTTTCCCACTCAATTTGAAACCCTTTCATAAGTTTAGCCTCAATAAATCTGAGGCTAACTCGCTAGCATGCTATGCAGCATTTGTCCACCTCGAGGCCTTGGTGATCCTGTAGCCTGCTCATTCGCAGTGCAGCGTTAACACAGAATAATAGGAGTGTTATTTCATGTCTATACGGTCCTAAGTAGAGTCTGGTAGACTCGTGTTCCATGGCTGGGGTATGGGTGTCGCGTTTCATACCCTAACCATGAGGAGTCGTCATATAATCTACATTTCCTGTCCCTCCGTCTACACAGAAACTGATTAGCCAGCAGAAAGACGGGGACGTTGAGGAGAAGCAGAAACTTACCGCCGAAAAGGAGGCACAGCAGAAGCGCATCACCCAGCTTGTTGAAGAGGTGGCCAAACTGAAGACTGAGCTGGCCAGGTAAAAAAAAAAAAGTAATCTTAGCGAGAAAAGGACCTGAGTGTAACATGCCGCTGTATAAAACAGAACAGGAGTGTAATTGGTGTAAGTGCTGAGGTGTTTTTGTTCTGTTTCCTGAATGTCAATGATGTCCTCCCAGATGTAGCACCAGCAGCAACTCGGCCCAGTCTCAGCTGAAAGGACTTAGGGAGTCTGTGACCCGCCTGACTTCAGAGAGAGACACTCTAAAGAAAGAAGTGGGAACCAAGAACAACGATATTCTGGAGAAGAACAAAACCATCACACAGGTGAAGAAGATCGGACGTCGCTACAAGACCCAGTTTGAAGAGCTGAAAGTCCAGCATGACAAGGTGCAGGTTGCTTATTGGAGTTGTGGCTGCACTACAATGTTTGGAAGGGCTTCGGTAAGATCCTCTATGTGTTGCAGCTGCTGGGGGAAACGGCAGCTAAAACACAGCGTGAACCAAGTCCCAGCCAGGAGGCGCAACAGGAGCTCGTGAAAAGCCAAGAGGAGCACAGCAAGGTCAAAGGGGAGCTGATGGCACTGAAGGGAGAGATGCAGAAAAAAATGGAGGAAGTATGTAGCATAAAACGTAAACAAGCAGCAGTGCCGACTCACAAAAGCCGCACTGTTGACGTGACAAGCATTGTTTTGATCTCCAGGCCAAGAACTCTCAACAGGAGCTTCAAAATGCCCAGAAGGAAAACCAGCAGACCAAGGAAAAGATGCAGGAGATCCAAAACCAGCTAACGCAGGTAATGTAAGCAGTCTCCATGTTTGTGAGGGGAGCACCGTGTGGCTTGAGAAAGGTGTTGGAAAGTGTATTAATCTTTGAATCTTTTTAGTTGACAGCAGAAATCAAGGGACTGGCCTCACCGTTCCAATGCTATTTTTTTGCTTGTGTAGCTTCAAACCCAGTTGTCCCAGACACAGACGCAGCTGCAGCAGAGTCAGAAAGAGCTTCAGCAAGCCAAGGTCCACGCGCAGCAGGTAAGCAGCACTCTCTGGAACACCATGTGGGAATTTGCAAAGCACACCACCTCAAAATAATAATATTTCTATTTTTGCACTCATCATCCCGAACTCCTCTGGTCTCAATTTCAGATGCAGAACCAGATGAAATCATCTCAGTCTCAAGCTCAGGCGCGCCACAACCAGATCCAGTCCATGCAGAAGGAGCTCCAGCAGGCTAAAGAGTCTCTCCAGCAGAACCTCACAAATCAGAAAGAGCTGCAGGAGACCCACCAAACCCACCAACAGGAGGTTAGCAACCTGAAGACGTCTTTGAGCCAAGCAGAATGTCAGGTCAGTTACTGGGTGGGAAAAAGCAAGTTATGCTTTTCTGTCAAGTACTTTCATCAGCGCCACTTGATTCCTTCCAAGCAGGCCTCTGACCTCCAAGGCCAGGTGGACACCCTGCAGAAGGTAAGGACATTATTTTACACTTATAACGCCGGATTGGAATGAAGTCAAGCGTAATCTTTCTTAATCAGATGATGGACGAGCGAGAAGCAGAAAACAAGCGCCTGCAGGAACAGCTGCAGGAACTAAACCAAGCTAATGAAGTTCTCCGAGATGCACAGGCAAACCAGAATCAGAGTATCCCGCCAGCTCAGACCAGCGACAGTAACACCGCAACTGATGCACATCAGGCACTACAAGACGAGCTTGCAAAACTCAGACAGGAGGTAGAGTTTCCACTGTAGCTCAAAGAATGAACCTTTAGAAGAACAAGGATGGATGGATAGATGAATTCAGACAGGAAGTAGAATTTTCATTTGCTTGGCTGAGTTTGCTGACAAGTTCCATTGAAAGGTGATGTCCAGAGAGAGGTCGGTGTTGAATGAAAGTGTTTTCTTGCAGCTGATTGACAGCAAGGTTAGGGAGGAGCAGCTCAGACAGCAGATGGCGGATAAAGAGGAGAAGACGAAGAAGGCCTTTGTTGGAGCCAAGACCAAAATCAACCAGCTAAACTGTAGGTCACACATTAGACTGTACCTCCAAACACCGAGCTCACTAACATTTCATCATGTATGTCCTTATTTGGATTCAGCTGCTAAAGAGAATTTGAGCAAGGAAGTGGAAGAGCTGAAGCAGAGCAAGGAAGAATTGGAGGTAAGGATGAATGCCCTGAAGTCCCAGTATGAAGGACGGATTCTTCGACTTGACAAGGAAATGAGAGACCTGAGAGAGAATCAAAGTCACAATGAGCCCAGAGAGGAATGCCAGGACCAGAGTGGCTCTAAGGTGAGCAGTCTTAGTAATTTGGAGTAATCCAGCCCAACGCTAACAAATCCATTCATTCACATGTTTATCTGCTGAAGGGCTGCTGAGTTCAAATGCAGCCTTGACACTAAGGATCGACCGATATTTGCGCTCTTTACTTGAATTGGTATTGGCAAATACGCACGTGGGTTCGGCGGTGTATTTTTCCACCAGGCGTCCGCCGGGCAGCTTTGTGTTGCCGGAGGACCCTACAAAACATGCAGTCGCGGTACCCCTCCCACCTGAGAGTGGTGAATCACAACAAGGTTACGTTTTCAACTTTGAATTATCCTCTAACAGTTAAACTTGAAATATTGAAATATTGCCACCTGCTTTGAAACAGGAAAGATGAACGCCAAGTGCATGCAATATACATGCTTGAAAATATAGTTTAGTTTGTGGGTCTGTGGGAAAAATGCGTCATGCTGCGGAGGAGCAGTCATCACATCGATGCTAGATAAAACTTAAACTACGACAGAAATGTGTTGCACAAGGTTGAATATTTATTCCTTTTAAAGTTAATAATGCCGTTTAAATGTGTATTTAAGAAAGCTGAATCCTACTGTGTTCAGTGTTTACATTTCAATTAATATAATATATTAAAAATAATATATTCAACTTGAGACCTGTAATATTTGTTATCATTGTCATTTTTCATAAATTGAGGGCTCAAAAGATATTTGTCACAAATATCGGCCCAAGCCATCGGCTAAGGGTGATGGAAAAAAAATCGATATCTGCATCGGACGAAAAAAAAACATATCGGTCGATCCCTACTTGATACACACACACTAGTTTATAACATTTCTAATCCTACACAGGAAATGAGCTAAAACAGTCCACCTGGGATGATTAGTCTTACTTTATGTGTAAAATTGTCATACAATCTGCCTCTAAGATGATTGGACTATTCATCACATCAACCTGTACTTTTAGGCGGGCGATCAGAACAGATCGATGGACCAAAAGCAGATCTCTCTGAAGAGTCCAGCCCAGGACAGAACCAGGTAGGGGACACGTACACTCATGCAGCTGGCAGGAACTGTTCTATTTTCATTTTCACTATATTTATTTCCACTAATCTTTTATACATTTAAAGCAGTGTCAGTGTTTCCAAATGCTTCTGTGGCGGTCCAAATGTAATTGTGGCAGGCTACCACAATATATACATGCATGGGAAGACTGTGTAACATGTGATTTGTTTATCCATTAGCTCAAGCCTGTGTGAAACCCCCACTGCCAATATCCGACCCACTCCGAGTACTCCATCTCCGAGCAACAAACCCACCCCGTCCCCTGGCAGCAAGTCAACGCCCCGTGCCAGCATCCGACCGATGGTTACCCCAGCAACTGTCCCCATGCCAACACCCACTGCCACTGTCATGCCAACCACTCAGACTGAGAGCCAAGAGGGTAAGATCAACAAATACTAGTAGAAAACACTTCTCACTAAAGCCATTCTCAGCTGGTGGGTCGTGGACCCGTTTTCAGTGCCTGGGGGGGGCTGTCTGTGCTTTACACACAGTTGCAGATATCCGCGTCTTACAGCAGCAACTCGTGTTGTGTTGGAAACCGTCCCTTTAAGTCGATCTTATTGCTGCTATGAAGTAGCTGAGTTAAGTAAGCCTGTGGAAATACTGTACATTTGATGATTCTCTGCAGTGCTGATGACCGTGGGAGCGACTGTCCACACCGTCATCTCTGGTCTTAACACACCGACGGCGATAGCGCAGCCGACCAGCACGCAGGCCACAGCGTTTGTCCAGCCCACCCAGCAGCAGGCAGCCGCCCAGGACGTTGGCTCCAGTGTGGAGACTGAGCGACCTTCTACGTCCTCCTCTCTGATTGGAGCCGGTGAGAAGGAATTGTCTGCAACTTCCAAGATCCTCCATGTGGTGTCCTTTCATTCAACGCCCGGATCAATAACTCTATCTAGAAACCACGTTTACTAGTAGTTGCATAGACACCCAGAATACAAGTGTATGAAATTGTGACTTTGGTTTCCACAGGATCCAAACGCATCAGAGAGGACGAGGCCGAGGAAGCTGAGGTCCAACCAGAGAGTTCTCACGTTCCGACCACTGCCAAAAAACTCAGACTGAGACCCTCGATAGCCCTGCAGGTAAACACAGACTGTCTCCACATCCTCCTCTTACATAATGTACTCGACAAATGCTACAGTACATTACCAACAAAAGCAGAACATTTTTGCCCATATGTGTTTTGTCTTGGACTAACTATAATGGTATAGTATAATATAGTGGTGCTCCGATTGATTGACCACAGATCAATATCGACCAATATTAATGAAAAACGACTATCAACATCGACCAATACTTGCTTTAAAACCCCTGCTCCGCCCCCCTGCTGCAGCAACCAGAACAAGCATGTCTGCTGTGTGTGCATGCAAGCAGATGTATAAGTACATCAGCGATACAGGGCTTGTGATGGTCTTCCAGGTGGAGGTTGATGATGAGATGGATGAAGATTTAAGGGACGAAGGTGAAAGACAAGCGTCACCAGATAACAGTCAGGTCAGTTCCCCCCTCTGAAGAACAAGGAACCTTCCTGGCCTGAGTCTGGTGTTTGGTGGTTGATGTCACGTGTTCCTTGTAGGAGCTGCCAGAAGATGGTTTCCCCGTCATCCCGGAGGAGGATGACACGGAGGACGAAGGCATGTCCCAGTCTGTCCCTTCGGATCAGACGTCCCCCCAGGAGTCAAGTATGACTCGTGAAGTCATCGTTATTGACACGGACAGCGAAAGCCGTGAGAGCAGAGTGGAGGGAGGAGAGAAAGTGGAGAACACTGGTGAAGAGGAAGACGAGGATGGGGAAGAAGAGGTGCAGCCGGTATATTTCCATGTTTGGTCCACTGTCTGTGCTTAAAGCTCTGTTCTTCTTCTGTAGTACAAGGTGGAAGAGGATGAAGAAGATTATGCGAGGAAGGATGGAGAAGAGAGCGAGGAGGATGACGTGGGGGCTGAAGAGGAAGGGGAGGAGCCATTGGTTCCCGCCATTGCTGAGGAGAACGAACACGGCTGTCTGTGTCATCCATTGGCTACCTGGTCTTGCTCCCTCATTTCCTAACATCTCCTTTTATGTCCTCCAGGTCAAACCACCCTCACCAACGCTGAGCCAGAAGGCCAACGAGAGCCTGCACACCTCCCCCCCACCTCCACCCCATCGGCTCCCTCACCCTCTTTACTCACACTCCGCCTACCCCAACCCAGAAGGCCCTCCCACCCGCTCCCACCCCGCCTCTACATCCAGCCCCCACCTTCTGAGCTGGGACCCCCCCACATGCAGGTAAATGTTTCTATGGTTTCCTCATCCTACACAGTGTGGACCCCCACCCAGAAGTAGTCATAGTTTTTCATACACAGTTGTTTTGTTTATATATTCAGCCTCACTCATTGTGGTTCTTTACCAAGAGTTGGGATTTGTTCACTGGACCTTGAACGCACCATGATATTAGCGATGTGTACATTAGCATACACTGTTGCGTTCAGGTGTTGGGAACATGGATACTGTATTGCAAAATAGGCGCGTGAAGGTGACTATAGGGGTGTTACTTCATGGCTAGAGTGCTCTAATCGTTTAAAAAGCGTATTTGGGAAGTGACAGTGGCTCTGTGTGTATCCAGAGGCAGTCCTCTCAGCTCAGACGTCCGTCGTTGGGCCGTGGACCCCAGCTGACACCCGGTGTCGGTAGTATGGTAAGTCATTCTGTTTGTGGAGGGTTGTGTGGCAAGTGTGGGGATGTTTTCAGTAGTTTGTCGTCTACAAAACCGGTGTATGCTCGGTTGTGACTGGCCAGTGTTGTTTTTTTTTTTTTTTGCAGCAACATTTCTTTGACGACGACGACAGGATGGTTCCCAGTACTCCCACCCTGGTTGTCCCTCATCGGACTGACGGCTTTGCGGAAGCCATCCAGTAAGGACAACATGGCTGACATACTGAATTATCCCCTACTGGTGCTGACCCTTCTGTCCCATTAGCTCTCCTCAGGTAGCAGGTCTCTCCACCAGGTTTAGGTTTGGGCCGCCAGAAGACCTGCTCCCTCAGACGTCGGCGTCCCACTCAGACCTGGGACAGTTGGCCTCTCAAGGAGGTATACCTTATAGCACAACCCCTCATTACCTGGACTTTGTGAAGGATTGATGACAATTATGAATGCTTATATTTCATGATAAAGTCTCATTTGAAGAAAGAGTTTATATGAATGTGAAGGACACTTAATATAGTTCATCATCTTGTGCGTATACATTTAATTTTCTGCACAGCCCTCGTGTGACTAAAACAAACATGGATGCAAATAAAAGCTGGTGTGTGTAGGTCTGGGGATGTACGAGTCTCCGTTGTTCCTGGCTGCCCATGATGAAGACGGAGGAGGAAGAAGTGTTCCCACCACGCCTTTGCAGGTGGCTGCACCAGGTGAGGCACGCAAACGTCATGGAAAAACATCATGCACCTTTTAATGACTTCTTCTTTGCCGTAGTGACGGTCTTCACAGAGTCTCTGCCGTCAGACAGCGGGGACAGCATGGCGTCCCAGTCTGTTCCCATGGTAACAGCCTCTACTGGGATGTCCGCACCCGGAGACGATGGGGATGAGGTCTTCATGGAGCCGGAAGGAGACGGGTGAGAGGAAGTGCCGAGGAATTGTTTGGTGCGAATGCAGCGATGTGAGGATACATGATGTTTTGTCTCCTGCAGTCCCCCCGCCGAGGTGTCTTTGGATGGGCACGCTGACTTGGAGTCAGCAGGACAGCAGAGTGACGACGCCTCGCTTCCATCCACCAGCCAGGAACCTGGTCATTCATGCTCTACTTGCATTTCCATTATTTTATCCCAACATCGGACTATTAACCAGTAGACAGCATTAGTGGTTTCTCATTGAACTACTTGACCTACAATACAACGCCACATACTGTAATGATGCTATGGCTTATTGGGTTATTAAATCAGACCGTGTTTGCTGTGTTTTTAGACATCAGCGGCATCACCCAGAGGCACGCAGGGACCAGTCAAGCTGTGATCAGCACCCCATCCAGCAGAGGAAGCAGAGGGGCGAGGGGGGAAGGCCGCTTGTTAATCAGTCGCAGAGGTAGGAGCACAGGGAGCGTTGCAAAATAACGAGACCGCTACACTGCATGGTTATTTATCAGCATCAAAGATCCTTTCACACAATGACAGCTGCAGCTCAGCGTGGGTGTGCCGCCGTGGTTGGTCCACCTTTCTTCACTTTCTGTGTACTTTACACTCTTTCATTGCACCGTACTTTGTACTTTTACTCTCCATGTCATCAAAAGGGTTCCTATGCTTGGGGGGGAAGGGGCGTACCACAGGGAAAAAGTTGTTATGCAAAGCCAGTTGTCTTTCTGTCTGTATTCATCACTTATGGGAGTGCCTCCTAATAACTTCATAGTAGGAGGACGCCCATAGCATCCCCCCATGTTCTGAATGATTGTGTGTCTTTTCAGGAGCAATTGGTCGATCAAGAGGAGGAATGGGCAGAGGAGCTTCGTAGATTCTATGGCCAAAACACACGTTCTGTAACAATCTGTCATTTTTTTAGTTAGGAGTTTACTTTGTAATACCACCATCTTGTTCTAATAAAGGAGAATGTTAAGTTCACGGTCCATGTGTGGCTTCTCAGACGGATGCCATTTTTTTCAAAAATTATGATGATTGTCATGTTTCCTAAATTCATTCATTCATTCATTTTCTACCGCTTATCCCAGGGGTGGGGTGGGCAAACTTTTTGACTCGCGGGCCGCATTGATATGACAAAATGTACGGGGGGGCAGACTATATATTTTACACGTAACAGTCCACCTGGTATTATTGTATCTGTAAAATTGTCATGCAATCTGCTATTTATTATTTTATATTTATATTTAAATATTTTAAAAATAATAAAATATAATTACAATAAAATTAAAATAAAAATTATTACATTCTTATTAAAATATGCAAATATAACAATAATATTATATATAATTAATATAATACTTAGCATTATTATAATAATTATAATAATCATAATGGTTCTAATAATTAATAATAATAATTATTATTATTATTATTATTATGTGCTTGTGTCCCTTTTTTCAGGAGCACTTTGTAAACAACAGACCATGTCAAAAAACGAAATTGATAAAACCATCAAAAGGTTGGCTCAGGCCATGATGCCAGGTTGTAGGTTGAGTTTAAATGAAATACTTTGGAAAGATTGGGCGGGCCGTATTCAAACACTTGGCGGGCCGGATGTGGCCCCTGGGCCGTAGTTTGCCCACCCCTGGCTTATCCTCACGAGGGTCGCGGGGGGTGCTGGAGCCTATCCCAGCTGCTAAGGCGAAATGCGGGGTACACCCTGGACTGATGGCCAGCCAATCACAGGGCACATATAGACAAACAACCATTCACACTCACATTCATACCTATGGACAATTTGGAGTGGCCAATTAACCTAGCATGTTTTTGGAATGTGGGAGCAAACCGGAGTACCCGGAGAAAACCCACGCATGCATGTGGAGAACACGCAAACTCTACACAAAGATGGCCGAGGGTGGGATTGAACTCAGGTCTCCTAGCTGTGAGGTCTGCGTGCTAACCAATCGTTCGCCGTGCAGCCTCGTTGCCTAAATAATACTGAAAAATAGAATTTGAATATCAAAAGATGCCTTTTGTGTTCAGGAATTCAAGTGCATATCGTAATCGTACATTTGTCATTTTTGCATCAGTATCTTTATTCAATGTGAGGCTAAACTTTGGTTCTTGATGAACCAATAAAAGCCCACCAATGGCTTCCAAAGCATGCTTTGGGCACCCCTGTTGTCAGAGCTCAATGAAGTCATTAATTGTCATTCACAGGTACAGTCGTTGAAACGGACAGACACAGAGTAGGTCGTGGTGTTATTGTGCTCAACATGCATAGACCCCTGACGTTCACAAACAGCCGGTTCTTTTGAACGGCTCTTTAACATGAACGATGGGAACCCAGGTTACATGGGTTACATATGCAAATCACGCCACGTTGTGCACGCTGCTTTCACGTGAGTACGCCAGTGAAAACACCGTAACACATGAATTCCTCCTGCTGCAGCAGCGAATTAGAGTCAGTCGGAGTAGTTTTGTTCAGTTGTGTATGAAAGTTCATTGTAGCCTGCTTTGTTTTTTTAATGTTTATACGTGTTCAAGTCGACCAGTCCAGGGTGTACCCTGCATAGAAAATGGATGTACCTGTTCAAATGGTAATTCAAAATAGTGACGTCACTGTGGAATATTTACAATGAATCTATCTTAGATTTTAAAATAAGTTGCCCTGCGGTTGGTTGGCAACCAGTCCAGGTTGGCTGGGACAACTCATGAGGCTCAATAATATTTCAGAATAATCCAAACTCACATTGCTCACATACTCACATATACAGGAGCTATACAAAATAAAAGTCTAAAATTCTCAAGTTTCAACCAGGCTCTTAAAGAAATTAATCCGTGTCATATTTTTTTTATCTTTTCTTTAAAATGTTGCTATTCTCACAAATTTTAACAACATTTACGACATGGAAGTGATCGTGGTTTTATGTTGAAGCTCAGAGTTCGATCACCAACTAGCAGAGGGACTTCCGGCAGTGATAGTGGAGGGCCACTAAAGCGTTAAGTAAACTGGACACTACCCGTTCTTCTAAATTAAATTTATACTGTACTTATTTAGTTGAATCCAACTATCATATTGACGGACAGATGTGTTATCGTCAAAGAGCTAACCAGCTAGTGTGTTTGTAGCATACCCAGAAATCCTGTCCTCCCATAATCCATTGCGTCGTCGAAAATATCACTTATTACATGCCTGTATGCTTGTATGGAATAAATTTAGATGGGAAGTGATTATGTTGCTATACAGTAGTAATACTACATGCTAATCACTGGAGTGAATAAGATTTAGACTTTGCACCATCACTAACACTTGTAGGTGTCGGAATGGGGTGACCACGGCGCCGGCATTTCCACAGTACACTCTTGTTTCTCTTCAGATCGTATAAATCTTTCGCCTTTTACTAAAGATTTCCGTGGGGAGGAACAGCAAGAGTTTTATTCAATTCTTTGATGCCCTGCGAAAGTGGGGCTTTCTCTCGTGTTAAAAACAATGACTCTCATAAGTCTGACTAACCTGACCAATGTGAATGTTGCCACACCATATAGTCCACAGAGGGCGTATAACTATAATAGTTTCTATTATAGTTAGTTGAAGCGCCGAAGAACTGGAGTCTGAGGCTGGGTGTCGAACTTGGAAGAAACCTTTATTCTTCTCGCAAACATTAACTCACACTCCTCTCTACGTGAGACATAACCGCACACCTTGCAACCACAACAGGAAGAGAAACCCCCTCTCCCTCGCCCCCACCCCTCCGGGTGGGAAACACCCCCTACCGATCGTTCCGGTGTGAATGTACCGGTAACGTAGCACTACACAGTACTATTTAAATGCTACTTGTCAAATAAATATTTTAAAGCCGAGAAATGAAATTGCGAATATGAGGGGGTACACTGTTTATTTACAATACAGTGAAAGATGGCTAATAACAAGAAACTAACTATTTTACTATCCAAAACGGAATGGTGTCGTGTGCTGCATTGTAGATCCAACAGAGGGCGCTGTTTAACAAGTCAGCTCGCTCAACGCCTGCATTGTGTGGTGCTTCTTAAATCAAGTGACATAGTTTGGTCTGCACCGTCACTAACACTTGTAGGTGTCGGGATGGGGTGACCACGGCGCAGGCATTTCCACAGTACACTCTTGTTTCTCTTCAGATCGTATAAATCTTTCGCCTTTTACTAAAGATTTCCGTGGGGAGGAACAGCAAGAGTTTTATTCAATTTTTCGATGTCCTGTGTCAACGGGGCTTTCTCTTCTGTTGAATAATAATTTATGAAATTCAAACCACTTGGCATGATGTCAGAAGTTCGTAATCACATAGATCCCGCCAAGGTGACTATTTACTGTGTATCTACATTGTCACACAAATTATTATATTGTAAAATACAGAAGGATAGTTAGATGGGCTCTCTTTTGTTCTTTAAAGGACACCACACCTGCCTAGAGGAAAACATCAGGCAGAAGTGTTTGGAGTGTCAGATTCCTGACAGGCAAGAGAGAAACATGCGAACACAGGTAAATCTGGATTATCCGCCAAACCGTTGCTGAAGCCGGATGCCTTTCCAACATTACTTGGTCATGTTGAAGAGTCATAAGAGGAAACTGGGAGTAACCATTGAATTGATCAGTGTCCTAGGTGTGTCTATTTAGTGTAAATAAGCACTTGTCTGTGTAGCATTATAGAGTGTGCACACAGGGAGCCAGCCTTACCAGCATGCATGCAAATGACAAGCTCACCCATGTCTGGAGTTGCTAACAGCCTTTTCCACCACAATCAGTGGGTCGACTGAGTCTTTTTACACACGGCTAGCTTGGCAGTAGTCTGGAAGTCCCCAGGAGCGCTTGGGAGTGTGATCAATCACAGCGGAGTGGGTGGAATAAATTAAAATAGAGCGTTTTGGAAATTCAAGGAAATCCAGCTGAGATAGGTGCAGATTCTGGAAGATGTAGAAAGAAGGTTATGGTGTGTAGCTGCGTTATAGGAGTCCACAACTCAACACAAAGGAAACCGTAGGTCCCCATTTTAGGAAACAGAGTCTGTTGAGGCAGATGGAACATTTTGGTCAAATCAGTGCGATGGGAAAATACTTTACTGCCACAGGACCAACAAATCCGCTGGGATAGTTTCATTGTTTAAGAACTTTCATAACAAGGTAGACTCTTATAGGAAATAGTTTCGGCATTAATGATAATGTTTGTTGCTTTTGTGATGGCAAAATTGAGACTGAACACTTGCTCTATGGGTGTATGCACGGTAAAGTACTATGGGATGTTGTACATTATTCATTCATTTTCTACTGTTTATCCTCACGAGGGTCACAGGCGTGCTCGAGCCTATCCCAGCTGTGTTTGAGCGAGTGGCAGGGTACTGAATGGGCACCAGCCAATCACAGGGCACATATAGAGAAACAACCATTCACACCACACTCACACATTGTTCATTTACTTTGCTGTTATTGGTTATTTATGTGTGAATCATTTCATTGGACTTGCTTTATTGTTTATGTCACAGCCTATTTGGACATTTCCTTTTTGGAATGTTATTTGACGTTCATGCCACGTTTGTTTTTGTGTATATGTATATACTGTATGTTGTATGCGTGTTCTAGTTAAAAAGAAATCTGCTAAACCCGCACATGGGCGCTACAGATGAGCGAGCCAATCAGCGAGCGTGCTTGTAGCAAACACGGAAATGTTGTTGTCATCGTCGCGAAAATAAAAGTCCCTAAGCATCAAGGTTCAATCAGTCTCCTTTAAATATTGAATTAATACGTGTGCTGTTTTTCAGATGTTGATTAACATTTTATATTTTCGGAAATATGTGCGAGAACATAACTTTTTCAACAACGTTTACAACATGAAGAAGGTAATAGTGGTTTTATGTTGAAGCTCCGAGTTCGATCACCAACTAGCAGAGGTACTTCCGGTAGCACTCCACTATCACTAAAGCGTTAGCTAAACTGGAACTAACTGTTCTTCTAAATTAAATTAATATTGTACTTATTTAGTTGAATCCAACTATCATATTGACGGACAGATGTGTTCTCGTCAAATAGCTAACCAGCTAGTGTGTTTGTAGCATACCCGGAAATCCTGCTGTCCTCCCAGAATTCCTTGCGTTGTAGAAAATATCACTTATTACATGCCTGTATGTTTGCATGGAATGAATTTAGATGGGAAGTGATTGTGTTGCTATACAGTAGTAATACTACATGGTAATCACTGGAGTGAATAAGACGTAGACTTCGCACCGTCAGTCACATTTGTAGGTGTCGGAATGGGGTGACCACGGCGCCGGCATTTCCTCAGTACACTCTTGTTTCTCTTCAGATCGTATAAATCTTTCGCCTTTTACTAAAGATTTCCGTGGGGAGGAACAGCAAGAGTTTTATTCAATTTTTTGATGCCCTGCGAAAGCGGGGCTTTCTATTGTGTTAAAAACAATGCATCAAATCTCTGACACAGCGTGACAATTTTAATATAGGCACACTATCTAGCTCATAGTGGGCGTAGTTTCGCAACTCATACATTTCAACGCGCTGCCGCTTAGATAAAGTACTATTTAAATGCTACTAGTCAAACAAATATTTAAAAGCCGAGAAATGAAATTGCAAATATGAGGGGGTACACTGTTTATTTACAAAACAGTGAAAGATGATTAATAACAGGAAACTATTTTACTATTCAAAACGGAATGGTGTCGTGTGCTGCATTGTAGATCCAAAAGAGGGCGCTGTTTAACAAGTCAGCTCACTCAACGCCTGCATTGTCTGCTGCTTCTTAAATCAAGTGACATACTTTGGTCTGCACCATCACTAACACTCGTAGGTGTCGGAATGGGGTGACCACGGTGCCGGCATTTCCACAGTACACTCTTGTTTCTCTTCAGATCGTATAAATCTTTCGCCTTTTACTAAAGATTTCCGTGGGGAGGAACAGTAAGAGACTTATTCAATTTTTTGATGCCCAGTGAAAGCGGGGCTTCCTATTTTGTTCAAAGCAATCTATCCTGAAAGCCCGTGTCTATTATGCATTCACAAGGTAACGTCTTTGATGAAAAAACAGCAGAGACCAGTATGGAAATTATGCTGGTTTTGCTGGTGGACCAGCATAGACCTTCTGGAAGATCTTGAACACTACTGTGCAAGTTATTGTGCGTAGCTGCTCTATAGGAGTCCACAACTCAATACAAAGGGCCGAAAATGAGCATAATGACCCCCTTTGCTATAAGACAAAAGTCATTTTCAGTGAGACATTAAGAACCTTTCATCGACAATAGAGCTTGAAAATGTTAAGTCAAAGGGACTTGAAAACTTCTTGTTTTGAGTCGTATGTCATATGACTCATATGAAAACACTTAATTTAACATCTTGCTGCTGTTATTTATAAATGATGACTCATCTTGTTTAAAGGACATATACTCAAATTAAGACTTTTGATAACGTCAGAATGCAGACTATTTTTCTTTTTTCTATCAAACCACGTCCATGTGAGAAAAACAAAAAACCAGAAGGAAGCTCTGGAATATTTTTTACCCCCTTTCTCGGTTCTTTTATACTCCCACCACATTATACCACAATGTTCTAAGTGACAATACATACTGGCATTAATTACACATTACACTTCTAGAACCACATCAGAAAACTGGAGTAGATATTGGAAAGTTTACAACCAAAGTATGTTTTCATCATCGCCGCTCATAACAATGAGTTGTCCCCCCAGCAGCTAACAGCAAAAAGTCCCATGTTATCAATAAACCAAATGCTCCTTGTCACGTCTTTGGGTGAAAGACAGAGGTGTTCACCCAGTGTGGGCCGAGGGTCAAACAGGAGGAGCGCACATTAATCGCGTGTCCAAAAAATGGCCGCTGTTAAAGGACACTTCTGTTAATGCGTCATTAATGCGTTAACTTTGACAGCCCTAAAAATATATATACACATATATACATGCTGCTTTTTCAGTCATTGTATTTTTATACGACTATGCACACAAAACCAAAAACCTCGCCTCCTGGCTACAATCGATGGCCAAAGCCCGTAGGGTAGGTAGAGAAACTTGTTGGGTGGTCACTTGAGAAGATGTCTCAGCTGATCCTGCAGGTTTTTCGAATGCTCCACACTGGAGGACAATCAGTGTGTGTTATGGCTGACAGGTGAGACAGTGATGCAACATCTTTCTACTAAACACATACTTACTTCTTCTGGATGGCCTCTTGTCTGAGTGGGATTCAAACGAGAAGGGAAATCAGCAAACTTGTTGTTTGAATGTTTGAAGTCAAATGTGTTATTTTGTTGCAAAAGACTTACTGGTATTGTAAATGTGTCGTTATTATGGACATTTTTCTCAGGCTCTGAAAGGCAGGTGATGCTGATTTATTTCAGCCGGAAGGTGATAGAAATATGAAGAATATGAAATGTGTTGTCGCACTTACATCTTCTGAATGCAAGATGGCATCCTCTTGAATGACCATATTTCTGGCTGCTTGGCCTAGAAGCTGAAAGAAATCATAGCTAATATTACGCAGAGTTTGAATGTTCATCACCTTTATATGTTCTGCCTACAAACACTTCCGGTCCACTTGATTCCAAAGAGCTCCGGTTTTGTTGTCATGTGACCACATTGCATTCTCACAAGCCTTATCCAAGTCATTCAGGTGTTGACTGTCAAACGTTCACAGGTTTGTTCACGCGTCTTCTTCATAGGGGGGTTCTAGATTCTAGACGATCTAGAAAGTTTTCTGTGCGGGTTATCGTGAGTAGCTGCTCTATAGGAGTCCACAACTCAATACAAATGGCCGCAAAATTAGCATGATAGGTCCCGCTTAAGCACGGGCTAGCATTAACAAAATCAAACTACCAGTCGTACAAGCTAACACTCGATGACCTTACTATAACATTAAATACCCACGGAGTGTTATAAATATGATAAATATAGTGGAAGGACCCAAAGCCATTAGTTAGTACTTCTGGTTACATTTGATGTTGAGCCAACGCAAACAACACATCGTTTTACCTCTTGGCTGCGGGACATTTTGAGCACCTGCCGCGTCAGTGCAATCACATCTGCGCTGCAGGAACCCACTTTATCGGATAATAATCCTTTAACGGACTGACCGAACCGAGCCTGGGATTCAGCTGACGCCATTTTACTTTCCGCCGGCTAACAACGGAACGCGAATGGGGACAAAACAGTCCGGAGCGCGTCTGTCGCACAAATAGCAAGACCAAGAGCTTTTATCTTATTCATTTTCAATTTCTACATTATAACGTCATATTTTGTATTAAATTTTTAAATGTTTCCGGAAGGCGATTTATACGGAGTTGTGTGAGTGTCCTAAATAAAAAATAATTGTCCCACAGTGATTACGTCAGAAGAAGCAACCCGGAAGAGATGTACGCGACTGGTGACCTGTACTAGTTGGTCGAGAAGAGACCTGTGGGAACAGAGGCAGGCTTGTCCTGGTCTATATTCGACATTTGCGGGGAAAAAATGGCCTGCGTCTTCGAGCGTCGGAGCCAGAGAAATGTGACATGAAAGGAAATGTAACCGAAGACACGTTTGGGCGCTAAGACAGATCTGTAAGTTCCAATTCAGCGTTAAACTACCGTACATTTGAATGGGTGAAGAGCCTGTCTTTATATTGGACTGCGGTGCTGCATCCGTTTGTATTTGGATCCTTGAAGGTGCTGACGTCGCCGATAGCAGCCACGTCGGTGGCACTGCGAACCGCATTCCTTCTGGTCTTATTGCTGCCGTCGCCAAGTGACAAGTGACATCCGAGTGTTTTTTCGACCATGGCTCCCATGGGCATCCGCCTGTCACCGCTCGGCGTGGCCGTGTTCTGCCTTGTCGGAGTGGGCATTTTGTACCACCTTTACGCCGAGGTCATCTCCAGCAGACTGGCTGCTTTCAGGTACTCTACATTTGCAATCCACTACATGTAGCAATTGACGGACGACTGGTGTGATGTCAACTTAAAACCCATTTTCCACTAGTGGGTTTTAATGACTGGACGTTGTAGTGTATGTTGTGATGAGGAATTCATGCTCCCCATTCCAGCCATTCCAAGTACACAATACACACTTTGGTGTACTACAAGGAACTTCATGTGTCTATATCATCCAGCCTCCGATGACAAATCAGCAAACCATCCTGATGGGTGTGCCTCTTCCAGGATGTTGGTTCTGTTTGTTTTGTTTTATTTACTTTAATTGGCCCAGGGCAATTCCTAAAACTGTAATTAAACAAGATAACCTAAATACAAAAATTTGAATCTTTCCAGTGACGAGAAAAAAAGGTAATGACAAAAAGTGGTAATTTTTATCTACTCACCTTTCATGGCCTCACTCTTTCGCAGATTTTTTAAGTGTAGTTTTACTGCGTTTACTTCAGTGTATGAAGGCACATTGTGTTCTGCGTCCTTATTGGCTACAGGAGAACCCACGCATTGTCAATCAATTCCCCTTAATACCGACCTGCAGTGCCGTGTCTCCTGTTTTTTCATCGCTAGCTAATTGCTTGCCTTACGGTGTGATCCCGAGCTCTGTATCTTTGCAAGTTTTCTATGATTTTTTTTCAATGTGGATGAAACGTTCTACACCTAAAAGGCAGAGAGACATGCTAACCATCGGCCAAAAAGTTGGACTGAAGGAAGGTTTAAGTTATGCGGCTGTTGGGCGCCATTATGGAATAAACAAGCCTTAGGTTTGTTACTCGAAGGAGCAGGAAAATTGCAGCGACTGATGACTGCGGCAGTATGTTTTAACAGGGATAAGAAAACGCTACAAGGAGTGAAACATGTGTTGTTCAGGTTTGAGCTTTGAGAGTGTTTTAATGAGAGAAATGTGAAAAAAGTGTTGAGAGTGTAAAGTGAGGGGTTTGACACCCTTAAAACATGTATGGCTACTTGGCGGATTTCACTTACTGTGTGCTATTTTAGTGATAAAGGAGGGAACACAGAATAGAAAATATCAAAGTCACATCCTTTTCCATGTAGTTATTGCTTTGCAAAATAAATTGTAATCATTGGCTGACAGTACATGTTGGTTTGTTTGTGCAGAAGGAAGAAGAACGTGGATCTGAGAGAACTTCTGGCTGCATCGGTGGAGGCTGCGGTTCTTGGAGGCAAAGAGGTGTGGAAAAATATTTCCCCCTAAAAATTCCAGTCACTCACACAAGCATGAATTACGACATAATGCTTTTTTTTTAATTGGTGAACCTATTGATGATGATGATGATAGTGTAATGGTTATTCCTACCAGATATTAGAATGGATATTAACGTCCATGTCCCATTGATTGCCAGATGCCATGGCATAAAACCTGCAAACCTGTAATGGGGAGCCCAGTCACAATCACATTGTTCCTGCATCGGCCTGTCACAATAACAAATGTTAGTGGTTGATAATTGCGCTACATATTATCGTCGATATTCGTGCAATTTGACCCACAACAAAGAGGCTGAAGGGCCACATGCGGCTCTGGAGCCGTTGGTTGCTGTCCCCTCAGGTATCGCAAACATGTTTGAGCCACATTAGCCTTGGTGGCTTCTTTCACTCGGCTATACGGTTCAGGAATTGCTGTTTTTGACATTCATTGTCTGTTTACATTCACATTGTCGCCGTAACGCCCCAGCTAGCGTTGGCTGTCGGGACGAAGGCTAGTTGCACCTCAAGGTGCTGTGAAACTTTTCCAGTCTCTACTCGATGCATTGACGTGACCCATCTTCATAGGTGAAGAAGGTGCGTGACGAAAACATTTTGAAGGAGAAGTCCAAGGGCAAGACAAAGGAGGGGGCAAACGAGCTTCTGACGCTGGGTGACCTGCTGTCGCACCGAAAGATGTACAACCTTCTCAGGAACACCTTCCCTGAAGTCACGGTAAGTGCACCGTTGTTTGGATTAGTAAAATGTGGGTACGTACAATGTGCCAGGATGGAGGGGTCGCCAAATCCCTCCATACATTCATTCATCCGCCCTCATATTAAGAGGAAGAGTACTCCTCTAGCAAGAATAAACTGGTAATATTCATTCATTCATTTTCTACCGCTTATCCTCACGAGGGTCGCGGGCGTGCTGGAGCCTACCCCAGCTGTCTGGACTCTGGACTGGTGGCCAGCCAATCACAGGGCACATATGGACAAACAACCATTCACACCTACGGACAATTTGGAGTCGCCAACCTAACATGCGTGTGTTTTGAATGTGAGGGGAAAACCCACCCATGAATCGAACCCAGACTCCACTGTACGAAATGAATTCCCACCGAGTAGGATTCTTAATTTAGAAATGGAATATGTTGAACTTGCAGCATACAAAAGCTGTTTACCACCTTCTTAATACACTGTTTTAAACATGATTAGAGCCCTCTAGCTATAAAATAACACCCCTATAGTCACCTTTACACTTAATAGTAGACATAATAGTAGCATACATAACATATAAGACAAGGAAAAGTTATTTACACCTTCTAAATACACTTTTTAAAGATGATTAGAGCCCCCCTAGCTATAAAATAGCACCCCTAAAGTCACCTTTAGACTCCTATTACCCAATTTAGTAGACGTTATAGTACAGTATATAACATATAAGACATTGGAAATGTATTTACACCTACTAAAAGCTGTTTACTACCTTCTTAATACACTTTTTAAACATGATTAGAGCCCTCTAGCTATAAAGTAACACCCCTATAGTCACCTTTACACTTCTATTAACCAATTTAGTAGACATAATAGTAGCATAGATAACATATAAGACATGGGAAATGTGTTTACACCTTCTAAATGCACTTTTTAAATATGATTGGAGCCCCCTAGCTATAAAATAACACCCCTTATAGTCACCTCTATACTCCTGTTAGCCAATTTAGTAGACATCATAGAAGAATATAACATATAAGACTTATTTACATATTTTAAATACACTTTTAAAAACATGATTAGGGCCATCTAGCTATAAAATAACACATACAAACACACACATTAGTGTTGCCAGCTCCTTTGATCGCGGGGGTGTCCATACTTTGTCTTTTTGCTCCCCCCACCCCCACCAGGTAATCAGTGAGGAACATGACAACTTGGTGGATCAGGCCGCAGTCTGGAGTCAGGTCATTCCAGCGGAGATCCTCGACAAGATGGAAGGAGGCAAGGAAGTTCCCGCTGAGAGTGTCACTGTGTGGATCGATCCTTTAGATGCCACGCAGGAATACACAGGTGGACATTTCATGATGTTGATGTTTTATTGACATTTAATTGAACGTAATTCACACCCTCATCATGGCCTGCAGAGAACCTGGTGAAGTATGTGACCACCATGGTGTGTGTGGCTGTGGACGGGAAACCAGTGATTGGCGTCATCCACCAGCCATTCACCGGCTTCACTGGTAAGTGACGACACCTCACACTCCCACACCCCCTCCACCGCCCTCCAAATATACAGTACAGTGTCAAGAAAGTGACTTATTCATGATAATAACATGAAAATAGTATCACTGATATTCACTGAGAAAAATGAAATTGATGGAAACAAAAGAAGCTAAAACACACTTCCAGTCATAGCTAGCTTCCACGCGGCGAAAATAGTGTGGAAATGCATTCTCGACATCCCTGTTTATGTCTATCCTTTCTCTCAGCGTGGGCGCTGGTGCACCAGGGATCCAATATGTCCGCCCGCTCGGCCTACAGCGTCAGCCCCCCTAAAGTCATTGTGTCCCGTTCCCACTCGGGGAAAGTCAGGAGCTATATCCAGGATGCGTTTGGAAACACAACAGCCATCATACATGCAGGAGGAGCCGGTGAGTGGCTTTGTCTTGGATTCTACCTGTGTGGCGGTGGCAGTCATCAATTGTCATGGAAACAAACACCTCCCTTAGTCACGACACAAGCAACAATAACACATGAGGAACACACAATGTAACTGCCGCATACAAGACGATGCTAATGCACCAATAGATGCACCTCTCACCGCCTTCCAAGCATGCCTATGAGGTTATAAATGAGGGTACACTGTACATCCTGTTTTGTGAAGAAATCAGCTGATCATCTCCCCCCCCCCAGGGTACAAGGTCCTGTCTCTCCTGCAAATGCCACCAGGTGATCGAGAGGCCATAGACCAAGCCGACGTTTACATTCACATCACTTTCATTAAAAAATGGGACATCTGCGCTGGTGCAGCACTCCTGACCGCACTGGGTAATTGATTATTTTAATATTCATTTATAATACATCGGTACCTCTGTTTTTGTGTGTGTGTGTGTGGGGGGGGGGGATTCCAACAAAACTAGCTGAAGTGGTGTTAAATGTTCAGTAGTCCATTTGTCAGTACTTTTGCATCGTATTCTGCTTGTAAAACTATAATTACTGTCAACAAAATGGGTTTTGTGTTAACATTTTTGGGTGGATTCAGTGGATTTACATTCTTTTCTTTGCTTTTGGTTTGAGCCCGACCTTCTGGAACGGACGTGACGTGAACCGAGGCACCGCTGCATTCGAAATATTGATGATCATATTAGAAATTAATATTAATTCATTTTCTACCAATTATTCTCACAAGGGTCGTGGGGGGTGCTGGAGCCTATCCCAGCTGTCTTTGGACAAGAGGCGGGGTACACCCTGGACTGGTGGCCAGCCAATCACAGGGCACATATAGACAAACAACCATTCACACTCACATTCATACCTATGGACAATTTGGAGTCGCCAATTAACCTAGCATGTTTTTGGAATGTGGGAGGCAACCGGAGTACCCGGAGAAAACCCACGCATGCACGGGGAGAACATGAAAACTCCACACAGAGATGAGAAATGAATATATATGCATAAATAACTACCATCTTATGACTTCTAATGATCATAAAAAGAGATCATAGAACATCCAAGCAGTAATTTATTTCCTAGCTTTTCACCGTACACACCAGTCGTACGTGCCACACACTTACATATAATCTTGGTTGCAGGGGGACACATGACATCTCTGAAGGGAGAAGACATTGACTACAGCGGGACGCCTCTCACCAAAGGAGGACTGGTGGCCAGCGTGGGTGTGGATCACAAGGCCATACTGGAGAAGCTGCCAAACTGGGATCCTGACCAGCAGTGAAAGACCTGACACCAAAAATGGCTGCTACTGTAACTGGGATACTTTGGTACGTCGTCTCCGAGCTTGTTTTTTCCCCAGAGTGGTGGATTCGACATTATAACAGGACCTCACAATGAAGAGAAGACAAGCCCGTTGTCAATCACGCAATTTATCGTCATCACCACGGGCGGCCGGGCAGGACAGCAAAGCCAACATGGCTGCCACTGGGAACCACATCGGCCTACTTGAATACACAGTACAGGTGCCGCCTGGTAAAATGTTACATGCAAGGTGGAACGGTTCAGAAACATAAACCAAGTCATTAATAAATAAACCAAACACGCAAGATTTAAAGTGATGCATTTTATTTTATCCGGTTATTCTTTGTTCTGTCGAAAAAACGAAAAGTACAAAAACCAAAGTGTTTTTCTTCCATAACAAATAATTTAAACCTGATGAATCCGTTCCCAGAAATATTAACAATTCTGGCGGGAACAACCATGATGACGACATCTTTGTACCAGTCTTTCTCTTTGTCAGGACTTGCAACTTTCTTTGGCCTCATGGTGGGTTATTTAGCAGTCGCACTCAGTTAAACAAACAAACAAACAAAAACCAAGTCAGCAACCCTACGGTTCTTTGTTTGGGCAATCTGTTCCACCACACGCCGCCCCTTATCCCTTCAAAGATAGTCTGAAGACACTGTTGTCTCCTACATTCAGCTTCAGCGGAATTCAGTGCTGGTACAATGGTACAATGCATGGCGCACACACGAGGAGGAGGAGTGCACATACTGGACTCATGTGGACTTGATGGAGGACTCGAGCCAACTACCAGATACCTCCATAAGGATGTGATGTTGGCATGTAAATATAATCTGCTATTGGAGTCTTTCAAGTGATAAGTCAACTAGGACAATAGTGCCATTTGTTCCATCAAGAGGCTCATGGTTTTTTTTCTTTGTGCGTAAATATTTATATACAGGAGAATGGCTGGGTGAATCCATCTTTTGTTGTCTCAATTGAAAGCAAGCTATTAATTAAATCAAATTTTAGTAATATGGACTGTGATGCTGTAAATTTCATAAATACAAGTTAAGAAAAACATATTGTGCTTTGTTCTTCATTTTGCTTTTCCCTTCAGGAGTCGCTACAGCAAATCAATCTCCATCCAACCATGTCTTCTGCATCCGTCTCCCCTCGTGTCCTCCTTCACTACATCTGTAAACCTCCTCTGGTCTTCCTCTACTCCTCCTACCTGGCAGCATTCTATATTCACTCTCTCTCCTCTGGACATATGCCAACCATCTCAGTCTGGCCGATAACTGACTTTATCTCCAAGGTCTCTAAACATGTAATGTCCCTCTGATGTACTCCTTCCTGATCCTATCCATCCTGGTCACTCCCAATGAGAACCTTTTTTTCATTCATTCATTCATTCAGGGTCGCGGGGGTGCTGGAGCCTATCCCAGCTGTCTTGGGGTGAGAGGCGGGGTACACCCTGGACTGGTGGCCAGCCAATCCCAGGGCACATATAGACAAACAACCATTCACACTCACATTCATACCTATGAACAATTTGGAGTGGCCAATTAACCTAGCATGTTTTTGGAATGGGGGAGGAAACCGGACCACGCATGCACAGGAAGAACATGCAAACTCCACACAGAGATGGCCAAGGGTGGGATTGAACCTTTGTCTCCTAGTTGTGAGCTCTGTTCGCTAACCACTAGACCGCCGCGCGGCCCCCAATGAGAACCTCAGCATCCTCATCTCTGCTACCTCCAGTTCTGCTTCCTGTGTCAATGTTTCATGTTTCATAGGGGGTGGGGGCGGCAGTTCCAGCCAGAATTGCCACTGCTCCTAACCCAAAGAACCTCAGCATCCTCATCTCTGCTACCTCCATTTCTGCTTCCTGTCTTTTCCTCAGTGGTACTGTCTCTAGACCAAACAACATGGCTGATCTCACCACAGTTTGGTTTACCTTTCCTTTCATTTTAGCTGAAACTCTTCTATCATACACCACGCCTGACACTTTCCTCCTCCCGTTCCATCCTGCCTGCACACGCTTCTTCATCTCCTTTTCACAATCTCCATTGTTCCGACTTGTTCTCCACCTTCAGTATCTCTTCTCCCTGTAACCTCACTCTTCCACTTGGGTCCCTCTCATTCACACACTCCGTCTTGGTGAGGCTAATCTTCATTCCTCTCCTTTCCAGGGCAAACCTCCACTCTTCTAGCATCTCCTCAAATCCCAATGTCATTTGCAAACATCATAGTCCATGGAGATTCTTGTCTAACCTCATCTGTCAGCCTGTCCATCACCATAGCAAACAAGAAGGGGCTCAGAGCTGATCCCTGATGCAGGCCCACCTCCACCTTCAACTCTTCTGTCACACCTACAGCACATCTTACCACTGTCTTACAGTCCTCATACGTGTGAATATTACATATGTGTGTGCATGTTTATTTGTGTGTATGTGCTGTGTGTGTACACGGCTTTTAACATGCGTGTGTACCCATTATCAGTGTGTGTATGTGTGAATTGTGTTTGTGTGTACAGATTTATTTATTGTATTAATTAATTAATTTATTTATTTATTTTACGTGTTTTGCCCTGTTTCGGGGCATACGTGCCAAAAATCAGCGTGTGTGAGTACATTATAAGTGTGTGTACAGATTTTCGATGTGTTTTGCCCTAAACGGCCTCCCATACATCCCTAAGTATCTTAATTCCAGTGTTAAATAAGTTGGATTCGATAGAAAAATTATCGAACACAAATGTCGGATAAAAACTTGTTGAAAGGTGTGATACAACCAATCGTGTCACTTTGCCACAATTCCTTTAGGAGGCAGTATCGCATTCGTGCCACACAAAAATACCGGAAGTGCAACCCCGTCCCCAAACCGGACAACAAAAACACGAGTCCGTTGGTTCCGCGTCAACATTGAAATAACTTTTCTCACAAAATTTTTTGTTTTTCCACCACCGCCACCAGACCTTATCGAATATTTCTGCACTCCGATTCCCGATAGCAAGATGTTTAACAGACAAACAAGTCTGTGGATGGGTGATGTATGCCGGAAGCCCTTACACTTGTTAGCTTCATTTTTAAAGCTAGCGAGCTAAAGAAGATGATGTCTGAATTTAGCATTGTACCATCATGCATGGTAACGTTATGTTGCTTTAAGCGTGCATTGTGTTTGAGACTGTAAGAGTAATTGTACACAGAGAAGATAGTTTGCCCGTATGGCTGTTGGTGTACTCGTTGCCGTCATAAATCAGCTAACTATTTGCGTGCCGCTCAATGCCTTTAAGAAGACTCACCACTCCATCAGAAATCATCTAATATTTACGTAGTCAAATGCAGTGTATTTGCGATTCCACTTCAGAATGGTGTTTATCATTTATTACTGTTGTTGCATATTTGTCGTTATGATTGATTCAGTGTTTGCGTCTGTTTAGCTGGACCCATACATGGATGAAAACTTCATTAAGCAAGCCTTCGGTGCTATGGGAGAGTCGCCGTTTGGAGTCAAAATCATCACTCACAGGATCACAGGGTAGGAGGCGTCTTTCCTTTGCACTTTGTAACTCCTTGGATGAACGGATTGTAGAGACATGCACCGGGTCTGGCGAGACAAGCAACCTCTTCACAGTCCGTCCCTTAAAATAACCCTCATTTGGGTTGCAGGTGTGCTGGAGCCTACCCCAGCTGTCTTTGGGTGATAGGCGGGGTATGCCCTGGACTGGTGGCCAGGCAATGGCAGGGCACATATAGACAAACAACCATTCACACCGACTGACAATTTGGAGTCGCCAACCTTACGTGTGTGTTTTGAATGTGAGAGGAAAACCCACCCATGAATCGAACCCAGACTCCACTGTATGAAGTGAATTCCCACTGAGAAGGATTTCTAATTTAGAAATGGAATATGTTGAACTTGCAGCATGCAAAAGCTGTTTACCACCTTCTTAATACACTGTTTTAAACACGATTAGAGCCCTCTTGCTATAAAATAACACCCCTATAGTCACCTTTACACTTCTATTACCCAATTTAGTAGACATAATAGTAGCATACATAACATATAAGACAAGGAAAAGTTATTTACACCTTCTAAATACACTTTTTAAAGATGATTAGAGCCCTCTTTCTATAAAATAACACCCCTAGAGTCACCTCTAGACTCCTGTTAGTCAATTTAGTAGACGTTATAGTTCAGTAGATAACATATAAGACATTGGAAATGTATTTACACCTACTAAAAGCTGTTTACTACCTTCTTAATACACTTTTTAAACATGATTAGAGCCCTCTAGCTATAAAGTAACACCCCTATAGTCACCTTTACACTTCTATTAACCAATTTAGTAGACATAATAGTAGCATACATAACATATAAGACAAGGAAAAGTTAATTACACCTTCTAAATACACTTTTTAAGATGATTAGAGCCCTCTTTCTATAAAATAACACCCCTAGAGTCACCTTTAGACTCCCATTACTCAATTCAGTAGATGTTATAGTACAGTATATAACATTGGAAATGTATTTACACATACTAAAAGCTGTTTACTACCTTCTTAATGCACTTTTTAAAGATGATTAGAGCCCTCTAACTATAAAGTAACACCCCTATAGTCACCTTTACACTTCTATTACTCAATTTAGTAGACATAATAGTAGCATAGATAACATATAAGACATGGGAAATGTATTTACACCTTCTAAATACACTTTTGAAATATGATTGGAGCCCCCTAGCTATAAAATAACCCCGCTATGGTCACCTTTATATTCCTGTTAGCCAATTTAGTAGACATCATAGTAGAATATAACATATAAGACTTATTTACACCTTTTAAATACATTTTTTAAAACATGATTAGGGTCATCTAGCTGTAAAATAACACTCCAAAAATAACACACACATTAGTGTTGCCAGCTCCTTTTATCGCGGGGGTGTCCATACTTTGTCTTTTTGCTCAGTTTAATTTCGTAACAATGTTCTTTCTGCAATGTGCCGCGAGGTGATAAAAAATTCCACCCCCCATTCCCCCATGGGGGCCGCACTCTGGACACCCATGCCTTATTTTTGTGTAATTATGAAGATTGTTCAGTGATGTGCAGCGTTCTGCATGAATGAATAAATCATTAAATAAGTGTAAAGGAGGAACCTGCGTGAAGTGTTGGCTGAGAAGTGTGCCGCCTGTGGGTAAAAGAGTCGTGTGTTGCAGTGGTTCGGCAGGATACTGCTTTGTGGAGATGGCAGACGAAGAGAGTGTTGATCGCTGCGTTGAAAGACTCAATGGAAAACTGGTTCCCGGATCAAACCCGGTCAGTTGTTTTGCATCATTGCTCATTTGTTTTCCTGTTGGATCCTTTCAATATTAGTTTGAATATAATATATATTGTCCAATTAATCTGTGAATACATCTGACCTTCCTTTTTCTGCAGCGATAGTCTTATTGTTATCGAGCACTAGTATGTGCGTGGATAGTGGAGCTCAATTAGCACTGGTCCTTCTGTATTGGGATTGATTATTTCTTTATGACATCTTATATCTTACAGTATGTGACAGGGCTCCAGGCTAACTTTTTTTGCCCCCTAAATTGAAATTTTATTAGCATAAGCAGAAAATTTAGGAGTGCACACCGAAAATTGACTTGCAAAAGTGCATTTTCACATTTCCTCTCATTTTCACTGTCTTGCTCGTATACATGAAGAATACGTAAATAGCAATTGTCATCTAAAACCACCCAGATTCTGTCCCTAGCTTCTCAAAGGATTCAGATTGTTCAGCTAGCACCATCAACGTGAGAGCTACTTGTACCTTCCCTGTGGGACAAAAACAAGCTCCAAACTAATCGCATTACTTGTATTTTTTGAAGACAAGATGTCACTTTGGTAAAACAAAAGTTACATTTGGAGTCCCAAGACCAGAGGCTAGGTGAGGCTCGCTACCTAGCGAACAGGCAAACTGTAAACAAAGATGCGACATGAGACGAAAATGAGACATGCTGGCATCGATAGGCGTAGAAAATAAATATCACATTATTTTAACCTTAACATAAATTTTAACATTATTAGAGCCCTCTACACCAGTGATTTTCAACCACTGCTTTTTCAGGTGTGCCGTGAGAAACTATCCAATATCACAAAAAATATTAACATTTATTAACCATTCTGCAAATATTCGTCCGTGTGGCAGGTCATTTTTGGTTAGTGGTGTGCCACAAGATTTTTCCAATGTAAAAAATAAAAAGGTTGTAAAACATTGCTCTAGACAGAAATACCCCCCCCCCCACAGTCATCTTTAATTCCTGTTACCTAATATAGTAGACAAAATAAGACTAGACCTGTTTACCACCTCTTAAATACACTTTCCAACATTATTAGAGCCCTCTAGACATGAAATAACACCCCTACAGTCACCCCTACACTCCTATTACCCAATATAGTAGACATAAGAAAAAATAAGACATAAAAAACTTCTTTTAAATACGCTTTTTAACATTATTAGAGCCCTCTAGACATAAGATAACACGCCTATAGTCACCTTTACACTCCTGTTACCCAATATAATAGACATAATATGAAAAAAATAAGACATAAAATAATTAAATAATATTTAATATGACCTGTGACAAGCTGTCGTATATTGACACACTGTTGGACAAAGTGTGTCCCTTGTCAACTCAATACGGGATGTGTACTTTTACCTGGTCGCACATGCACAACTAGAGGACAAATTGACTCACATTATCTCAAATTTTAGTCGCCAGCCTGGAGCCTTGAGTAGGAAATCAACAACAGTGGTGCAGAAGTGTCCTGCAATGAAGTAGCGTTGGCCAAGCTACTGTGCTCCGCTGTCCACTGGCCCGTACCTGCTGCTGAGAGGCTGCTTGTACATGAGTGTACTTTGTTTGAAGCTGGTGAATAGAGTCTCTGGTAGCAACTAACTGAGGAATGGGCTAAAGGCTGGTCTGGGTGGAGGAGGTACGTAAACCCAAATAACAAGCATAATAACGCCTCTCTTTATTCCCAGCAATATCAGTGCTATACTACATGGCTTTGCTGTGTGTGCGGTGGGCTTAGTGTGTGCTTTCTCTTCCTGTTTGCAGCCTCGCAAGTTTAAGCTAAATTTTGCCACCTATGGGAAACGGCCAGAGGCAGGGTAAGTTCAACTCTGCATCTTGTTGATGCAGTAATTCACCATAAAAGCATTTCTGTGTGCCGAGGGCCAACTATACTCAGCGTATAGGACCTTTTTTTTTTAAAAGGATATGATCATTTTCAAACTCAGCTTAGTTTTATTGGTTGCACAGCAGTTTATTAGTATGAACTTTTTTTTTCTTACCTGAGAGCTTTTTGTGCACTTTTAAAAACTTTCCCCCATATATTTCAACTTTGTCCTTCTACATTTTTACTCGGAAGGACATAATATTTAGCATTTTCCTCACTTAAAATTGCTGCTTTATTTAGTCTCATATTACGTCTTTCCATGAATATTTAAATTCTATTTTTTCCTAATATTTTGTCTTTATTAATATAAAATCACTGCTCTATTTTCAATTTTTACAGTTTTTTTTTCTTGTTTAATCGCATTTTTAGAGTGCAGAGGGCCAATAAAAAACAGCCCCATCACCACACATTGGGCACCCCTGCTTTACAAAAACATCTTGATGAAGCAATTTCAGTAGAAATTGTGTGCGAATTCTGAAATGTAGAATAAATACAGAGGCTCGAACCAGCAACCATATGCAATGCAATGTAACTTTAATTTGTGCATTCATATTTGATGGGAAAGATGTGACGGAACAGATTCTGATTGATAGCCCACTTGTCCTGAATGAGCTGACTGGAAATGGCAGAATTTGAAAGGTTATGGATCAGGGATTGAACCAGCAACCATCGGGTTGGGCCTGAGCCATGTAAAGGAAACAGTTTCAGTAAAAATTAGTAGTATTTGCGTGTGAATTCTGAGCAGAAGCGTACAATAAGTACAGTATCTTAGGAAAATGTTGAACTTTCAACCGTGGGGTTGTCAGACAGACCACCCCAACCACGTGTCGTAACACTCTTTTACTTCCCTCAGGCCCGAGTTCTCAGTCTTTGTGGGCGACCTGTCCTCTGAGGTGGATGACTACCAGCTCCACCAAGCCTTTAAGAAGTTCCCCTCCTGCAAGGGAGCCAAAGTAGTCACCGACCAGTATGGCTACTCCAGGTACGTCAGGTCACAGTTGGATCTTAACAGCAAAGATGGCCGCTCCCTTTGGATGAATGTGAGCATTTGCATAGTTTTACCACCAAGGCTTGCAACAAATACTCATGTGATGTTTGTTTATGGTGTGTAGTAGCTACTGGATAGCAATGCAAAGGACTGTACTCTCTTGAAGCTTGAAGAAATGTGTTGTTGTCTTAATGCTAAAACTATTGTTTTCCCCATATAGGCTAAGCCAGAGCAACTCACAATTCAAGTGATGCTACCTGATGTTAAAAGTAAAAGCACAAGTTTCAGTTCTACCATAATAATACCATCTATATATATTGTTGTCAATATAAGCTGCCATCAAATGCCTACTATGGACTGTGCCGCGGCACGGACGGGAGATCTGACATGTGTTTGCCTGCAGAGGCTACGGCTTTGTCAAGTTTGCCGATGAAAGTGAGCAGAAGGCGGCCATCGAGGAGTGCCAGGGCACGGTGCTCGGCGGGAAAGCACTCAGACTCAGTTTTGCAGTGGCAAAGAGGTACGATGGGGATGATGACCCGCCCCACAGCACTGCAATCCATCTGCGGTGACGGCGCACCTTTGACATGGAACTCCATTTTTCTATTCCTGTGTTTTGCAGCCAAAAGACAAACACCTGGGTGAGCCAGACTCCCAGTTACCAGAGCAATTACAGCCCGTCTCCATCCAGCTACTACGGTGCTGGGGGGCAAGGCTACTACCCTCAGTGGGGCGCTTACGGTCAGTACAGCGGCTACAGCAATGGCAGCTACAACTACAACTACAACTACGCGCCCTACGGGTACCCTCCGCCCAGCCATTTGATGCCGCCCCCTCCCGTGGGGATGCCGCCCACGTCTACTGACGTGACAGGAAGCGTCCAGGTTGGTGAAAGCCACATGGCCCTGAGTGAAAAAGTGATAAGCTAATAAGCGGTAGGGCCCCTCTTAGCAGCAACACGTGTAATCTAGCGTTGGTGATCACTTCCAATGAGTCTCTTCCAATGCTGTGGAGGAATCATTGTCATTCAGGCTTTTCCAGCATGAAGCACCTTTTGTAGGTCATGCCACAGCATCTCAATAGGATGCAGGACTAGGCTGCTCCAAGTCTTCGTTTGTCTTGGTGGACTTTGTAGTGTGTTGTGGATCGTGGTCCTGCTGCACAAGCCAAGTTGCTTTGAGGTCACCTAGAGATGGCCAGACATTCTCCTTCAACAGAATGCATGCTGCTGTTTATCACAGCCCCAGACCATCACACTACCACCACCATATTTGACTCATCCCTTTGTGTAATGGGACACACACCTTCCAAAAAGTTCAACTTTTGAGTATTTTCCCAGAGGGTTTCTGCAAAATTAAAATGAACCTTAGTGTTAATTTCAGTGGTTTTGGTCTTGGAACTCTACCAAGCAGGGCGTTTTAGCCCAGTGTCTTTCTTGTGGTGGAGTCCAGAACACTGACTTTAACTCTAGAAAGTGTTTTCTTGTGACCTCTCTGATGAATTGTGGCTGCACTCTTGGGTCATTTTGGTTGGGAAGGTTCACCACTGTTCCATGTTTTCAACATTTGTGGATAATGGCTCTCACTGTGGTTTGCTGGAGTCCCAAAGCTTTGGAAATGGCTTTATAAGCTTTTACACACTGATAGATCTCAATTCATCTCCGTTGAGGTATGTTTTAACGGGCGGGACAATCACTAGTCGTTGACAAATACTGATATTGGACTGGAGGTGTTGAGGCATCATCACTTACTAGTGAAGCCGGCGAGTGGCTGGTGGATGACAGCCACACACACCATGGTGGTCACATACTTCACCAGGTTCTCTGCGGGCATGACGAGGGTGTCGGCATAGATTTGTTTGATGATCTGAAACATTTTAGTGTGACAATGTTATTGTGCCATGTTTTGGCCATCATCGGGTATTGGTATCATATTGACATATTCTTCATCCATCTTCCTTGTCGATGTAGATATGAAGAGCTTGCAACCAAAAGGCGCTAAATCCATTTTGACTGATTTCGAGAAAATCAATGATTTTTTTTTTTATTAATTTTTTTTTCGGATTTAGCGCCTTTTGGCTGAAATAAATTTGAAGTCACCTTTAACTTCTTCAATGGCATTGTTGTAAAAGAATGTAAGGTGCTTTAATGTGCTATGCTAATAAAATAATTACAACACAGAAGCCATTCTCAACATACAATACACCCCCCCCCCCACCCACACACACACACACACACACACACACACATGCACTCGTTCACCTTCACACATTACAGAAACAAAATTTTATAACCTACCACTAGTACACTGTTGCTGGTAAAATTATGTTAAGATATTATAGCACACAGTAGAGCGACACATGAAAAATAACAATTTGCAGACAATAATACAAATTTTATTAAAAGCAGTGCTCATATTTGACTGCACCATGAAGGTGACTGACAAAAATCATCTCATTGTATGTTTTTTAGTACAAGTAAAATGTTTCTCATGAAAGTTGGAGGTGTCAAGGTAGAGACATGCCTTTTATGGCGTAAAAAAAACTTCCATGTTACAGAATACTGTAAAATCACAATTTGTGTTCTCCTGAATTGCATAACATACTGTAACTATCATACATGTACTCATGTACACAAACAAAACAGGATACGCACTGATACTGGCTTTCTGTATGTGCAGTGCCAATTGTATTCTTCTCTCTGATTGGTCAGATTATCAATAGATGGGAAACTTGGGCCAATCAGAATAAAGAATAAAGAAAGGGATTTAGCTCCTTTTGGTTGAAATCTGAAATGGAAATAGCGCCTTTTGGTTGAAAGCATAAATTTCATATCACTTTTTTTCATATTTTTTAAAATCATCTCAAGACCAAAATATGTGATTTGGATACACATGACAGAGGTCTATTAAACTCATGAAAAACATGCAACTTAGTGAAAATTGGATTTAGCGCCTAAGTTTTGACACAGAATATGTATGTCTAAATAACAGCTGAGGTATTTTCTTGTGTGCACCCCTAATCCCCTATTGCACTTTTGTGTTGACTTTATCATTTGCATAAATATTGTAAATGTTTCCTGTTCAGGAGAGCCATGAAGACACTGGAGACAGAGAGGAGGAGGATGCAGAAGGTAACGCTTCAACGTTAAAGCCGGGACACCGGCTGTCGTGCAGACAATGCCGATACCAATCATGTGTGGTCCAGTCAAATTATTGGCTGTCATGAAAGCATTTTTCACTGAACCTGAAATGTCTTTCCAGCAACAATCCAAGAATGCAACGTGGACCAGTGGAACAAAGACTTTATTCAGCGCAGCGAAGAGCTCTACGACGCCTTGATGGACTGTCACTGGGAACCTCTGGACTCCTATGACTCTCCCATACCCCCTCTGTCGTGATGCATTCTTGCCGTCCTCAATTCCTCCACAGACATGACCCACAATCTTCTGCGACACCCAAGTTATTCAACTCATCATCAAATAGTCACACCTTTATTTTATTGTTTACCATGTTGGTAAGATCCAGAATGGCTGGTAAAATAATGTTCAGCCACAGTGTTTGTGGCTTGTTGACATTGTTAGTCATGTTGACATTAGCTGTAGCCAGCTTGTTAGATTGTATGATGGGGCGGTGTGTCTGATGTAAGGGAATGCGGCTTAGCAGGGCTGCAGTTGCAAGAACCTTCAGGCAGCAGGTACCAAGGAGCACCGTCGTTCTCCGCTTGTGTGATGCATTTCCCAAGTTCCCAGCACCATCTTCCGCTTGGAGTTTTGGCTTTGTATTTTGTATATTTCTTATTTCCAGACGTGTGTGATCAATTAAAAAAGGAAATGTACGAGTCTCCTGGCCTTGGAGTTGAAACGATGATTGGAGAATGACTCGACAATTTTTATTAGGCAGTTGCCATCCACAGTTACGCAGCAATTACTCATACGCTTGCCTGTTTGTAGCCCTAAGGTAGAAGGATATCCGTTTTCATGCAAAAGCTGTACAATGTTTATATTATGTGACTTAACAGGCAGCAGCTGTACCATTACACCACCAAGGACTAACAGGTGAGTGGCTAAACTCTGCCAATTTATTCTCTTATTACTCAGTTCTCTTTTTTTTCTCTCTCCTGCCTCAGGCTGGCTTTGCAGCGATGTGCGATTGGCGAGAACAAAGCGACACCACCTGACTTGGTCCCCACGGTGACGCTTACGTTCTTCACCATAGTGAGATTTTATATGTATTGTAAAGTGGAACCACACACCTTCACAAATCACTATTCACTGCCACAAACGGGGGTGAGGGTGGGGGCTATTACATCTACGATAACACATCTCAGTCACTATGAGTGGGTAATCTACTAAACAGGTGATAATACAGGTCAAATGTGCAGCATATTATTTACCAATGTTCAAAATAATCAATCTGTTCACTCATTCTTTTTTCCTGAAGAGTTGAGATTTCCCATTTTTAGGGGGTTCTTGAATGCACCGTAGCTGTGTGCATTCTACGCCATGACTGATTCCATCTGCTCATCGTTGATTGGTGGTGAGTAGCAATTTTATGCATTTTCCACTTATACATTTTCCTAAATGTGTTTCATAAGAATTGGGGTCATATTTGGGGATTAAACCTTCATTGTGAAGAGAGTGAACTGTAGCAATTGAGAGAAGGAGGCGGTTCTGGAGCTGAATCCAATCTAACTGCAACACTCATTTTTATGGCAAATGCTGATCTGACATCCAGCAAAGATGATGAAGAGTTTTAGGGTCTTTCTTTACAACTCAAGGTTTCTGTCCTCACCTTCTGACACCTCAGGGGTGACAAAGTGCAGCCTGGGGGCCATTTGCAGCACACTCTCAAAATAGAATTGATTGAGAACACACAAAAAAATCAGCAAAATTGGAGGAAATAGGGTTGTGTATTAACGAGAAAGTAAATTTTACGAGAATGTCATTTTATTAGCACAAATGACATAATAATAAGACTTAAGTCATATGAGAAACAAAACACCATTTTGGAAATTTTGCTTGCATAAAGCTATTAGAATGAACTCAGAATTCAGAAAAAATTGGTGCGAAAAAAGTTGAAATGGTTGTAAAATCAAATAAAAGTGTAATTTTACAAGAAAATGGTCAACATCTTAAGAGAAAAGTTGTAACCTATTACAAGAGTAAACTGGTAATATTATAATAAATCAAGTTGAAAAAAACTAAGAAAAAAATGGAAAAGTCAGCAGTTATTTTAGGAGAACAAATTAAAAATGTTAAGAGAAAAAAAATATTTTATGTGAATAAACTAATGTGCTTTTGGGTGAAAATAATGGGGAAAAAAAGAACCAAATGAATAATATGCTTTTTCACCTTGATAAAACATCTTAGCATATGAACTTCTATACAACATATCGAAGTGTAACTTTTCATGATGTGGCCTTTGCTGGAAAACCCTTTGGACACCCCAGGGGGTACGGGTCTTGCCGTCTTACGTAGGACACCAGTGCTTGTGTTCTTCAGGATATTCTAAATGCTTGTGGTGGTTATGAGTAACAAGTAGACCTGTCATGTTAAGGGATAAATCGACTTCCTTGAATCTGTCCATCTGATTTGGATGTAAAATCCTGGAACTAGAAGCTGAAACGTTGTCAAACCCAAGCGTTTTCAGTCTACAGCAGAAATAAAGGTTCACTGGTCCAGTACTTCTGGAGCTTTCTCAAATGAAGTATGAAAGTCTTTCGGTTCGCCAGTTTATATTATGTATGTCTTCCCACGTCAATTCTGGTTCTTGAACAATCCCAGTCCAGGTCCCCCAGGGCAGTACCAGCTGGGACCTTGACAGTACCAACCCTGGTATAATCCCCTCCAGCTCAAGCAGCCTAGAGCGCCTCCTAGCAACTGTGTGGGGAACTGAGGGAAGTACGCAAGGAGACAAAGGAGCAGGAAGAGCCAGAGGCAGAGTAGAAGAACACAGAACAAAAAAAGGATCCGAAGCGGAGCGTCAGAAAAGCCACCCTGGCTGAGATAAGGCCCAAACACTGCCGTTTCTTCAGCAAGCAGCAGACAGCAGAGACAGAGGAGGAAGACGTCCTCCGAAACCTCATATCCTCTCCACAGCATCCCGGCTCGCAGACATTCCGCCTTGCTCTCCCCTTCTCGTAACACCAAGACAGGCTGACTGTTATTGATGTCCGGGCTGCCCACGAGCGGCTCATAGCAGCTTCCTGTAGCGTTTTCCAGAAGGTCCAGAAGTTTGCAGAAGACAAACCACAGTCCACCAGCCGCTCCCAGCCGAGAGAGGTGACGGCATGACAGTGACAGGGATCGGCGGGTGGAGAAGGACAGGAGAAAAACAAAGGAGCCGACCAGGATGCACGTCCAACCCCAACCAGATCGCAAAAACATCCTGAGAGAGCAGGAGAAACCAATGAATAACCCAGAACATTTTTTGATTACAGTGGAACCTCAGTTTGTACATGCCCTGATTGGCGTGTTTTTCTAACCAAAGGTAGACAGGAAACAACCTCACCTGTAGAGGAAGTGGCTTTTCTTGGCAAAGACGCTGTGCTGGGAGACCCACAAACTCAGCACAGGGCCGAACATCACCATGGCCGACAGCAGCAGGTGAAAGTGCCGGCGGAACAACGTGTTGCCCAGCAGGTGGGCAGCCAAGTCCGTCAGGACCACCAGGAGTGTGTTCAGGATCATCTGGACCCAGAACCAAGACTGACTGGGTGAAATGGAACCGATCGGTCTAGAACACCTGATGCAGATCTATCATGAGCAAAACACAAACAAGAGACTCCTTGTTGTGGAACGTAGATCCTGTCGAGTTTCGGAGCTGCTTGGGTTAGCTGCGTCTGTGCGGGACAACACGGACATTCTGGCGGCCGGCTTTTGGCATCTCGGGCTCCAAATATGTTTGCAGTGTCGAATCCAGTTGTGAAGTTCTAAGCTCTGACACGCAGCAGTATAGAATATCTGTCAGGTTGAATTGCCGGAGGAACACAAGCTCCTGTCCGTCTTCTTTGACTTTGAGGCGCGGGTCCAGTCGGGCAGGGTCTGTCACTCTGGAATGCCTGCCCCAAAATCTCCCTGCAGAGCCTGACGGCTTGCAGTCCAAGATCTTCAACGTAAACAAATTCAGAAGTAGAGTGTGGACTTTGTGGTTATTGTTGGTCCGGAAGAAACCTCAAACCAATGACACTGCGTCATTATGTGGCTGTGCAATGTAGCATTGATCTCATCAAGAGGAAAAACGGCAACAACTGGACAGTGGTTAGGGAAGAAGTCATGAATTGAAAGAGTTATATGCAAATAATGCCCAATATCCTGTGTGTGTGTATGTGTATTAATAGCCATAACCTTTGCACAGAACCAGTGAACAGCTGCAGCAGTCCATCTGTGTCACAGATGACACACATTCACACTTGTCCTTAAACACACACCAACATTTATTCTCCTTTTACCAACCCTCACCCACTTACTTTTTGGGGGGAATTGACCGAGCAAGCAAAATCAATAACTAATACAACAGGTATTCATTTGTAAGAATGAGTAATCGAAGGGACAATGATCACCCACTGCAGGACACCATGGACATAGCGTCCGCCATCACTGCCCTTTGTTGCACATTCATCGTTTTCATGGACAGGTTTTCTAGTAGGGCTGCACAGCGGTCGAGTGGTTAGCACGCCGACCTCACAGCTAGGAGACCGGAGTTTAATCCCACCCTCAGCCATTTCTGTATGGTGTTTGCATGTTCTCCCCATGCATGCGTGGGTTTTCTCCGGGTACTCCGGTTTCCAATTCCAGTTGTCCATAGCTATAAATGTGTGAGTGAATGGTTGTTTGTCTATATGTGCCCACCAGTCCATGGTGTACCTCACCTCTCGCCCGAAGACTGAATGAGTTAATGTTTTCTAGGATGTCCAATTTGGAGGCCTTAGGTTCTCCACCCACCGACCCATCCATCCGTCCTCTTCTGCTTTCTGAGGTTGGGTTGCGGGGGCGACAGCCTCAGCAGAGAAGGCCAGAACTCCATCTCTGCTGCGATTTTGTCCACCACCTCCTGGGGTATCCTGAGGCGTTCGGAGAACACATTGAAGAGACTAGGATGTGTCCTACCAGTCGGATGTGCCCTGAACGACTCTCCAGGGAAGCAAATTGGGCGACCAGATGCCCCAGCCCCCTCATCTGGCTCCACTTTAGTGCGGTGGAGCAGTGGTTCTATTCCAAGTTCTTCTCGGATGACAGTACTTCTCACCCCATATCTCCGGGTAAAGCCCAACCACCCCACTTGTGCCTGCAATCTTGTTCGGTTAGCATAGGAATGTAGATTGACTGACTGTTAAATTGAGAGTAGAGTCCACGTCACTGCAGATGCTGCAACAATCTACTTGTCAATCTCACAAAGCATCTTTCCCTCATGAACAAGACTTTAAGTTACTTGAAATCCTCCACTTGGGGCAGGATCTCATTCCCGACCTGGAGATGGCAATGCACCCCTAGGATCCGGTCTGTGCCGTTCACAGATGATGTGGTCCTGATGGCCGTCAGCGTTTGCCGGGGTGAAGATAGAGTTGAGCAGCTTTGGGTTGGGACCGAGATAAAAACATCGCTGATACAAGCGTCTGAAATGAGTTACCTCTGCAGGGTGGCTGGATTCACCGTAAGGGGTAAGGGTGAGGAGCTCAGAGTGGAGGTGCTGCTCCTTCACATCGGGAGGAGCCAGTTGAGGTGGCTTGGGCATCTTGTCCAATTAGCTCCTGGATCCCTCGCTAGTGAGGTGTCCCGGGCATGCATATTCATTGAGAAGGCCCCATGTTAGACCGAGGACTTGCTTGAGGTATTATGTCTCGTAGTAGTCCTGGGAATGCCTTGGTGTCCCCCCAGGTGGAACTGGAAGAGCTGGACAGAGAATGTGAGGTTTTCACTTCCCTACTGAGACTGCTGGACCTGGATAGGTGGATAGATTTGTGCACTGGTGTGAGGACCACAAACTTCACATTAACACCCGTAAAACTGGAAATGCTGTTTAATCCATCAGCGCCTTCACTTCCTGCGGAGACTACGGTTGTTCGGTGTCAGCAAAAACATCATGCAAATTTTTTACAGAACAACAATAGAGTCTATCTTACGATACGGGATCACCAGTTGGTTTGGTAATCTCAACGTCAAATCAAAAACCCAGATTCTCAACCTGGTCAGAGTAGCAGGTAAGATTATGGCAACTCCCCCTCAACCCTCAGGGGTTCAATCAGGCCGCCATCACCCAAGCAAAAAACATCCTCAATGACAGCTCTCACGTTCTGTTCAATGAATACGTATTAAAGCACTCAGGTAGAAGGTATAGGGTTCCGCTATGTAAACACAACCGTTACAAACACTCATTTGTCCCTCTCTCAGTCAAGCTCATAAACGAGCAAATGTGTAATCTGGTCTATATGTGCACTAGCACTTTAAATTGGCATTTTAAATACTGCGCACTTTAACTTACCAGCTTACCAGTTGGTAATTGCACAGCTCAGATGAGTCCCTTTTTGCACATTGATCCCTCTGGGAATGGTTCTGGTGGGTCACCAGTATGGTTCTGGTGTCTTTTATGCTCTTGTTTATGCTTGTTGTATATGGTTTTACTGTGTCTGTCATGTACTTTATGTCTCCGTTGGTTGTATGCAGCTGTACCCTGCCTCTAAACCAAATTTCTCCCAAGGGAGACAAATAAATTGAACTGAACTGAAAAAAAAAACACAATCACTTGCATGGTTGGAGAATAATTTATTTACTTCCAATGAACAGTCATTGTTGATGGGCCGTGAGATTTTAAAATAAATGTCCTGGACGTTGGGGAAAAATATGACAAATATGACATTCAAAAGCGTGAATACCATCCTTTTCCTGGAACAGGCGAGCAGGCTGCCGACTCATAACACCGCAGCTCTATTAAGGAGCCTGTGTGCTGGTGTGGTCACAGCAGCTGTCAGCACTCTAATCTTACCTCTAATACTCCGTAAACCACCGACTGCCAACAGGCAGCTGTCTGCTGAAGCTAAGGGCGTACACGCACTCGGTCCGCAATTGCATTCATCCGAGGGCCAGAATTTTCCTGGGTAGACACTGTTGGGAACGGATGGTATTGTTGAAAAAATATCTAATATATACACATGGGGTGCACTGTGGCCTAGTGGTTAGCTGGTAGGCCACACAGTAGATCTTGGGTTTGAATTTCCATTGGGCATATCTGTGTGGAGTTTGCCTGTTCTCTCCATGGTGCGTGGGTTTTCTCCGGGTATTCCGGCTTCCTCCCACATTCCAAAAACATATATGTTAGGTTAATAATCCATGGGTATGAATATGAATGATTACAGGTACAGCATATGTGCGCCCCCGGTGTTCAATGCCTCCCTCACCAAAGTCAGCTGGGTTAGTTTTAAGTGGCCATGAAGTTGATTGTTTATTCGTACAAAACCCATCCACACAAACAATATGTTATCAATCCAAACGCCTACCTCGCTCACAGTGCGACCAAAAGTAACACAAACAGTAACACGTGGATCATGTGTACCAGACAGACTATGCAGGAAGTCATGTGCTGGTGGACAGGTGACCTCAGACTGTATCTGCCTTGCTGCTATCAGGTAGAAATGCCACTGATTAGAGTGACGACAGATATCAAACAAAAGCTTTATAAATACACACCAGACATGCAGCATTACCGTAATCAAGTGTACAAACGCTCAGTGCAAAAATAATGCATTCTGGGTTTTGCCACTTGAACGGTTCAGGCAATTGGGAGAACCATTTTGTTGTAGTTTTTGGGCTCTCCTGTGTTGAACAAAATTGACAAAAATTCAAGTTTGCGCCTGTATTTGACAATGACACAAAACGACAGCGCCGCAACATTTAAAAAAATGCTAAGGCTTTGGCAAGTCTCTGGCAGGTCCACCGGCTGCTTGGTCCGTGTGCCCGAATACGTGCACCTTGCAGGGCCACGGCAGGTGGCTCCCTCCGCTCTATAGCTCCTGGTAGTAGTGATGTGGTAGTCTTAATGTAAGCACGCCCTCTAGTGTCCGCCACAACCGTCGCTCCGAAATGGAAGGTCGTCTTGAACAGCTGAATGTATGTTAGGACAAATCAAATTGGTGTCATTCCTTTGAAGTATGTCCATCTGTGTTACATTTCATTCATCAGCGCCGAGGAGATACACGGCTGTCGACAGACGAACTGTCAGCTGCCGCTCATACCGCACGTCTCCGCATTAAGCCCTAATAAGCGACGGTCCTTGCCTGAATCGGCTTCTTCAGCCAATCGGCCAGTCAATTAACACCCAACACGGGGTGGCCAAAATGCGGCCAACTATTAATTAGTATATTCTGAAAATATCACTTTACAAGAAAACACCAGCAAAAAAGGAACAAGCAGCAGTAACTTTATGGGAATAAAGTCAAAATATTAAGCAGAAAATGTTGTAACTCATCAAGATTTTTTTTTATTTTGCGATAATGTAATAACCTAATTTTAGTAGCATCAGGATGAAATATTACAGAATATGACTTCTGTTTTTTAAGTCATAGTATTCAGAGTAACTAAGCATAAAATTAGGTTGGGGGAAAAGGTACAGCATGATGGGAATAAAGTCATCATGTTATAAAAGGAACTATGAGAAATTAAACTAGCTGGGGGGGAAAAAACAACAAAAATGGAAAAAGTTGCCGTCATTTTTGTGAGAGTCAAAATATTAAGAGAGAAAAGTTACAATTTGACGAGTAAACTCGTAGCATAGAATGTAAATATAAAATATGTAGTATTATGAAAAACAAACAAAACCAAATAAAGTTGTAACATTTTGAAAATTATGTCATAATATTATGGGAATAAAGTCAAAATACCATGAAAAGAAACATTTGCCCAAAAAATACAATTAAGTTTGTTTCCCATCATTTAACAACTTTCCTATTTTTAAAGCAAACTGTTTCTTCAATATTCGACAATCTCGCAAAAGTATTGCAAGATCTCGTAAAAGTTCTGTGAGATTTTGGAAAAATTAATTTTTTGGTGAGATGATCTAACGGATGTATTGCAAGATATGAGAAAACTTTTCTTTTTTTTTACTCAAAAAATTTTGGTAAGGTGATCTGGCAAAAATCTGTATTTTTTCCCAGAGATGTCAGATGTTTTGTGAAATCTCAAGATAACACAAAGATTCTTTTTTTTTTTAATCTCCCCCCCCCCATGTCCCCTTGGGGGTTCTGTAGGATACAGTATGATAATAACAGCATAAAAATATTCCCTTGTTCCCATTGGCCGGCTCTCGCTCGGAAAAAGAATTTGTAGAAGAGATGACAGACGAACGTGGCAAAGCAAAGATAGAGTATGCGGGTGTCGGGGTGAGTTAGCCATGAGTTATGCAGGAGAAAGTTCCTGGCGCTCTTCCCAAAAAGTCACATTATTGGGACGTGAGAAGTGCAGACAAACAGGCGGAGAGGGCAGCCAAACATCATGAGAGCTGTCACAAGTGATGGAAGTGACGGAGTGTGTGTGTGTGTGTGTGTGTGTGTGTGTGTGTGTGGTGGCCTGGGAAGGCAGGGTCATCAAGAGTTATAAATTTGATCCCAGCTGGTTGCACAGCTGCTTCCTCTTTACCTGGACCGTGTAAGTCTGCTCCACTTTTTCATCATCCATCATGACCAGAGACACCATTTCAAGGTTTAGACATCCAAAGCATTCACCAAACAATCTTTATGTTCTCTCCTGCACTGGCAGCGCTTTGTTTTCAGACACGTCTTGTTGAGTTCCTGGCAGGTAAATTGTAGCATTAATGTTTATTCCCAAATACATTCATCTTTAGCTTCCAATAGTGGATGGATTTTCCCATTCTGATCTTCCTCTTCTATTCCAGTGCAGTCATGGGCGATGCGGAGATGTCCGTTTTCGGGTCGGCCGCCTCCTACCTGCGGAAGTCGGAGAAAGAGCGCATGGAGGCTTCCACTCGTCCTTTTGACATCAAGAAGGAGTGCTTCATCCCCGACCAGGTGGAGGAGTTTGTCAAGGCTTCCATCACCGGCCGAGACGGAGACAGCGTGACTGTGCAGACGCAGCAGGGCAAGGTGAGTGTAGGATTTCTCATAGCTAGGATGCAAAGTAGACCATTCCATATGCATCAAGATACCCAAGTTAGCATAGTATTCAAAGCACAACCAATCCATAGAGTGTACCAACCATACCTTTTGATGCGCTTACATTTGTTGGTCGTATCACAATGTCACTCTTACAGTATTTTCTAATGTAGCACATCAGATCCCCAAAGGTTAGGATTAGAGAGAGAGGGTTACAGTTATGGTGAGAGAAAAGGTGTTAGGGTTTGCGGACGGTTAGGGTTAGAGAGTTGGGGTTAGGGTTCGGGAAGGGTTAAGGTTCGAGGACGGTTAGGATTAGAGAGAGAGAGTTGGAGATTTGGGGGTAGGGTTCGAGGAGGGTTAGGTTTAGAGAGAAAGAGTTAGGGTTCGAGGAGATTTAGGGTTAGAGAGAGAGTTAGAGTTAAGGTTCAGGAAAGTTTAGGGTTCTAGGAGAGTTAGGGTTAGAGAGAGAGGGTTAGGGGGTAGGGTTCGAGAAGGGTTAGGGATAGAGAGAGACAGTTAGAGAGTTGGGGTTAAGGTCCGGGAAGGGTTGGTGTTGGAGAGAGATGGTTAGAGAGGAATTAGGGTTGTGGAAGGGTTAGTGTTAGAGAGAGAGAGTTAGAGAGGATTTAGGGTTGGGGAAGGGTTAGTGTTAGAGAGGAGTTAGGGTTGGGGAAGGGTTAGTGTTAGAGAGAGAGAGTTAGAGAGGATTTAGGGTTGGGGAAGGGTTATTGTTAGAGAGAGAGAGTTAGAGAGGATTTAGGGTTGGGGAAGGGTTATTGTTAGAGAGAGAGAGTTAGAGAGGATTTAGGGTTGGGGAAGGGTTATTGTTAGAGAGAGAGAGTTAGAGCGTTAGGGGTAAGGTCCGGGAAGGTCAGCGTTAGAGAGAGAGAGGCTTAGTGTTGGAGAGTTGGGGTTAAGGTTCGGGAAGGGTTAGTGTTAGAGAGAGAGGGTTAGAGAGGAGTTAGGGTTCAGGAAGGGTTAGTGTTAGAGAGTTGGGGTTATGGTTCGGGAAGGGTTAGTGTTAGAGAGAGAGGGTTAGAGAGGAGTTAGGGTTGGGGAAGGGTTAGTGTTAGAGAGAGAGAGAGTTAGAGCGTTAGAGGTATGGTCCGGGGAGGGTTACTGTTAGAGAGGAGTTAGGGTTGGGGAAGGGTTTGTGTTAGAGAGAGAGAGTTAGAGCCTTAGGGGTAAGGTCCGGGAAGGATTAGTGTTAGAGAGGAGTAGGGTTGGGGAAGGGTTAGTGTTAGAGAGAGAGGGGGTTAGGGTTCGAGGAGAGTTAGAAAGAGAGGGTTACGGTTAAAGGCTTAAGTTTTGGGTAAATTTGTAAATAACTTCATCAAATGTCATGTAAAGGCAATGGCTCAGGGGGTAGAGCAGGTCGTTCAGGTCATCCTTGCTTGTTCCACCTTGGTACTGTTGTTGTGTCCCTGGGCAAGGCACTTCACCTCCATTCCCATACTGATATATGAATGGGAATTATGTGGTGGTGGTTGCAGAGGCCTTGGAGACAATTGGCAGCCATGTTTCCATCATTTGGAAAACAAACACATATGATGGTTACATGCAAAGCTGCATTTGTGTTCCATAGACTGTGACCGTCAAAGAATCCCAGGTTCTACAACAGAATCCTCCAAAATTTGACAAGATCGAGGACATGGCAATGTTGACGTTCCTCCATGAGCCTGCCGTGCTGTTTAACCTCAAAGAGCGTTATGCAGCGTGGATGATCTACGTGAGTAAACACATACCAAGCACACAAAACACGTGTGTGTGAAATATACCTATGTAATATATTCCCAAAGAAAAGCAGTGAGGGCCACTCTTAGGACTTTGGTGTGCTTCTCAGACCTACTCTGGGCTTTTCTGTGTCACGGTCAACCCCTACAAGTGGCTCCCGGTTTACGACAAGGAGGTGGTGGTGGCCTACAGGGGAAAGAAGAGGAGTGAAGCTCCTCCTCACATCTTCTCCATCTCTGACAACGCCTACCAGTACATGCTGGCAGGTACCAAAATACTCCAAAAATATATCTACAGCCTCCCTTCGTTTATGGTGGTCAATTGATTCCAGTACTGACTGTGATAAGTGAATTTTACCATTCAATTAGTAGCATTCCTTATTTATAAAAGGAATATTTTGGTAGTTGGAGAATAGAAAACCTGTTTACTGTGCTCTACTAGATTTTTGTAATGTTATTAGAGCTGTCTAGACATGAAATAACACCCCTAAAGTTACATCTACACTCCTATTACCCAATATAGTAGAAATATAGCCCATAGAGACATAATACAAGAAAAACGACATATTAGACATAGAAAGGTTTAGGTATTTAGGTTTACAACCTAAATACATTTTTTAAAGATTATAGAGCCCTTTAGACATTAAATAACACCCCTATAGTCACCTTTGCACTCCGATGACCCAGTATAGTACTTAATAGGAAAAAATACGACATAAAAGAATCATGCTCTGTGTGGCTATAAATGTGTTCCCTGCTTCCCTTGCCCAACATTACAGTGACATTACTGACACCTAGCGACCAGTGTAGAACACTTCATCCTAACATTACAGTGACATTACTGACCCCTAGCGACCAGTGTAGAATACTACATCCTAACATTACAGTGACATTACTGACCCCTAGCGAGGAGTGTAGAATACTACATCCTAATATTACTGACACCTAGTGACCAGTGTAGAATACTACATCCTAAAATTACTGACACCTAGCGACCAGTGTAGAATACTACATCCTAACATTACAGTGACATTACTGACCCCTAGCGAGGAGTGTAGAATACTACATCCTAACATTACTGACACCTAGTGACCAGTGTAGAATACTACATCCTAAAATTACTGACACCTAGCGACCAGTGTAGAATACTACATCCTAACATTACAGTGACATTACTGACCCCTAGCGACCAGTGTAGAATACTACATCCTAACATTACAGTAACATTACTGACACCTAGTGACCAGTGTATTATGTTATTTTGTAATTTTGAGTGCAGGTGTATATTTAAAATTAAAACAAATGGACACTAACGCAAACATACTTGTTTTTTAGATCGTGAAAACCAGTCAATTTTGATCACGTGAGTACAGCAAACATTATTGTCATTATTTCATTCCAATGCAAAAGCTACATATACAATTCTGCAATGAAAATTTACCGTCATTTCTACTGCTACGAGTCAGTAGGGAACAGTAGCACTTTTTTTTGGCAGGAGAAAATCATGAGCTATCTGTGCACAAAATCACACATCATTATTTATTTATATATATATATCAATATACAAACACGTACCAATATGACTTTAAAATAGAAGAAAAAGACATATTAAAGTTTCAACATAATGCATTGGGTGTGAGCAATACATATATTGAGATGCTGCAGTGATGTCAGCCTCCCCTTTGTGTTTGGGCTCCAGGTTCTCTGGCTTCCTCTGGTGGACAGAGGCAGCACTGCAGCGCCATTTTCTATGCTCCTCCAATGAAATTTTTTATTCTCAAACAAAATGCATTACTGGAAAACTTTCAAATGTTATTTTTTTTGTCAGGTGAAACTGTGAGTCAGGCTGTTATATTGAGTTATGACCTACAATTTCTGATGGGTTGACAAGGGAAGGACGCAAAACCCTAACAGGAACATGATGGCTTTATTGAGTAGCTCTGATCGGAACTGTCATTATGAATTGTCGTTATGTTTGCAAAATACGCACACAATTTCCACAACACACGTAACATTCATCAACTAGAGGAAGTGGGGAACTCTCATGCCAATCATTACCTTTTGTGTCCCCCGCCATCACCATCATGCTGTCCCAGCTATGCTGTGCTATAATGTGCATTGTACGACTTTGCCATCGCAGCGGAGAATCCGGTGCAGGAAAGACTGTCAACACAAAGCGTGTCATCCAGTACTTTGCAAGCATTGCGGCGGGGGGCGGCAAGAAAGACGCCAACGCCAAAGACAAGGTAGACGGCTTGTGATGTCTTTTAGTCATAACAGATAACACGGGTGCAGATATTCATTTGCAGTCCAGCGAATTCTTTAAAACATCAAGTGCCTGCAACCATGTAGATGATGTTACACTTGTACTTTATTCAAATTATTAGATTCAATTATTATTATGAATAATAGAAAGTCAAGTTTATATAATAAATATACATTACAATAAATATTCAATTATATTTTTAAATTATAAATTAATAACATAATTATAAAATAATAATAGATAAAATGCTATTATGTTAATGTTAGCATGGTAACAATGCAAACACATTAAAATTAGCATGCTAACACCTAACATAAAAGTGGTAGGTCTTTATATAAGTACCCAGCAATGAAAATTACTCAAAATTATACTGTGCTGTTAACATGCTAGCAATGCTAACATTTTTATATGTGTCTATATATGCAATTGACTAAAATGCTACTATACTACTTAACATGCTAGCAATGTTCACATGCTAACGTGAGCATGCTAACATCTAGAATGATAGTGCTAAGCGTTTATGTGTTTACATATGACACATGAACAAATGTTTCTCTTTTAAAAAAAAAACGTTAACGGCGGTCACCTCAACTCATGCCTCCCTGAAACTGTGGCGCCCCCTAGCGGAGGCACAGCTCACATCTTGTTTGCTAATCCAGCACCCACAATGTTGCTGTCCATCAGGGTACCCTGGAGGATCAAATCATCCAAGCTAACCCCGCTTTAGAGGCTTTCGGGAATGCCAAAACAATCCGGAACGACAACTCCTCTCGATTTGTAAGTCTCCTTCTGTGATGTTATGAGGGTGAAGGATTGTTTATCCTTTATTTGTCTTCACAACTTCTTAGGGTAAATTCATCCGAATTCACTTTGATACGAGAGGAAAGTTGGCCTCTGCTGATATTGAAACGTGTAAGACCGAAGAACACAACACAAATGGTCTTCTGGTGTGGTCTCGACTTGACTTAAGGGGTCTTTATGTTCTCAATGTTGTCAGACCTTCTGGAAAAGTCTCGTGTGATCTTCCAGCTTAAGGCTGAGAGAGATTACCACATTTTCTACCAGATTCTGTCCAACAAGAAGCCGGAAATTCTAGGTGAGTTTTGTGTTTGAACACCGAGCTGAGAGTGGCTCAGTTTTTTGTTTTCTCGTCATGTGGACGTCCCCGTGTCTCCGACTGTGTCTTTCCTGTCCAGAGATGCTGCTGATCACAAACAATCCCTACGACTACGCCTTCATCTCTCAGGGGGAAACACAAGTCGCCTCCATTGACGATGCCGATGAACTGATGGCCACCGATGTAAGGCGCTTACGATTGTTAGAAATGATGCCGCTACCGATGCTCTTCCTGTTTCACTGTAACGGGCCATTTCAGTATCTATATCAATGATCTGCAGGGGGGCCGCCAACCTGTCCGTCTTTCATACTTTCTTGGTCAATCCCGACAACGTTAGAACAAATAAGTACATTATTTGCATTTAATTTAATATGTAATATGCGGCACGGCGGTCGTGTGGTTAGCACGCAGACCTCACAGCTAGGAGACCAGGGTTCAATTCCACCCTCGGCCATCTCTGTGTGGAGTTTGCATGTTCTCCCCGTGCATGCGTGGGTTTTCTCCGGGTACTCCGGTTTCCTCCCACATTCCAAAAACATGCTAGGTTAATTGGCCACTCCAAATTGTCCATAGGTATGAATGTGAGTGTGAATGGTTGTTTGTCTATATGTGCCCTGTGATTGGCTGGCCACCAGTCCAGGGTGTACCCTGCCTCTCGCCCGAAGACAGCTGGGATAGGCTCCAGCACCCCCTCGACCTTCGTGAGGAAAAGCGGTAGAAAATGAATGAATGAATTTAATATGTAACATAAAGTCAAAATATTAATTCATTTTCTATGGCTTATCCTCACGAGGGTCGCGGGGGTGCTGGAGCCTATCCCAGCTGTCTTCGGGCGAGAGGCAGGGTACACCCTGGACTGATCGCCAGCCAAGTCAAAATATTATGAAAATAAATTCATAATTATGAGAAGAACATTTACAAGAAGAAAGTTGAAATAGTTGGCAAAAAGCATAAAAATCAGATGAAGAAAAGACAACAAAAAACAGCAGAAAGAGTATTTTAAGTAATTTTAAGAGAATAAAGCCAAAATATTCATAGAAAAAAGTCACTATTTTTACAAGAATAATGAGAGAAATTATTGTCATTTTAGTAGGGAAAAAAACCCAAAATAAAGTCATAATTTTTGTTAAATTTGTTTGGGGCAAGTTTGGAATAAAGTAAAAAAAAACTGTGTGAAGCCTTTTTTTTTTAAGTTAAAAAAGCAATTAGAAGCAATTTTGTTACAAATTAATTTTTTAAGGGAAAAGAAACAAGTACTAAAGTTACTAATAAGAATATGCAGGATATGGCACCTCCATCCACATAATAAGAGTCCCATCCCCTCTTGACAGAGCGCTTTTGATGTGCTGGGCTTCACCCAAGAGGAAAAGAACTCTGTGTACAAGCTGACAGGCGCCATCATGCACTACGGGAATATGAAGTTCAAGCAGAAGCAGCGGGAAGAGCAGGCAGAAGCTGATGGCACTGAAGGTTAGAACAACTGATTGTCACGTGAGCTCAGCAGGACACGCTGGAAGGAGGCCACAGAGTTTGCTTGTCTTCTTCAGATGCTGACAAAGCCGCTTATCTGATGGGCCTCAACTCTGCCGACCTCATCAAGGGTCTCTGTCATCCAAGAGTCAAAGTGGGGAACGAGTGGGTCACCAAGGGACAAAATGTCGCCCAGGTAAGAAATAGCAGCATTCTAGGATCATTCTGTCCATCCATCCATTTTCCTCCGCTTATCCGGGTCCGGTTGCTGGGGCAGCAGTTTCAGTAGGGAAGCCCAGACTTCCCGGTCCCCAGTCACCTCCTCCAGCTCCACCGGGAGGACACCAAGGAGGTGTCAATAGATGGTGAGGTCGATCGATGGAACGGCACAGCGTCTGCAGTAATGCAGTCGCTTCCCTACGGCTTCCCTACTACTTCCCTACGGCGTCCCTACTACTTCCCTACGGCTTCCCTACTACTTCCCTACGACTTCCCTACGGCTTCCCTACTACTTTCCTACAGCTTCCCTACTACTTTCCTACAGCTTCCCTACTACTTTCCTACTGCTTCCCTACGGCTTCCCTACTACTTTCCTACTGCTTCCCTACGGCTTCCCTACTACTTCCCTGCTACTTCCCTGCGGCTTCCCTACTACTTCCCTGCGGCTTCCCTACTACTTCCCTACGGCTTCCCTACTACTTCCCAACTATTTTCCTACGGCTTCCCTACGGCTTCCCTACTACTTTCCTACAGCTTCCCTACTACTTTCCTACTGCTTCCCTACTACTTCCCTACGGCTTCCCTGCTACTTCCCTGCTACTTCCCTGCGGCTTCCCTACTACTTCCCAACTACTTCCCTACGGCTTCCCTACTACTTTCCTACGGCTTCCCTACGGCTTCCCTACGGCTTCCCTACTACTTCCCTACTGATTGCTGCCCCTGTGACCCGGACCCGGATAAGCGGAGGAGAATGGAATTGGAATTATCAATGAAATGTCTACTATTCTTCATGCTGCACTATGGGATACACGACTTTCAAAAATGGTTCCGTGATCCATTAGGTGAATTTGCATAAAGCATCACCGACACCAACTGGAATTGAACTGCTGGTTGGCGAATATTGTTTGTGTCTTGTAGGTGAACTACGCTGTCGGAGCGCTCTCCAAGGCTGTTTATGAGAAGATGTTCCTATGGATGGTGGTCCGGATCAACCAGTCACTGGAGACCAAGCAGCCTCGCCAGTACTTCATTGGCGTACTGGACATCGCTGGGTTTGAGATCTTTGACGTGAGCTCTGCGGAGGCTTTGTAGGCCAACACGATACGTGAAGGTCAACCTGCTAGCTAACTTAGTCTGCTTTGTTTTCCAGTTCAACACCTTTGAGCAGCTGTGCATCAACTTCACCAATGAAAAGCTGCAACAGTTTTTCAACCATCACATGTTTGTGCTGGAGCAGGAAGAGTACAAGAAAGAGGGCATTGAGTGGACTTTCATAGATTTTGGTATGGACTTGCAGGCGTGTATTGACCTGATTGAAAAGGTGAGAAGGTCTTTTGCGAGAGGCTATCATTGAATTCCAATAACTCATATGTTGTTCTCCTCAGCCCATGGGTATCATGTCCATCCTTGAAGAGGAGTGCATGTTCCCCAAAGCCAGTGATGCCACCTTCAAAGCTAAGCTCTACGACAACCACCTGGGGAAATCCAGCAACTTCCAGAAGCCCAGAATTGTCAAAGGGAAACCGGAGGCCCATTTTGCCCTGATGCACTACGCCGGAACCGTTGACTACAACATCAGCAACTGGCTGGTGAAGAACAAGGACCCTCTGAACGAGACTGTGGTTGGTCTTTACCAGAAGTCTACCATGAAATTATTGGCGCTCCTCTTTGCTAATTACGCTGGGGCAGATTCAGGTATGGTAAAGTAAAATTAGCATCATTTCCGGTGTATAAGCTGCACCAACGAAATGGAGAGGGAAAAAAAGATTTGTATGTAAGCTGTAGGTCTTCCTGGTCTAGCAAGGCATGCTGGGAAGACTTCCTGTTATGTACATACCGTATTTTCTGGACTATAAGTCGCTCCGGAGTATAAGTCGCACAAGGCCAAAAATGCATAATTAGGTAGAAAAAAACCCATACATAATTTGCATTTTTTTGCGGGTAATTTATTTTCCAAACTACTTGACCAAAACATTACGTCCTCTTGGAAGGCAAGATGACGGCGGCATTTGTGCTCTGTTCTTCTGAGTTGTTTTTGTAAGCTATCTTCTACTGTTTAAATATTGGATTGTTAAGGAGTAGGAGATATTGGTGTGAAAGTCCACAGTGCCCTCTTGTGGCTGTCTGTGAAATGATATATATTTTTATTTATAAGTCGCTCTGGAGTATAAGTCGCAGGAACAGCCAACCTATGAAAAAAAAGTGCGACTTATAGTACGGAAAATACGGTAGTTACAGTTTCAGTTTACAGTGTTGAAATTCCCACCCAGATGTGCCCTGGAATTCCTGCGTTTTCGTTTGATCGGAATAATATAATATAATATAATCGAGTTGGTCTCAAGTATGAAATATAGCCTGAGAAAGTACTAGATGGTCTCCCTAACAATCAGACTTTGCTAATCAAGGAGAAAGACCTTGCTCTGTACCTTTTATGGAGATGCAAGGAACCACTCCATCTCTTCATCCAACTGGGCACGGATACGTCCCGCATAACAACAGCTCCTCCTATGGGATAATCCTCCTGGCAATTCCAGGACACCTGACCATAAAACTAAGCTATGCGGCCATCACACCCTGCTAAGGAGTTTTCAGCAGGTGTCTCAAACTCAATTTACTTGGGGGCCACTGGAGCTAGGTTCTGGGCGAGACTGGGCCGCCTCAGGTTTTCAAACCCCCCCCCCAAAAAACGCATTTATTAAAAACAGAAAAATGAATAAACTTTGCTTTAGTTTCGATTTTCTACAATAAAAGCTCTGATAAAACATTCCACTGTTCTCAAATATCTTAATTTTTATTTTTCTGCACAAAATAAGAAAAATAAATAAACAAATAGCCAAAAACTTACCACTTCCACACAGATAGGGAGGATAACTATTAACAGTTATTTAACATTTAACATGAACATTAATCAAACGTAATCATTTTTTCTGGGTACATGATACCATACAGCATCTATATCAAACTTGCGCGGGCCGCACTAACATTAAACTTTCATATCAAGGCGGGGGCCTCAAACTAATGTCCTGCGGGCCATATTTGGCCCACGGGCCGCACGTTTGAGACCCCTGATTTACAGTATAACTAAGCTACATGGTGATGTTTACTAAGCAAATTTATCATTTACTTTTCACATAAAGCTTTTTCATTCCATTATATGTGTCCTGTGATTGGCTGGCCACCAGTCCAGGGTGTACCCCGCCTCTCGCCCGAAGACAGCTGGGATAGGCTCCAGCATGCCCGCGACCCTCGTGAGGATAAGCGGTATAGAAATGCACACTCATAGCCGGTCATGTGACTTTTTTTTTTTCTTTTGTGACACCGTGAGTCACACTCGCATTTCCAGTGCGTTCCTTGTAGTTGGTGATGGGTTCCTGCCAAATAAAGAGCTACGTCTTCCCATGAGTTGATGTCACAAGGTTAGGACATGGCTATAAATTAGCTGCACCGCTTTATAAGCTGTTGTGTTTGAAATTTAAGAAAAAAGTGGCTTATACATCGGAAATGACAGTCGTTAAGCGAATTTGTCAACTTCCAAGATGGCTTCATGACGTTTGTTTTGAGCAGCTATGAGTGAAGGCAGTGAAGGCAAGAAGGAGAAGAAAAGGAAGGGTTCATCTTTCCAGACGGTGTCAGCCCTTCATCGGGTACTTTTTCTGATGATTTAGTGGTTGTGGCTTCATCGTTTTGGGTGGAATGTAACTCTTCTTCATTCACCTTGACAGGAGAACCTGAACAAGCTGATGACCAACCTGAGGTCCACTCACCCCCACTTTGTACGCTGCATCATCCCCAACGAGACCAAGACTCCCGGGGCCATGGAGAACCCTCTGGTGATGCACCAGCTGCGTTGTAACGGCGTGCTGGAAGGCATCAGGATCTGCAGGAAGGGCTTCCCCAACCGGATCCTCTACGGAGATTTTAAACAGAGGTACCACAGTCGTCTTTAATTGTTCGTCAGTGTGAATGTGAGATGCCTCTCACCCGAAGACGGCTGGGATAGGCTCTAGCACCCCCGCAATGAATGAATGAATTTACAAATGTATTTTTTTAAACTCATTGCACCTGAAAGCTTCCTGTGGCCTGCTTCCACCCCACCGGTGGTGGGGGACCCCTGGTGTACAAATATCTATAAACTGTTTGCGTTATTAGCGCATAACCATTCTAAACCATTCATAACCATCTAATACTTCCTGCCTGCAACACACTTTCCTCTTCTGTGCTAATTTCCCCAGGAACTGAATTTGTCAACTCTATTCAAGAAACAAAACTTATTGTGTGGAAATATGGGCTAATAACTATAAAAGCAATCTTCACTCGCTAAATGTACTGCAAAAAAGGTCAGTAAGGATAATTCATAATGCCGCCTACAGAGAACATACTAACTCCTGATTTCTAAAATCACAAATACTTCAACTTGCTGACATAGTTCATCTTCAAACAGCTAAAATAATGCATAAGGCTAAAAATAACTAATTAGCTGAAAGTGTCATCCAATACTTCTCTACAAGAGAGGAGAAATATGATCTCAGGGAAGAAGTACATTTGAAACACTTCTATGCTAGGACTACGTTAAAAAGCCATAGCATTTCAGTATGTGGAATCAAACTATGGAATGGATTGAGTAAGGACCTCAAACAATGCACAACGATGAGCCAATTCAAGAAACAATACAAGCAGTTGATGTTTGCTAAATACAAGGATGAAGAGTCTTGAACCAGTCATGATGTGCTATATATATCACTATATTGACACTTACTATGGTACCCATTATGTCATTGGATGCTCATATCACCTCCTACTTTGGTATGTGACAAAAAATAAATATAAAAAACTTAAAGTAAACTGTATTAGGAAAGCAGGAAGTGAACAAACACCTGACAAAAATAAATATAAAAAACTTAAACTTAAACTAAACTATATTAGGAAAGCAGGAAGTGAACAAACACCTTTCAACAGCTAGAACACCTTTCAACTCATCAGGGGTTGCCAAACTTTCCATCGCCATCCACCAGGCCATCTTTGCCGCTTTACCGGCCAATAGCAAACATATTGAGACAAACATTTAGCCCATTAGCCTCGTCACCCTCCAGGCTCCCGAAACCAGGGGGTGCCGGGGCACGCCACAGCCACGATGACCCCCCCTACTCAAGCTTCGCTCACAGAGCCACAAAAGCAGATTAGGCTGCAGAAAAAGTTCTAATGTTAAGGAAAATGAAGTGGAAATATTTGGGGAATAAAGTCCTAATGTCCAGAAGAAAATGTACAAGAAGAAAGTTAGTTTGTTTACTTTAAAAAATGTCAACACTATGCTAGTAAAATGATGTTTTTGTTCCTCGTGATATTCACCTTGTGGTCTTTCACCTGGTCATATCACCTCGTACTTCGGTACATGATTAAAAAAAAAAACTTAAACTATATTAGGAAAGCAGGAAGTGAACAAATGTAACAGTTTTGTAAAAGTACCAGATGGAGGGGTAGGATTTAATAAGCTTTGCTTCTTCCTACTCCTTTTGGACATGTGGAACTGTGAACTGATTATGGGATGCACTCAATTGTAATCTGATGCATGTTCAAATGAAATAAAACCATTACCACTACCAAACTTCCATTTTTCCCTCAACCGCTAAGCCTGCTGGGTAACGTAGTACACATGCACATGAACTAACAATTAACATCAAGGAAAACGTAAGAATCCATTAAAATTGAAAGTGAAATTGCTGCTCACTCCACACAGAGATGCTCAATGAAGATACAAACACAGATTTTCCTGATCTTCTGACTGTGTGGCCGACATGCTAACCACTAGTCCACCGTCCAGCCAGTCGTGAATACTTCTGAAGTAATAAAACAGACCTGACTTGCTTTGAAGGTATCGCATTTTGAATCCTGCTGCCATCCCCGAGGGACAGTTTATTGACAGCAGGAAGGGAGCTGAGAAGCTCCTTGGATCTCTGGATATTGACCACAACCAGTACAAGTTTGGTCACACCAAGGTATCATTTGGAGATGTTCTCAGTGAAGCATGAAAGATCGCTCTAATGAATGAATGATTTTTGTTGCCAGGTGTTCTTCAAAGCGGGACTGTTGGGTCTCCTTGAGGAAATGAGAGATGAGCGTCTCTCCAAGATAATCACTGCCATTCAGGCTCGATCTCGAGGTCTTTTGTCTCGTATTGAGTATCAGAAGATGGTGGAACGCAGGTATATTTCTTTCCTCATTTTGGTATTACAATGTGATGTCATTTCTGGTTTTCTTCCAACCTTTCAGAGATGCGCTCTTGGTCATCCAGTGGAACATCCGCTCATTCATGGGGGTCAAGAACTGGCCCTGGATGAAGCTGTTCTTCAAGATCAAACCTCTCCTGAGGTCGGCTGAAGCGGAGAAGGAGATGGCCAACATGAAGGAAGAATTCCTGAAGTTGAAAGAAGCGTATGCAAAGTCTGAAGCACGTCGGAAGGAACTAGAAGAGAAGATGGTCTCTCTTCTCCAAGAGAAGAATGACCTGCAGCTCCAAGTTCAGGCTGTGAGTGTGATTTTGCAACTTTTAGCAAGCGCTGAAGAGCACTCAAGAACAAAGGAGCCGTGTTGCCCCAACTTCTTTATTAGTTTGTTTTTATTGCACTCGGTAGCCTCTCATCACTGGGGCAAAAAGTGAGAATGACTGACAGGAGGGTTCACTCACTGGTTCATTCTGCTATAGAACCAACACGCCCAAATGCTGAGACAGATGGTAGAGAGCAAGGAGAAAAAAAAAAACCAAACACACATGCACATGCCGTCACGTTCCTTTTTATTTATAGTGACTTTAATTGATTTATTGATTATCATGACCAAGAGGGATGCACAAGGTGACCTCTTCTTTATTGAATAGGGAGTTCACAGAGAGATTGAGATTCATTCTGATTAATTGTTCAATATAATTCCCCCTTTTTTGGGGGGGTCCCCAAACCCCCAAAACAGAAAAACATTTTCTATCCCTTTTCTATCCCTGTGTACCTGTGTGAAGAGACTATACAAGTACACACTGTACATTTTATTGGTAATGGTAATGGTTTTATTTCATTTGAACATGCGTCAGATTACAATTGAATGCATCCCATAATCAGTTCCCAGTTCCACATGTCCAAAAGGAGTAGGAAGAAGCAAAGCTTATTAAATCCTACCCCTCCATCTGGTACTTTTATAATCAGTAACTGCTACATTTGTTCACTTCCTGCTTTCCATAATACAGTTCAAGGTTTTGTTTTTTTTTTCTTTAATAATGCACTTTGTACCAAAGTAGGAGGTGATATGAGCCTCCAATGCCATAATGGGTACCATAGTAAGTGTCAATATAGTGATATATATAGCACATCATGACTGGTTCAAGACTCTTCATCCTTGTATTTAGCAAACATCAACTGCTTGTATTGTTTCTTGAATTGGCTCATCGTTGTGCATTGTTTGAGGTCCTTACTCAATCCATTCCATAGTTTGATTCCACATACTGAAATGCTATGGCTTTTTAACGTAGTCCTAGCATAGAAGTGTTTCAAATGTACTTCTTCCCTGAGATCATATTTCTCCTCTCTTGTAGAGAAGTATTGGATGACATTTTTAGCTAATTGGTTATTTTTAGCCCTATGCATTATTTTAGCTGTTTGAAGATGAACTATATCAGCAAGTTGAAGTATTTGTCATTTTAGAAATAAGGAGTTAGTATGTTCTCTGTAGGCGGCATTATGAATTCTCCTTACTGACATTTTTTTGCAGTACATTTAGCGAGTGAAGATTGCTTTTATAGTTATTAGCCCATATTTCCACACAATAAGTTTCTTGAATCGAGTTGACAAATTCAGTTTCTGGGGGAAATTAGCACAGAAGAGGAAAGTGTGTTTCATTCTGGAGCAAAGCAATGAAACTTTAAAGTGAATTAAAAAAAAACAGGGTATAGAAGTTGTATATAATTCACTTTTGCATCTCACAGCAGCAGCAAAGTGGAAAACCTCAAGACTTGAGGCACAAAACATGATGTGCTATAAATTCAGTCTCCATAAAATACTGTAGATAGATTGCTATGAGTGCGACGGCTAATGGCGCCTGGTCATTTTGGTAGGAACAAGACAATCTGTGTGACGCTGAAGAAAGGTGCGAGGGGCTGATCAAAAACAAAATCCAGCTGGAGGCAAAAGCCAAAGAGCTGACGGAAAGACTGGAGGACGAGGAGGAGATGAATGCCGAGTTAATGGCGAAGAAGAGGAAGCTGGAGGATGAATGTGCGGAGCTGAAGAAGGACATCGATGACCTGGAGTTAACGCTTGCTAAAGTGGAGAAGGAGAAGCACGCCACTGAGAACAAGGTAGGACAAGTACCTGCTTGGGGCTACCACACCATCAGTTCTCTTGTGTCAAAGCCACAATTCGTCGTCTTTCAGGTGAAGAACCTGGTTGAGGAAATGGCAGCTTTGGAAGAAATCATTGCCAAGCTGACCAAGGAGAAGAAAGCCTTGCAAGAAGCTCATCAGCAAACCCTGGATGACCTTCAGAGTGAAGAAGACAAAGTCAACACCCTGACCAAGGCCAAGTCTAAACTGGAGCAGCAAGTGGATGATGTATGGATGAATTCCACACTTTCAGTTAGGGATGCTCCCATCAGGGTTTTACGCTGCCCATTCCCATAACCATTATCCATGAGCGAAATCAGCTAGTAAACAGTAAACAATATTCCATGATAGCGACAAGGCTGTAAAACATTATTTTTATATTATATGTATGTTTACTGTGGATGGCGACAAAATACAACATGAATCAGTCTATAAAGATGCTTTATGCTCATTAAGAAGCCGCTTTAAAAGAATAATTGGAGGACAAGCAACTCCAGAGTCACAAACATCCTCTCCCTGGAGCTAGGGTCTGGGCAAGGCTGGGCCGCGTCAGGTTTTCCAAAAAAAACCCAAAAAAACCCGCATTTATTAAAAACAGAAAAATATACAAACTTTTTCAGTGCTTTGGTTCCGATTTTCTACAAGAAAAGCTCTGATAAAACATTCCACTGTTCTCAAATATCTTACTTTTTATTTTTCTGCACAAAATAAGATGAAAAATAAATAAACAAATCAAGAATAAAGAAAATCAATCAATCAGTAATAAATAAATATAATAATAATAATAAAACGGCAAATAATAAAAACTTAAGAAACCACATATAGTTGGTGGGTAGACAAATTATTTTTTTCAGATTAAAATGAACAAAGCATTATTAGAGCCCTGTAGACATGACAAAACACGACTATAGTCACATTTATACTCTTTTTATTTACAACATATTGCGCAACTGCAGGGTCTTGAGACACATGCTAACTCGCAAACTAGAGCGCTAGCGACCTAAACGGTAGCCTTCAAGTTATTTCCTTTAAACTTAAATAGCCAAAAACTTACCACTTCCACACGGATAGGGAGGATAACTATTAACAGTTATTTAACCTTTAACATGAACATCAAACATGGGTACATGATACCATACAGCATCCATATCAAACTTGCGCGGGCCGCACTAACATGAAACTTTCATATCAAGGCGGGGGGCCTCAAACTAGTGTTTGAGACCCCTGGTTTAGCGACTGAAATGAGGCTCAGCGAGCTCATCATGACTCATGGCGCCATGCAGATTGCTGCATGCTGCAATAGTGCGAGCCACAGGTGATCGGCGTCGCAAGGCATTGATGGGCATCTGCCAATCATGTGATTTTTCCATGGAAATTAGCAATCCTGATCAGTGGCCAAATGATCGGAGCACTCCTACTTTCAATACAGACATTTTAGTAGCTATGCTAATGAATAATGTTCTTTTACAAATAAAAGCTTGAAGGGTCGCTGGAACAAGAGAAGAAGGTTCGAATGGACCTTGAGAGAGCAAAGAGAAAGCTGGAGGGAGACTTAAAGTTGACCCAAGAAACGGTCATGGATCTGGAGAACGACAAGCAGCAGCTGGAGGAACGTTTGAAAAAGTAGATCCATTATCCATCCATTGATCTTTTGGATAAGTCCCTTGTCGCTATTGTCCTTCTATTGGAATGAAGAGGATCTTTCTTTTCCAGGAAAGACTTTGAAATGAGCCAGCTCAATGGCAAAATTGAAGATGAGCAAGCCGTGATCATACAGCTTCAGAAGAAGCTGAAGGAGCTTCAGGTAAAAATACTTCGCTTCAAACTGCTGACATTTGCTTTGAATGAAGGGGCTATACACACAGTCAAAACAGGTTAGAACGCTTGCAATGCTAACATGCTAATGTTAGCATGTTAAACCTCGCATGATAATGGTGTTTATTACCGATGAAACTAGCAAAATATGCTAGTATGCTAATGACAGCTTGTTAACAATGCTAATATTAGCTTGCTAACACCTAGCATTATAGCGGTAAGTGAATATTACCCATGAAAATGGTACAAAATGCTAGTATGCTAACATTAGCATGCTAGCAATGCTAACATGCAAATGTTGGTAAGTGCTATTACCCATGAAAATAGCAAAACATGTTACCATGCTAACACCTAGCATGATGTACCAGGAAGGCTAAATGTCCCGACCATTTTTCTCTGTGACATTGTATACAAATACCGAACATGGTCTCGCAATGTTAAAGAATCCTTTAAGACATTCCTGGTTACAGCCATTTCCGTAACCCATTTCCCACAATTCCTGAAAATTTTAACCAAATTTATTTTGAACACAAAAACACAACCTCAGCGCTGTGTTTGCTCTTTGGTGGAGGTCATTAGAAGCTACTGTGTTGGGTTCATATATTGCCATGAGCTTCAATGTGCGTCACTGACCAACAGGCGCGTGTCGAGGAGCTGGAGGAAGAGCTGGAGGCCGAGCGAGCCGCTCGAGCCAAGGTGGAGAAGCAGAGAGCAGACCTGGCCAGAGAGCTGGAGGAGATCAGCGAGAGGCTGGAGGAAGCCGGCGGAGCGACATCCGTCCAGATCGAGATGAACAAGAAGCGGGAGGCCGAGTTCCAGAAGCTGCGCAGGGACCTGGAAGAGGCCACTCTGCAGCATGAAGCCACCGCAGCCACGCTGAGGAAGAAACAAGCTGATAGTGTTGCCGACCTGGGGGAGCAGATTGACAACCTGCAGAGAGTCAAGCAGAAATTGGAAAAGGAGAAGAGCGAACTCAGGCTGGAACTGGATGATGTGGTTTCCAACATGGAACAAATTGCAAAGTCTAAGGTAGGATGTTCATAACAATAACAGAGACTGAATGGTATCAATGGAATTTAATGTATAATGCTAACCTGCATCAACAACAGGTGTATAATATCTCATGATAAAGGGGAACTATTATGCTCATTTTTCGGCCTTTTGCATTGGGTTGTGGACTCTAGTGGTGTGCGATACCTCTAGATTTCCTTATCGACCCAATATCAAGTAAATACAGGGCCAGTATCGCCGATATTGATACCGATGAATAAATGAAGTTTGCATCATTAATCTGAATCAATCAAAATCCGAATTATGATCTCTTTTGTGATTTGCCTTTTAGATTATTCATTAATTAATTCATTTTCTACCGCTTATCTTCACGAGGGTCGCGGTGGATGCTGGAGCCTATCCCAGCTTTCTTCGGGCAAAAGGCGGGGTACACCCTGGACTGGTGGCCAGCCAATCACAGGGCACATATAGACAAACAACCATTCACACTCACATTCATACCTATGGACAATTTGGAGTGGCCAATTAACCTAGCATGTTTTTGGAATGTGGGAGGAAACCGGAATACCCGGAGAAAACCCACGCATGTACAGGGAGAACATGCAAACTCCACACAGAGATGGCCGAGGGTGGGAATTGAACCCTGGTCCTCCTAGCTGTGAGGTCTGTGCGCTAACCACTAGTCCGCCGTGCAGATTATTAATCAGTTAAAATAGAACATTACACTTCTGTTTTTTCTTCTTAAATAAACACATTATCACTCCACAGCAAATATTATAAAACATTACAAACAAATTGTGTTGAAGTAGCATGGATGTTCACACAGCCAGGTCACATCTTGAATTGTGAAGAGAGAGAGAGTGATGGCCGATGTATCTTCATGTTCCTTCATGTTCCTTCATGTTCCAGACCCATTTGGAGAAGACCAACAGAACTCTGGAGGATCAAATGAATGACTACAGGAATAAATGTGATGAGTGCCAAAGATCCCTGAATGACTTCAGCACACAGAAAGCCAAGCTTCAGGCTGAGAATGGTCAGTAGGATTCTACGGGAAGATTCCCTAATGAGCGTTTAACACCCAACTTGCGTCTTTCCAGATGAGTATTCCAGACAACTGGAGGAGAAAGACTCTCTCATTTCCCAGCTGACAAGAGGAAAGAATTCCTACAACCAGCAGTTAGAAGATCTCAAGCGACAACTAGAGGAGGAAATCAAGGTCTGCATGTTTGTTTGAAGGATTCGGACTCCAGAAGGTGAAGGTGGTGTGTTGCTGCAGGCCAAGAACGCGTTAGCCCACGCCGTGCAGTCGTCTCGCCACGACTGTGACCTGCTGAGGGAGCAGTACGAGGAGGAGCAGGAGGCCAAGGCTGAGCTGCAGCGTGGCATGTCCAAGGCCAACTCCGAGGTGGCTCAGTGGAGAACTAAGTACGAAACTGATGCCATCCAGAGGACTGAAGAACTGGAGGAGGCCAAGTAAGTCAAACATGGGGGGGTGTGGTGGGTGGGGGTCCAAATGCTTTTTCCAACATAATCAAAGAAGTGGAAATAGTATTAGGGCTGTACTTTTACGCATTCCCACATAGTATCAGCATTTGGGAGAAAATATGAGGTGAAAGAAAAAAGGGGAAAATACGTCCATTTAATGCGATTAATTCTTTGTTAACTATGGACAAAATGTGATTAATTGTGATCAAATATGGTCGATTGACAGCCTGAGTTGTGACTATTTATATTAAATTATGTTAAATTATAATATAATTTAATATGATATGGGTTGCACGGCGTTCAAGTGGTTAGCGCGCAGAACTCACAGCTAGGAGACCCGAGTTCAATCCGACCCTCGGCCATCTCTGTGTGGAGTTTGCATGTTCTCCGGGTATTCTGGTTTCCTCCCACATTCCAAAAACATGCTAAGTTAATTGGCGACTCCAAATTGTCCATAGGTATGAATGTGAGTGTGAATGGTTGTTTGTCTATATGTGCCCTGTGATTGGCTGGCCACCCGTCCAGGGTGTACCCCGCCTCTCGCCCGAAGACAGCTGGGATAGGCTCCAGCACCCCCGCGACCCTCGTGAGGAAAAAGTGTTACAAAATGAATGAATATTAAAGTGGGCTGCATGGCGGTCGTGTGGTTAGCACGCAGACCTCACAGCTAGGAGACGAGGGTTCAATTCCACCTTCAGCCATCTCTGTGTAGAGTTTGCATGTTCTCCCCGTGCATGTGTGGGTTTTCTCCGGGTACTCCGGTTTCCTCCCACATTCCAAAAACATGCTAGGTTAATTGGTGACTCCAAATTGTCCATAGGTATGAATGTGAGTGTGAATGGTTGTTTGTCTATATGTGCCCTGTGATTGGCTGGCCACCAGTCCAGGGTGTACCCCGCCTCTCGCCCGAAGACAGCTGGGATAGGCTCCAGCACCCCCGCAACCCTCGTGAGGATAAGCGGTAGAAAATGAATGAATGAAAAATGTGAAATGTTACCTTTATGCATTCCCACATCGTATCAGCTTTTGGGAGAAAATAAAGTATGATGTGAAAGAAAAAAGGGGAAAATACAACCATGAAATGCGATTAATTCCGAGTTAACTATGGACAAAATATGATTAATCATGGTCAAATAGTTTAATCGACCTTAGGAGAATGAACGAGATTGAATCAATACAATATGATATTAAATATGGTACGATACGATACAATGTCCATTTGTGATTTTCTTGTTGTTTTTTGTGCTTTCTGGTTAAATTATACTTTACAATAACAAAATGGCCCCCGGGCCTCACTTTGGACAACCATGCAATATCCTATGAGTTAGAATGAGCTGAGTGTTGCATAAAGGAATGTTACTTGTTAAAGGAATGTTACTTGTTAAAGGAATGTTACTTGTTAAAGGAATGTTACTTGAGATCATCCATGTCAGATCATCTAGGAACCCGAGGACCACCCGTACTGTAAATGGTATCGTTCCAAGTCAAAGATCTTCTTGCTTACTTTGATGATAAAGCATTGCTATGGTTGGAGAAGCATGGCCAGCAGATAGGAGCGCTGACATTTGGACTCTTCAGGAAGAAGCTGGCTCAGCGTCTGCAGGATGCCGAGGAGGCGGTGGAAGCGGTGAATGCTAAATGCTCCTCTCTGGAGAAGACCAAACACAGACTGCAGAATGAGATTGAAGATCTCATGGTGGACGTGGAACGATCAAACGCTGCTGCTGCTGCTCTGGACAAGAAGCAAAGGAACTTTGACAAGGTTACTTTCTTGTTGAGCATCCGGTCTGTTCCCCTCCAGCGGTGGATTGATCGGTGTGGCCGTGTCTTGAACTCTTCCCAGATTGTGTCTGAGTGGAAGCAGAAGTACGAGGAATCTCAGTGTGAGCTGGAGGGATCTCAGAAAGAAGCCAGAAGTCTCAGCACCGAACTGTTCAAGTTAAAGAATTCCTACGAGGAGTCCCTTGACCACCTCGAAACCGTCAAGAGAGAGAACAAGAACCTGCAGGGTATTTATTTACCTGGAAAACACGTTTCACTTTGTTGCTCATTCAAGGGAATTTGTCCATCATCTGGCCTAAAAACAAATCAAAAGCAGCAGCTCATGAACGCACACCTTTGGGATGAGGATGGGATGTAGTATATTTTGGCAACGTCCTTCCCTGGGAACGCGACACCTAGCCTCCAAAAGAAACATATGTAGCGTTACCTTTGGCCTGAGGCATTCGGGGGAACCAGTGTGTGCTCAATATAGCCACTAGCTTGTGGTCAGGTGGCAAATATTTATATCATATATTTTTATGAAATCAATTATTTTTGCTGAACAGTGTGCTAGGTAGACAGTAGCCTACCAGAGAATTCATTTAGCGCTATCCTCATCCTCCTCCTGGGAACCAAATCCACGAAAGCTGTTCTCTTCTTCACAATTACGCTTTATAATAAGGTACCCCAAATTACAGTAGTTAATGAGGACCCAACCTACCTAACCTGAACCCCAAACACTACTCATTAGGTCCTCAGTAACTACTCTAAATGTACATATGTGCCTTAGTCATTAGTTTTTCATGAGGTCCTCAGTAACTACTCTAAATGTACATATGTGCCTTAGTCATTAGTTCTTCACGAGTTCCTCAGTAACTACTCTAAATGTACATGTGTGCCTTAGTCATTAGTTCTTCACAAGTTCCTCAGTAACTACTCTAAATGTACATGTGTGCCTTAGTCATTAGTTCTTCATGACTTCCTCAGTAACTACTCTAAATGTACATGTGTGCCCTAGTCATTAGTTCTTCACAAGTTCCTCAGTAACTACTCTAAATGTACATGTGCACCTTAGTCATTAGTTCTTTGTGACTTCCTCAGTAACTACTCTAAATGTACATGTGCGCCCTAGTCATTAATTCTTTAAGTTCCTCAGTAACTACTCTAAATGTACATGTGCACCCTAGTCATTAGTTCTTCGTGAGTTCCTCAGTCACTACTCTAAATGTTCATATGCGCCCCAGTCATTAGTTCTTCACGAGTTCCTCAGTAACTATGCTAAACGTACATATGTGCCTTAGTCATTAGTTGTTCGTGACTTCCTCAGTAACTACTCTAACTGTACATGTGCGCCTTAGTCATTAGTTCTTCATGAGTTCCTCAGTAACTACTCTAAATGTACATGTGCGCCCTAGTCATTAGTTGTTCGTGACTTCCTCAGTAACTACTCTAAATGTACATGTGCGCCCTAGTCATTAGTTCTTCACGAGTTCCTCAGTAACTACGCTAAATGTATATGTGTGCCCTCATCATTAGTTCTTCACGAGTTCCTCAGAAACTACTCTAACTGTATGTGCCTTAGTAATTAGTTCTTCATGAGTTCCTCAGTAACTATGCTAAATGTACACGTGTGCCCTCGTCATTAGTTCTTCATGAGTTCCTCAGAAACTACTCTAAATGTATGTGCCATAGCAATTAGTTCTTCATGGGTTCCTCAGTAACTACAGTATTTTTGTGTACTTACTGTAAAGACCAAACAGCCTCATAATTCCTTCATCACACACTTTGTCAGTCTCTCTCTTTCATTGTCACTCTTGGCATCTTTCATCTGGAGGCAAATGAGCCCTTTGGCTTAAATTGTCCTCATCATCAGGCCGTAGTCCAAAGTAGTCCTGCCTCTTTTCATCTGTTTTTATATCTTCAGAAGGCACAGAAAAGAGATGATGATGGTTGAAAATTTCCTCCAAAAGTGTACGTTGCCTTTAAAGTTTAAAGAGTTCATTGCAATCGTCCCTCAACAGAGGAGATCTCTGACCTCACCGAGCAACTCAGTGAGGGAGGGAAGACCATTCATGAACTCGAGAAGGTTCGTAAGCAGCTGGAGCAGGAAAAGGGCGAAATTCAGTCCGGTCTCGAGGAAGCCGAGGTAGGAAAGCCTTCAACTTTTGGTTTGTTTGCTGTGTTTCTACGTTTGCAACCGCAAGGAAATGATTCCATGACTTGATGTGCATCGTAGGCCTCCCTGGAGCACGAGGAGGGAAAGATTCTGAGGGCCCAGCTTGAGTTTAACCAGATGAAGGCTGAGATGGAGCGCAAACTCGCTGAGAAGGACGAGGAGATGGAGCAGAGCAAGAGGAACCTGCAGAGAACCGTGGACACCCTGCAGGGTTCACTTGAAGCAGAGTGCCGAAGCAGGAACGAGGCCCTTCGCTTGAAGAAGAAGATGGAGGGAGACCTCAACGAGATGGAGATCCAGCTAAGTCAGGCCAACAGGCAGGCGGCCGAGGCTCAGAAACAACTCAAGTCTGTTCATGCGCATCTGAAGGTAAGCTGGTGAGAAGACGCTTTCCTTCCAGATCAGACTCACGGTTGATGTGGTCCTGTGAAGGATTGCCAGATCCAGCTGGATGAGTCTCTTCGTGCCAACGACGATCTCAAAGAGAACATCGCCATCGTGGAGAGACGCAACAACCTCATTCAGGCTGAGCTGGAAGAGCTGAGGGCTGCTCTCGAGCAAACGGAGAGAAGTCGCAAACTTGCCGAGCAAGAGTTGCTGGATGTTAGCGAGAGGGTGCAGCTACTGCACTCACAGGTGAGAAAGACACCGGTTAGCTCCAACTTTCACACCTTCATGACATTTCCTGTGCTTTTTTCCCGTCAAATTAGAACACCGCTTTGATCAACCAGAAGAAGAAACTGGAGGCAGATACATCCCAGCTTCAGACCGAAGTGGAAGATGCAGTCCAGGAGTGCAGGAACGCTGAAGAGAAGGCCAAGAAGGCCATCACTGACGCTGCTATGATGGCAGAAGAGCTGAAGAAAGAGCAGGACACCAGTGCTCACCTGGAGCGCATGAAGAAGAACATGGAGCAAACCATCAAAGACCTGCAGCACCGTCTGGATGAAGCTGAACAAATTGCCATGAAGGGCGGCAAGAAGCAGGTGCAGAAGCTGGAGGCCAGGGTAAGTATGCTAGCGAACTTCACGCGTCTTCTCACATTAACATGAAACCATTTGGCTAAATGTTTCTATTTCTATCAGCCTGTATGGCATGGGTCTCTAAAGTGTGGCCAGGGGCCATTTGTGGCTTGTGGCTGTTTTTTAATATCCCCACAACAATACCAAAAATCATATATTGACAGTTACTATGGTACCCACTATGTCATTGGATGGTCATATTATTTAAAAAACAAAAAAAAAACCTTAAACTGTATTATGGAAAGCAGGAAGTGAACAAATGTAACAGTTACTGATTGTAAAAGTACCAGATGGAGGGGTAGGATTTAATAAGCTGTGCTTCTTCCTACTCCTTTTGGACATGTGGAACTGTGAACTGATTATGGGATGCACTCAATTGTAATCTGAACCATTACCAAAATGACATCAGTTTTCCCCATAATATTAGATATTTAATGTAAGTAGTATATTGTCATCTGACTTCTTTTCTCTGATTTTTTTTACTTTATTCTCATAAAATTAGCTAATTTCTGCATTGATGCTGTTTTTTTAAATTTCCAACAATTTCAACTTTTTTTCTTTAATTTATCATAAATTTGATTTTAGACCATAATATTTTGACTTTATTATTGTTATTATTATATACTCTTTCCACAACCTAATTTTCCAATTACAACTTTCATTGTTTTTCATATTATAACTTTAATAAAACTAAAGTTTTCCCTCAAATTAAGTTAGTTATGCTACTAAAATTATGTTCTCTTTTGTTATCACAATATTATTCTCATAAAATGTCGACTTCTTTCTCTTAATATTGCCAATTTATTCTTGTAAAATTATTGCAGATTTTTCCATTTTTGTTGTCTTTTGTTGTTGACTTTTCTTAGATGATAATTACAATATGCCACAGGCACATAGAAAACAGCCCTGTGCCACACTTTGGACACCCCTGCTTTAGCTTTTTTGAAACCATAAGACATCTTTGAATCTTTGAGTTTTCGGACATGAAAATCTGGTCAGCAGATAAAAAGGCTGGAAGTAAAGTTGTTATTTTTAACCATTCGGAGTTCATTCTCTGGCGGACTCCTCCAGTTCCATTCCCGCAGTAAACGCTACACGAGATCCAGCTCTACAATCAATAAAGTGTACGTCTGTCCCAGCCTTGTGTTGTGCTTGCTCAGGTGAGAGAGCTGGAGAATGAGGTGGAAATGGAACAAAAGCGAAGCAGCGAAGCCGTGAAAGGCGTCCGCAAGTACGAGCGTCGCATCAAGGAGCTGACCTACCAGGTGTGTTGCTCGCACGGCGTCCTTACTGCGGGAAGACATTCTGTGGGAATCATTTCTCTGCTTTGAGCAGACGGAGGAGGACCGCAAGAACCTTGCCCGTCTCCAAGATCTGGTCGACAAGCTGCAGCTGAAAGTGAAAGCCTACAAGAGAGTCGCAGAGGAATCGGTATGTGTGAAAGCCAGCGCGCCATCTTTGCGGCTTTTCAGGTCAATCCCACAAATTCATTCATTTTCTACCGCTTATCCTCACAAGGGTCGCGGGGATGCTGGAGCCTATCCCAGCTGTTTTCGGGCTAGAGAAGCGGGGTACACCCTGGACTGGTGGCCAGCCAATCACAGGGCACATATAGACAAACAACCATTCACACTCACATTCATACCTATGGACAATTTGGAGTGGCCAATTAACCTAGCATGTTTTTGGAATGTGGGAGGAAACCGTAGTACCCGGAGAAAACCCGGAGAACATGCAAACTCCACACAGAGATGGCCGAGGGTGGGATTGAACTCTCCTAGCTGTGTGGTCTGCGCGCTAACCACTCGACCGCTGTGCAACCCCAATCCTGAATATTATGTGAAATCACAACAGTACCCCCCTTGCTTGCTCATGAATGTCCACTGCAAAAACTACATTTGAAAAACAACATTTCTTAAAGATTTGCTGATTTCGGTTCAATGTGAAGGCTGCAAGAACCAGATTTGGCCGCCGAAGACCAGGTCGCCCAGGCACCCGCCCTTGACCGCCACCCAACACACAATGCACCGGACCCTAATGCTTGCCCCCGTAGGTGGTGGGTCTATGAAATGGAGATCCCGTGTGGCTTCTTCGGGCCGGGCCCCACGGGTGAACGCCCGACCACCAGGCGCTCGCCTGCGAGCCCCTCTCCCGGGCCTGGCTCCTGGGTGAGGCCCCGGTATCCCACATCCGGGCGAGGTGCTTAGGTCCTGTCACCTCGGACCTGTTTGCCTTGGGAGACCCTACCAGGGGCATATAGCCCCTGACAACATAGCTCCTCGGATCACTTGGGCACTCAAACCCCTCCACCACGATAAGGTGGTGATTCACGGATGCCTCCCTGGTGAGGTGTTCCGGGCATGCCCAGCCGGGAAAAGGCCCCGGGGCAGACCTCTAGGACATGCTGGAGGGATTATGTCTCACAGCTGGCCTGGGAACGCCTTGGTGTCCTCCTGGTGGAGCTGGAGGAGGTGGCCGGGGACCGGGAAGTCTGGGCTTTCCTACTGAGACTGCTGCCCCCGCGACCCGGACCCGGATAAGCGGAGGAAAATGGATGGATGGATGGATGGTGAAGGCTGCACAGCAAAATTCATTAGGACTACCAAGATTTATTATATTAAAAATCTGTGTAAATGTGTCAAATTATTCAACTTAATTCAAGAAAATATTACGCTATTAAAAAAAAAAATCTAGTTTATTAATGCGTCTGCTTCCATTAAAAAACATAACAGGAGGAACAGGCCAACGTTCACCTGGGGAAGTTCCGGAAGCTTCAGCATGAGCTGGACGAGGCTGAAGAGCGCGCCGACATTGCTGAGTCCCAGGTCAACAAACTCCGTGCCAAGAGTCGTGATGCTGGCTCCAAGGTGAGGAGCACACGCCGACACACGCCGACACACGCGGCGCCGTCCTGCCTGCCAACGACAGGAGCGGCACAGACGTGGCGTTTTAGCATTGATTGATTGTAGTCCGTTGACGAATACAACATGTCGCTTTGCACAACTAATGTGCGCTAAAAGCTCTTTCTTCTCCCATCTTTTCCAACTCCCCTGCAACGCCTGCAACAGAAAGGCTTTGAGGAAGAGTGAGGTTTGGAGTCTTCAGAAATTCTTTTGCTTGCTGTGTGAGGTAGACACCCCCCCCCCCCCCCCCACTACCACTTTCACTACCTGTAGCGTCTAATAAAAGATCATCAAGCATCATTACGCAGACTCCTCATTGTGTTTACCTGCTGGTATTTAACACAGGTACTGACCATGGTACCAACCGGGGTGCCTCACACCGTACACCCGGAGCGGGAGTCAAAAAATACCTTTTCAAAAGAAAACAAAAAAAAAACACAACAGCAAAAATGGAAACATTTTGAGAAATGTACAAGAATAAAGTCTAAATATTAAGTAAAAGAAAGTTACTGTCACAATACCTCGTAATAATATGAGGGAAAATAATGTCATGCTCAAATTTGATATATTCATGAACTGTTTAAAGTCGGAATGTAATGACAAACATTGTAAAAACAATGTATTTTTTGGAAAATTAGTTTTGTGATAAAAAAAATTGAATAAAGTCATATTATGGAAAAAATTAAAGTTTTTTATGACAAAAGTTTAAATCTTTGGGGAAAAACAAGAAAAGGAGGGGGAGTGCAAAAGGTGTGAATATTCAATTTATTTTATATATATATTTATATATATATATATTTTTTAAAGCAAGACCAACCAACAACAATTTCACAAGAAGAAAGTCAAAATATTCAAAGATACCAAGTTGTTATCTAACAAGGAAAAAATATATAATTTTACCTGAATAATGTTGTAATATTACAAGGGAAAATATCATTTTAGTAGCATGAAGTTGAAATATTAAATATATACATATATTACATTTTCTATGATAGATACTTTGAAATAAAAAAAAACAATGAAATAGAAAACAACAAAAATTGAAATATCAGCAGTCATTTTACAAGAATAAAGTTAAAACATTTGAATATTTATTTGCTTTATTTTCAACATAAAATAATAATAGCATAATATTAAAGAGTCACAATGTTATGAGGAAAACTTAGACACATAGACTTAAAATATAAAAAAACAAAACCAAATGGGGCTTGAATGGAAAAAGCCGCCCCATAAGTTTGGGCGTCGGGAGGTCTGAGGTTCAGGGAGGGGGGAGGACAAATCTCCCGATCTTAAAATAGAGTTATTGAAATCCCGTCGGGCGGGGCCTCAAGGTCAGCAGTAAGGCCCATTTAATCCCTAGCAGCTGCTCGGCCAATCCCTGCGTCTAACGTCTGACTCTTTCTCCAAATGGCAACCATGGATGATTTCAGAGAATCCATCTGAATGCTTTACTAAAGAAAACCCTAAAACATCACTTCCACTTTGCTGTTTCCATCTCCACATTCACACTAGGCTAGGCTAGGCTAGGCTAGCCAGTCGATTTCTAGATTTTGCATATGTGTTTTCCTTAATGGTGGTCTCTTGGTTTCAATCCTTTGTTGTAGGGTTACGGTTTGGGCTACACATTAGGGTTAGGGGTTAGGATTAGGTGTGAGGGTTTGAGTTAGCGGTTAGGGTTACACATTAGGGTTAGGGTTAAACCTGAGGGTTTAGGGTTAGGACTGGACGTGAGGGTCATGGTTATACATTAGGGTTTGGATTAGATTTGAGGGTTAGGGTTATACATTAGGGTTAGGATTACATGTGGGGGTTAGGATTATACATTAAGGTTAGGATTAGATGTGAGGGTTGGGATTATACATTAGGGTTAGGGGTTAGGATTAGATGTGGGGGTTATGATTAGATGTGAGGGTTAGGAGTTTGGGTTACACATTGGGGTTAGTGGTTAGGATTTGGGTTACACATTAGGGTTAGGATTAGACGTGAGGGTTAGGGTTTTGGGTTATACAATAGGGGTTAGGATTAGACTTGAGGGTTAGGGTTGTACATTAGGGTTAGGGGTTAGGATTAGATGTGAGGGTTAGGGTTATACATTAGGGTTAGGGGTTAGGATTAGATGTGAGGGTTAGGGTTATACATTAGGGTTAGGGATTAGGATTAGATGTGAGGGTTAGGGTTATACATTAGGGTTAGGGGTTAGGATTAGATGTGAGGGTTAGGGTTATACATTAGGGTTAGGGATTAGGATTAGATGTGAGGGTTAGGGTTGTGCGTTACACAGTAGGGTTAGGGGTTAGGACTAGATGTGAGGGTTAAGGTTTGCGATCAGGGGTTTGGGTTCCACAATAGGGTTAGGTTTAGTGGTTAGGGTTATTAGGGTTAGGGGTCATAGTTAGAGGTTAGCGTTAAAGCGTTAGGGTTAGAGGTTAACGTTAAAGGGTTCAGTTACAGGTTAGGATTACAAATTAGGGTTAAAGGGCTAGGGTTAGAGGGTTAGGGATAGACTTAGAGTGGACTAGGGAAGACTAGACCACTCTAGACTGTAATGTTGTGACTGAGATGGCCTAGAAGAGAAAGAAGGCCCCCTGCAGGCAGTCTTGGTGTGAAATTCTCTTGTTGCACACGGCGTGTCCTTAACTCCCCAAGGAAAGGATCCGGTATCTGATGGCTAATAAAAGACAATCCACACCTCTTTAGAAGGAGGTAAAGTGTACTCAGGGAAGGAGGTGTTGAGGATTAACAGCATCGAGGACGTCCAGTTTAACAGCTAGAACACCTTTCAACTCCTCCATCAGGGGTTGCCAAACTTTCCATCGCCATCCACCACGCCATCTTTGACGCTTTACGGGCCAATTGCCGGTAAATTAGCCTCGTCACCCTCCAGGCCCCTGAAACCAGGGGGTGCCACGATGACACCCCCCCCCCCCAACTCAAGCTTCGCTCACAGAGCCACAAAAGCAGATTAGGCTGCAGAAAAAGTTCTAAGGAAAAGGAAAATGAAGTACTAATTTCCAGAAGAAAATGTAAGAAGAAAGTTAGTTAGTTTGTTTGTTTACTTAAAAAATGTCAACACTATGCTAGTAAAATGATATTTTTGTTCCTCGTGATATTCACCTCGTGGTCTTTCACCTGGTCATATCACCTCGTACTTTGGTACGTGATAAAAAAAAACAAACTTAAACTATATTAGAAAGCAGGAAGTGAACAAATGTAACAGTTACTGATTGTAAAAGTACCAGATGGATGGGTAGGATTTAATAAGCTTTGCTTCTTCCTACTCCTTTTGGACATGTGGAACTGTGAACTGATTATGGGATGCACTCAATTGTAATCTGATGCATGTTCAAATGAAATAAAACCATTACCATTACCATAACCATATTCCAACATTCTTGTAAAATGACCACTTTTTCCTCATTAGATTTTCCATTTTTGCTGTTGTTGGTTTTTTCCCCTTTCTTGTTACTTTTTATTTTCAGAATGTGCCAAGGGCCAAGAAAAAAAACCCTGCCACAAGCTACCAATGGCCCTCGAGCCGCACTTTGGACACCCCTACTTGAAGGGATGAAAGCTGAACTGTAGTCTACGTTGGCCACTAAGTGTCACTAGTAACACGTTCACACAATTCTTGCAGGTGGGAATGATCTCAGGACACAATAATATCATCATCATACAAATTTCCCCACTGAGGGACGAATAAAGGCATATCTTAATCTTAATCAATACCAAGATCGGGTGCCGTTGTGGCCGTACTCTGGCTGACACTTAACTCTCAATCCCAGGCCTAACTCCCTGTCCACACGGCCCACATTTGGAGACTAGACTAGGTTTGCTTTTCAGAAAAGTACAATGAAAAAAGATATAGATGATTTTTAGCACGTTACACTCTGTGTGTATGCTAGCAGCCCCGCCTCCACCCACCGAGACTATGTGACTGACAAAAGAAAATTCTAAATTCTGTGCAACGTATAACAAAAAAAATGTAGAGACAGGAAGAAACCCAGAAAACTAAATGAGTAAAACGATGGGTATGCCCATATATAGATATATAACATATAGAAATGTTGTAGTCTGACCTTTGATCAGCCATAGCTTCAGGGGCTCTTTAGCGGGGGCAAAGAATCTCTCGCTTCCATTTGGCAACGTGAAGCCGGCTGTCAGTACGAGGGCCACTCACTTATCCTGATGGAAATCATCTCAGCACTTGTCAGCAGTTGTTGACCTTCTTTTTATCGCTTCAGCTCCCAAGGGGCTTCTATTAGCGGCGCTGGGCCACTCCACTGCTGTCACTACGCACCTTCATCCTGCTTGGAAAGCCAAACTGCAGTCATTGAAAAGGCAGTGCTTAGACCACAAAATGTATTTTCATAGGAAGACACTTTGTTTTGTAAAGACGTAGCACCATCATGCTAGATTTAGCATGCTAACAATAGCATTTTAGCATTGCTAGCATGTAAATTTTAGCATACACATATATAAGCACTTAGCACTATCATGCTAGGTATGCTTGCATGCTGCCGTTAGCGTGTCAGCATTGCTAAAATGCTAACAATAGCATAGTAGCATTTTTATCCATTTTCATTGCTAGGCATTTATATAAGACTTAGCACTGTCATGCTCGGTGTTAGCATGCTAAATTTAGCTTTTTAGCATTGCTAGCATGTTACATTAGCACACTGTCATTTTTAGCCATTTTCATGGGTAGACACATATAGGCACTTAGCACTATCATGCTAGGTGCTTGCATGCATAGAATAGTATAGTATAGTATTAGCATAGTAGCAGTTTTATCCATTTTCATCGCTAGGCACTTATATGAAGACTTAGCACTATCATGTTCAGTGTTAGCATGCTAAATTTTGCTTTTTAGCATTGCTAGCATGGTTACATTAGCACACTGTCATCTTTAGCTATTTTCATGGGTAGACACATATGTAAGCACTTAGCACTATCATGCTAGGTGCTTGCATGCTGCTGTTAGCGTGTCAGCATTGCTAAAATGCTAACATTAGCATAGTAGAATTTTTATCAATTTTCATTGCTGGGCACTTATATGAAGACTTAGCACTATCATTCTCGGTGTTAGCATGCTAAATTTAGCTTTTTAGCATTGCTAGCATGGTTACATTAGCACACTGTCATCTTTAGCTATTTTCATGGGTAGACACATACGTAAGCACTTAGCACAATTATGCCAGGTGTTTGCATGATCCTGTTAGCATGTCAGCATTGCTAGCATGCTAACATTAGCATAGTAGCATTTGTAGCCATTTTCACATACATAAACACTTAGCACTGATAGGCTACATGTTAGCATGCTGCTATTTAAGAACATGAGTAGGCATATAGCTTGTGTTTACGTGGGGGGTGGGGTGTGAGGCCGACATGTGCTGCTGTTGATCCTCCACGCGGGCGACGCCTCTGTGGCTGTTCTCCTCAATCAGTGGGAGGTTTTTAGCAGGCATCTCACACAGTTATCTTTGTCCTGAAAGACACAATGCCATGTCAACAGAGCTTTTAGCTAGCACTCCGCTGTGACCTTGGCGTCAGCCATGCAGGAGTTTATTGTTTGTCATCATCGCTGCATTTCAGTGAATCTCAGGCATGTCTCCTGCCGAAGACCCCTCTGTCTGTGTTGCCTCACACTTGCCGCCTGGATAATCTCACCAACCAGCGTTCTTTATTTAGAGCGCCCCACTTGCTATCTCCTACTGTTTATGTCCCCCTGTGATAAGTCAACACAATACGTCAGCCATGCCTCTTGAGCCCCCTAAGTAACTGAGACCCCTTCATAGCGCATTTAGAATATCTAACTGGTTATTTTCTGCTCTGTGACTTTTTTTCTCCATGTTTAAACAAGACAGACTTCATGAATGAGCCAGGAGGTTGCTGGTTCGATCCTCTGTCGACCCGCGTGCATGTCAAGGTATATAACGATATCGAACCTCCAGTTGCTCCTGGTGCTGCGTCATTAACGTGTTGACAGTGTCATGGTAGGAAAGCGTTGGAGAAGTCAAAGGCCATTTACCATACTCAAACAGTGTAGGACGGGGGGCATGGGGGGGGGGGGCATTTGCGCACTGAGGGTTACATAGTAAAAAAAACAAAGGATGCAACTTTGCCACTTTGATATTTTTTGATATAATGAGCTAAAAAAACATTCCAAATGTATCAAATTTTTTCTGAAATAATCTTTATAAAGATAAATCTTTATAAATGTTCTTCTCATAACATTATAACTTTCCCCAACCTAATTTTCCAAAAATGATAACATTTTGTTTTCTTTATCATAACATTCTGACTAAAAATTAACATAGTACTTCTTTAATACGCGACTAAAATGACATAATTCTTCCTCACGCTATGACAGTTTGTCATAAAATTGCAACTTTGTTCATTACAACCTTTTTTCTAAATATTTTGACTTTATTCTCATAAAATTATAGCTTGTTTTTTTATTTGTTTTTCAACAATTTCAATCATGACTTTATGCCAATAATATTTGGACATTATTCTCATAACGTTAGAGCAACCTAATTTTCACACCTATTATTTGTTGTTTTGTTTGTTTCTCATATTGCAATTTAAAAAAAATCTTTAATATTTCATCCATATGTGACTAAAATCACATTTTTCTAAATTAAGTTTATTCTTGTGACATTTAATAAAATCTTGTAAAAGTGTAGATTTTTTTCCCGTCAGTGATTACTTTTCTCTCTCGATATTTTGCATTTATTCTCATAAAATTTGCCTTGTCATTTGCCAAATTTTTGTTTTTTTAAATAAATTTTCAAAATTTCTCTTGTAGCAGTTCTCTTAATGATAACTTTATTCTCATCATATTTGGATTTTATTTTCATAATATTATAACTTTTTTCTGCAACCTGACTTTCCAAAAATTTTGTTGTCTTCTTGTTTCTCATAAAATGACACAAAAAATCTTGTCTTTCTTTTTTACTGCTGTTTTTTCCATTTTTACTGAATTTTCTTCTCGTAATTATGACTTTAATGCCAAATTTTTTATTGATTGTTATGTTTGTTCCTAGGTCAACAAACGGTCATATCCATTTGTCCATGAATTAAGTGGTAGATGATTTGTGTGCTTTGTTCCCGGGAAGGATGCTCGTGTTTCACGCAGCATCCTTTGTTCCGCAGCAGCGGTTCCATGCTGGAGCGATGACAAAAGAATTCTATTTAGGGACGAGTCGTGTTCCCCTGGCATCTTGAGGATACCTATGATTAATCGCCACCCCCAATGAGCTCCTAATATGGCCAGGAGACCCCGTCCCTGATAAGAGTCTTACCCCCTGATTTCTATATTGCTCTCTGCCATCCAGTGCCCCCCCCCCAACCCAACCCAAGTCACACACAATAGCATTCCTGGGTCTTAGAGCATCCTCCATATAGGGCAGAGGGGCTTCCTTTATAAAGGGAACTGATAGTGAAAGCCACAATAGGTCACCATTCTATCTCAAGGTAAGGCGCGAGTCCCAGAGCATCCCTTTAAGTACTTTGAAGGTTTCATGGTGTACTTCCCCTACGCAGGACCCCAGCACCTCAGTCTCCTCTGTAGGGATTAGTAAGGTATGAACGCGACACGGCAAGTTTCACATTCCTGTTGGGAAGTTGATGCTAAACACATGTTTGTGTTCATCTTTATGAAGCAAGCGTAACGTGAAAAAATGGGTGACGCCGCCATGAAAGAGTTTGGGTTAGCGGCCCCGTACCTGAGGAAATCAGACCGGGAGCGTCTGGAGGCTCAGACTCGTCCGTTTGACATGAAGAAGGAATGTTTCGTCCCTGACACGGATGAGGAGTACGTGAAGGCATCCATCGTCAGCCGGGAGGGCGACAAAGTCACCGCTCAGACCCAGAAGGGGAAGGTCAGTAATCTGACAAGTCGGCTTAGTAACGTCAGTCCGGATTCTTTAAGTCTGTGTGGAATACAAACACATCATTTGAAGCTTAATGAAGCTTAGTGTTTCAGTGTGGACATGAAGCCAGCATCAAGGACTTTGTGCTCAGTAGCAAATAGAAAACGTGGTGACATAATTGATTAACAAAGTTGAAAACGGACCACTTGATTAGTAGAACTCCAACATGCTGTATCTGGATGTATTATGGGCCTGCAATGCAAAGCACAGCAGCCTATATTCTATTATTCCTCATGTTTGTCATTATTATATTTCATTCTTCCATAGCTGGAAAGATCTCCATGGTGGGTCGTGTGCTATTGATATGCTGTAACGTTATGTGTAACCGTGGCGACGTCACTGACAAAGTTGATAACAGGCCTCAAACACCCTTGACTCATTATGGGCCTGCAAAACAAAGAAAAAAACTGTGCAAAGAACCCTACAAAGTGTTACATCACTGGAAAAACAGAAAAATGGAAGAAGAACCCCAACACGTGATAGCTGGACTTATCATGGGCCTGCAAATCCCAATCTATTATTCCTCATGTTCAGTATTTATTATTACTATATCATATTCTGCTGGAACTGTAAAGCTCTTGATGGTAGGTAGTTAAAATTCTGCGTAACAGAAACAAAGTTGAAAATGGAAGAAAATGGAAGAAGAACCCCAACACATCTGATAGCCAGCTGGACTGGGCCTGCAAATCCCATTCTATTATTCCTAATGCTTAAAAGTTATTAGTACTATACCATATTGTGCTGTAACTGGAAAGCTCTTGGTGGTAGGTAGGTAAAAATTCTGTGTAACCATGGCGATGTAACTGACAAACAAAGTTGAAAATGGAAGAAAAACACTAACACGTGATCGCAGGACTTATCATGGGCCTGCAAATCCCATTTTATTATCCCTCATGCTTAATATTTATTATTACTATATCATATTCTGCTGTAACTGGAAAGCTCTGGATGGTAGGTGAGTAAAATTCTGTGTAACCATGGCGACGTAACTGACAAAGTTGAAAATGGAAGAAGAACACCAACACACGCGATCGCAGGACTTATCATGGGCCTGCAAATCCCATTTCTTTATTCCTTATGCTTAATATTGATTATTACTATATCATATTCTGTTGTAACTGTAAAGCTCTTGACGGTAGGTAGGTAAAATTCTGTGTAACCATGGCGACATAACTGACAAACTAATTTGCTGGACTTTTTAAGGGCCTGCAACACCCAGTCCACACTTCATTGACTGCATTTCATGTATAGAATATAGTAATATTTCTTCAAAAGGTACTCCGAGTGGCCAAAGATGATGTTTTGTGTCTACAGACGGTGACGGTGAAGGAGTGTGACGTCCACCCTCAGAACCCGCCAAAGTTTGACAAAATTGAAGACATGGCCATGTTCACCTTCCTCCATGAGCCCGCCGTGCTGTTCAACCTGAAAGAACGTTACGCAGCGTGGATGATCTATGTGAGGCCGCACCTTTGCTCTCTTGTGCTGAGCCAGTCCTAGCAAAGGGTGTATCCATGGTAACCCTGTGTTGCGCCTGACAGACGTACTCTGGGCTGTTCTGTGTCACGGTCAACCCCTACAAGTGGCTGCCGGTCTACAACCAGGAGGTGGTGGTGGCCTACAGGGGGAAGAAGAGGAGTGAAGCTCCTCCTCACATCTTCTCCATCTCTGACAACGCCTACCAGTACATGCTAACTGGTAAGTGGAAATAAACCCACATGGAACCGCAGCGTCCAGTCCAAGCACTTAAATGCTTTTCCTTTCTCTTCCAGACAGAGAGAATCAGTCAATTCTCATCACGTGAGTTCTTGCAAATGACTACTCGTTTATGAATGAATTAATTTAGTTGACAATGAATTAATCATGATTAGTCATCAATTTGCTGTTGTTCTTCACAAACAGAAAGATAAATGCCAGGTGACGATTCCAGTAATCCTTCGCCACTTAACACTTCACTCTATCACGGCTTTTCAAAAATATACTCATGAATAAATACTCAATATTATATTATAATACTAAATATTGTGGTTTAGTACACCCTATTAGTAGTTAAAATATGCATATTTAAGCAAATTTTACACATTTTTCACCTAAAGTTTCCTCTTGTGGGAGTAATAAAGGCATATTGTATCTTAAATGACACATAAATCTTAAATGAAATCACATATATATATATATATATATATATATATATATAAAATATATATATTTAGTGTTTGCTAAATACTAGGATGAAGAGTCTTGAACCAGTCATGATGCGCTATACATATCACATTTCACTATATTTACAGTTACTATAGTACCGATAATGTCATTGTATGGTCATATCAACTTTTACTTCGGTACGTGACAAAAGAAAAACAAAACAACAAAAAAAAAACGTAAACTATATTAGGAAAGCAGGAAGTGTACAAATGTAACAGTTACTGATTATGGGATGCACTCACTTGTGATCTGATGCATGTTCAAATGAAATAAAACCATTACCATTACCGAACTGACATCAGTTTTCCCCATAATATTAGATATTAAATGTAAGTAGTATATTGTCATAGGACTTTTTTTTCTCTGAATTTTTTTTTTTATTCTCATAAATTTAGTTAATTTCTGCGTTGATGCTGTTTTTTTTTAAATTTCCAACAATTTCAACTTTTTTCTTGTCAATTTGTTATCATAAATTTGATTTTAGCCCATAATATTTTGACTTTATTATTGTTATTATTATTTACTCTTTCCACAACCTAATTTTCCAATTACAACTTTATTCATTGTTTTTCATACTATAACTTTAATAAAACTAAAGTTTTCCCTCAAATTAAGTTAGTTATGATACTAAAATTCAAAGATGCTGCCTACACCGGTCACTAGGTGTCGCTGCAAGCACCAAGCTGGATTGGCCGAACGAGGCGCAATAATCCCTAAAACTCAACTCTGAACCACAGATATCACTTCCTGTATGTAGAATCAAAAACCTGACTTGATTTTGTTTCCGTAGTGGAGAATCCGGTGCTGGGAAGACGGTCAACACCAAAAGAGTCATCCAGTATTTTGCCAGCATTGCAGCAGGCAGTGGAAAGAAAGATACCGGCTCTGAGAAAAAGGTTTCTAATGTGATTTGAAATCCGCTATTCATCCGCTGGATGGCAAACGTCACGCTGCTGTACTTTCAGGGTACCCTGGAGGATCAAATCATCCAGGCTAATCCGGCCCTGGAGGCCTTTGGCAACGCCAAGACCATCAGGAACGACAACTCTTCCAGATTTGTAAGCTGAGCGTATCTGTTCACATTGCTTATGAAAAAAGTGCACGTTTACATGTGGTGGGGGGGTTTATTTCACCAGGGCAAATTCATCCGAATCCACTTTGCAGCCAGTGGGAAGCTAGCGTCGGCTGATATCGAGACATGTAGGTACTGCTGATTTGGATTTTATGTTGCATCACCAACTGATAAACGTTTATTTGTTTTCCAGATCTGCTGGAGAAATCCCGTGTCACCTTTCAGCTGAAGGCCGAGAGAGACTATCACATCTTCTATCAGATTCTGTCACAGAGAAAACCTGAGCTTTTAGGTTGCTTTAAATGACGATGAAGGGCTTGTGGTGCGTGAAACGAAGACTTAACGAGTTGTTTTGCCTTTCAGAGATGCTGCTCATCACCAACAACCCCTACGACTACGCCTTCATCTCCCAAGGAGAAACAACGGTGGCCTCCATTAATGACTCTGAGGAGCTGATGGCCACCGATGTGAGTAGAAACGCTTGCTCCGATTTGGATGGACTTTCATAGCCGGACTAACACTTTGAAAGGGGGGCACTCGGTGGTACAGTTACAGGACCATGAATGGTCATGAATTATCTGTTACCGTGTATCCCAGTTAGACTATAGTGGGACCATATTACGAATCGCGACGCCATTAAAAATGTATATGGTAATGGTAATGGTTTTATTTTATTTGAACATGCATCAGATTACAATTGAGTGCATCCCATAATCAGTTCACAGCTCCACATGTCCAAAAGGAGTAGGAAGAAGCAAAGTCTATTAAATCCTACCCCTCCATCTGGTACTTTTACAATCAGTAACTGTTACATTTGTTCACTTCCTGCTTTCCTAATATAGTGGAAGTTTTTTATTTGTATTGATTTATGTATTTATCTATTTATAAATAAAAAAATGTAAAAAAATATATATATTTTTTTATTTATTTTATTTTTTGTCACGTACCAAAGTACGAGGTGATATGACCATACAATGACATAATGACATCTTATATCTTAGAAACAAAAAAAAGAAAAAGAAAAAAGAAAAAAAAAAAGAAACACAGCTCTCTCTTCCCCCTGCAAACCCTCCTGCGTTCCTAAGTGTAAATGTACAGGTACTCACTTTCACCCTGCCGAGCTCTTATCAAATGCACTTCTGCCCCCTTGTGGCCGTTTTTATGGCTTAAAACTGTGCTGAGGTGAAATCCATTCATGGAGAGGTGTGTCATCATCACAGCTTAAAAGATGCACACATATGTTGTTAGGATCAGGCTTATAAAAACTAATTGTGTTGCATACATTCCTATTGTGCTCCTAACATAACACATCAAATTTCTTCTTGTACATTTTTTCCTCATATTAATATGACTTTATTCCCAGAATATTTAGACTGCAATATTTTTTTCCTGACTGAATTTTTCAAAAATTGCACATATTTCTCCCTTTAAGACGGCAGATTTTTGCTATTTTTTTTCTACCCAAATGACTTTACTTTGTAAATTTTGTCTTTATTCTACCAGTAAAATTACTGGTGTGTCCCCCATTTTTGCTGTTCTCTTTAATTTTTTCAATTCAGGAGGGGGTGATGTTGAACAAGACAAAAAAGCTACACAAGCTGAAGTCTCATAAAAAAAAAAAAACCTTAATGGATACAATATAAACATACCTATTTATACACATCTTTTTTCTCGGGGTGCAATCACGGGCATTACTTACAGTCACATAAGTTATTTATATATATTTTTATATACTATAAGTCGTTCAAAAATATGGCGCCAAAATATGTCTTATAATAATAACCCTTCATTGATCTCAGGATGCCTTCGATGTGCTGGGCTTCACCCAAGAGGAGAAGAACGGCATTTACAAGCTGACAGGCGCCATCATGCACTATGGTAACATGAAGTTCAAGAACAAGCAGCGTGAGGAGCAAGCCGAGGCTGATGGCACCGAAGGTGAGGAGAAGTCCCACAACACGTGTCCAACAAAAGAAAGCATAAGCATTTGAGAGTTGCTTGTGTTTGTCTTCTCTCAGATGCTGATAAAGTTGCTTACCTGATGGGCATGAACTCTGCTGACCTCATCAAAGGTCTCTGTCATCCCAGAGTTAAAGTGGGCAATGAATGGGTCACCAAGGGACAAAATGTCCAGCAGGTAAATGAGACTCCATGTACTTTGTTCTCGCGTTTCCATTTAGGCTAACTTTGCAACACATGAAAATCCTGATTGCACACTCCCCTGGCTAGCAACCACATGTCTGGATGGATTTTATCAATACACTAATCCCTCATTTAGTAGGATTCCTGATTAACTATCAAGGGAATGCCCTATAGACATGAAATATCACCTTTACACTCCTATTACCCAATATAGTAGACATAATAAGAAGAAATAAGACCTATAGTATAAGACAGAAAACCTGTTTATAACCTTGTAAATGCACTCTATAACATGATCAGAGCTCTTTAGACATGAAATAACACCCCTATAGTACCTTTACACTCCTATTACCCAATATAGTAAACATAAGAAGAGAAAATAAGACATATAAGATATAGAACACCTGTTTACTACATTCTAAATGCACTGTTTAACATGATTAGGAGCCCCCTACACATGAAATAACACCCCTATAGTCACCTTTACACTCCTATTACCCAATATAGTAGACACAATGACAGAAAATAAGACATAGAAAACCTGTTTAACACCTTCTAAATGCATTGTTTAACATGATTAGAGACCCCTAGACATGAAATAACACCCCTATAGTCACCTTTACACTGCTACTACCCAATATAGTAGACACAATAAGAGAAAATAAGACATAGGAAACCTGTTTAATACCTTCTAACTGCACTGTTGAACATTAATAGAGCCCTCTAGACATGAAGTAACACCCCTATAGTCACATTTACACCTCTATTACCCAATATAGTAGACACAATAATAGAAAAGTAGACATACAAGACATTGAAAGTCACTTTTTGATATTATTAGAGCTCTCTTGGCATGAAATAACACCCCTATAATCCCTTTTACACTGATATTACCAATATACTAGACATAATAAAAAAAATAAGACAACCTTATGAATATGCTTTCTAATGTTATTAGAGCCCTCTGGACATGAAATAGCACCCCCAGAGTCACCTTTACATTTCTATTGGCTAATACAGTAAATGTAAAAGAGAAAATAATAAAACCTGTTTAATACATTCTAAATACAGTTTTATACTTTTAAAGCCCTCTAGACATGAAATAGAACCCCCCTTTCCATCACTACAGGGGCTGACAGTACTATTGTAGTAGCGTGTAAAGCCAAATACATTTCTACACAGGGAAGGGTATTTAGATCACTGAGCATGGTGTGTTTTCCAGGTGTACTATGCGGTTGGTGCATTGTCTAAGGCGGTGTATGAGAAGATGTTCCTATGGATGGTGGTCCGGATCAACCAGTCTCTGGACACCAAGCAGCCTCGCCAGTACTTCATTGGCGTACTGGACATCGCTGGGTTTGAGATCTTTGACGTGAGCTCTGCGGAGGCTTTGTAGGCCAATACGATACGTGAAGGTCAATCTGCTAGCTAACTTAGTCTGCTTTGTTTTCCAGTTCAACACCTTTGAGCAGCTGTGCATCAACTTCACCAATGAAAAGCTGCAACAGTTTTTCAACCATCACATGTTTGTGCTGGAGCAGGAAGAGTACAAGAAAGAGGGCATTGAGTGGACTTTCATAGATTTTGGTATGGACTTGCAGGCGTGTATTGACCTGATTGAAAAGGTGAGAAGGTCTTTTGCGAGAGGCTATCATTGAATTCCAATAACTCATATGTTGTTCTCCTCAGCCCATGGGTATCATGTCCATCCTTGAAGAGGAGTGCATGTTCCCCAAAGCCAGTGATGCCACCTTCAAAGCTAAGCTCTACGACAACCACCTGGGGAAATCCAGCAACTTCCAGAAGCCCAGAATTGTCAAAGGGAAACCGGAGGCCCATTTTGCCCTGATGCACTACGCCGGAACCGTTGACTACAACATCAACAACTGGCTGGTGAAGAACAAGGACCCTCTGAATGAAACTGTGGTTGGTCTTTACCAGAAGTCTACGCTGAAATTATTGGCGCTCCTCTTTGCTAATTACGCTGGGGCTGACTCAGGTAAGCATAAACCGTATGCTCACATTGAGAGAGGCCAGTTGTTTGCCAAACACTACTCTTGCTTTCCAGCTGAAGGTGGGAAAGGGAAAGGAGGAACGAAGAAGAAGGGTTCATCTTTCCAGACTGTGTCAGCCTTGCATAGGGTCAGTACAGACACATGTTAGGAATGGAATATTTTCTACCTTGTTTTGGATAAATACTGGATATTAATATTTGTGCTTGTTCATAACATAAGAGATAAAAGTCAACCACAAGACCTTTGACATGCAACAATCACCTTATTTCTTCTCTCCGCCAGTGCTAACAGGAATTTAGGACCCCCGTTGTTACATAATTTAAGCCATTGTTTGCATCCTGTCACCTTCTTTTCAGGAGAACCTGAACAAGCTGATGACCAACCTGAGGTCCACTCACCCCCACTTTGTACGCTGCATCATCCCCAACGAGACCAAGACTCCCGGGGCAATGGAGAACCCTCTGGTGATGCACCAGCTGCGTTGTAACGGCGTGCTGGAAGGCATCAGGATCTGCAGGAAGGGCTTCCCCAACCGGATCCTCTATGGAGATTTTAAACAGAGGTACCACAGTCAAATAACGGAGAAGTTGGATTTATTATGAATATCATCTGTTAATTTCCAGATATCGCATCCTGAATCCTGCTGCTATCCCAGAGGGTCAGTTTATTGACAGTAAGAAGGGGGCAGAAAAACTCCTCGGGTCTCTGGATATTGACCATAATCAATACAAGTTTGGACATACAAAGGTAAGAGACCCATTAAATAGGAAGTAGACACAGTTGATGCACAGATGCTAAACGGATGATGACGACACAACTCATCTGATTAATATGCATCCATCATTTTAGGGTTCATGCAAGAATAACATCATGCTTACATGATATGGTCTTAAAGGAGAAGTGCACTTTTTATTTTGGCCATCATCTCTTTCTCTTTTCTGGGTGTTGTACAGACAACACGTAATGGGACACACCATTCCACTTGTTAAAAGAGTTCCAAAAAGCTCCAACAAGGTTTTCTGGTTTTCTATGAGCATGTAGTAACAGGTGCATGTCGTACATGTCGTACTTGTATGTAGTATTTTGGGATCTTCCTTCCAGAAACCTGAAAGGTTGACCATTGAATCCTGTCGTTGTGTTCTTGGGGCAAGACATTTGGCCCACCTTGCCCCCATGGTGGTGTATGAATGTTTTGTGTTGGTCAGCAAAGCCAAGGTCACTAATGTCAAACTCAGGCCCGGGGGCCAAATCCGGCCGTGCTGCAATTTCATAAGTTCAAGATCAGCCCACAACCTAAAGTAGACTTTGAGTTTTGGCCCCCGTGTGCGATTGAGTTTGAAACCCCTTCCATAGGTGCCAATACGGATGTAGATCATCGCCATGATTTCACAGTAAAGCACTTTGGGTACCTTGTACATATAAAATCTAATCCATGATTTCCTGTCCAATTTGTCTCAAGGTGTTCTTCAAGGCTGGTCTTCTCGGGCAACTTGAGGAGATGAGGGATGACCGCTTGTCACTCATAATCACTGGAATCCAGGCTCGATCACGAGGTCTCCTGGCACGAGTGGAATTCCAGAAGATTGTTGAAAGGAGGTAATGTTTTCAGTACTGAGAAAGCGCTCAGACACATGGAGTTGGAGAGGGGGGGGGGATCCACTCTTTTATTCAACACGGTCTCCCTTACAGTAGTTACTGAGGAAGGCACTAAGGCACCTCCACCTACCTAGAGTAATTACTGAGGAACAAATGAGGAACTAGCACTGTTTTGGAATCGTCTGCAGTCTTTATATGAGACTTCAACACACGTCTTTTTCTTTTCTACGTGTTCTAAAGATATAAAAACAGCCAAAAAGAGACATCTCAGAATGCATGTAATGTCACTCATAGCGTCTCGCGTAAGGATTGTGGATGATGGGTTTTGTTTGTGGCTTTCGGCTTTTTCCTGATGGGCAAAATTCCAAAAAAGTGCACTTTTCCCTTAAGGAATTTGGCAAAATATGAAACAACAGCTGCTAAACAACCTCAGGTCAAGCTGACCTCTTCTCGAGTGCGATTGGAGTTCATAGAAAGATTCACTGAATGAATCGCCAAATCTAAAAAAAATCTTATATATATATATCTTATATCTTTCACTATAAGAAGACTGTAAACACACAAATAATTGCCATCCATCCACTTCCCTCCGCTTATCCGTGTCTGGATCGCGGGGGCAGCAGTCTCAGTAAGAAAGCCCTCTCGATGTGAAGGAGCAGCGCCTCTAGTCTGACCTCCCCAGCCACCCTACTGAGGAAACTCATGACCTGTGACCTCTGACTCTTTTGGTCACGACCCACAACTCATGACCATAGGTGAGGTTGGGAACATCAGTGGGGGGGTAAGTTCAGAGCTCAGCCTTCTAGATACTTGAACTACTTTACCTGGGGCACCTGGGAGCTCACTTCCAACCCGTGGGTTCAATCCACCCTTTCCCGACTGAGAACCATGGCCTCGGATTAGGAGGTGCTAGGTCTCATCCCTGAAGCGCCCTAGTAAACGCTGAAGGTCATAGCCTGATGAGACCATCAGGACCACATTGAGAGGTGAGATCCGAAGGCCCCGGAACTGGACACCCTCGACCCCTTGGCTGTCCCTAGACATTCTGTTGACATGGTGTTGTTCAAATTGGTTGTTTCTTCAGTCCAATTAATGACTTTATTTAATGGAGATGGTCATCCAGAGGAAATTGACTAAGCAGCAATGAAGGACATAACCGGATATAGTTCATCTTATTCCAAACAAGCTACCACCATGATTTCATACCATGGCTAATCTTTGACAGGGATGCATTATTGGTAATCCAGTGGAACATCCGTGCCTTCATGGGGGTCAAGAACTGGCCTTGGATGAAGCTGTTCTTCAAGATCAAGCCTCTCCTGAGGTCGGCTGAAGCAGAGAAGGAGATGGCCAACATGAAGGAAGAATTCCTGAAGTTGAAAGAAGCTTATGCAAAGTCAGAGTCACGCAGGAAGGAACTGGAGGAGAAAATGGTTTCTCTTCTGCAGGAGAAGAATGACCTGCAGCTCCAAGTTCAGGCTGTAAGTGTCGTGGCATCAGTGTTCCTCATGATATGGTTATGTAAAGATATGTGTCATGTGTACTCTGTCATCCAAATTAGGAGCAGGACAATCTTGCTGATGCAGAGGAACGGTGCGAGGGCTTGATCAAACACAAAATCCAGATGGAAGCAAAAGCCAAAGAGTTGTCTGAAAGGCTGGAGGACGAGGAAGAGATTAATGCTGAATTAACTGCAAAGAAGAGGAAGCTGGAGGACGAGTGCTCTGAGCTAAAGAAGGATATAGATGACCTGGAGTTAACGCTTGCTAAAGTGGAGAAAGAGAAGCATGCCACCGAGAACAAGGTAGGACTACCGCTTGATAATAATCTTCAAAGAAAGAACGACCTGATCCTATACACTTTGTCACAACGATGTCCAGGTGAAGAACCTGGTTGAGGAAATGGCAGCTTTGGATGAAATCATCGCCAAGCTGACCAAGGAGAAGAAAGCCTTGCAGGAAGCTCATCAGCAAACCCTGGATGATCTCCAGAGTGAAGAAGACAAAGTCAACACTCTGACCAAGGCCAAGTCTAAACTGGAGCAGCAAGTGGATGACGTATGTGTTCCAGTCATATTTGTGTTGGTAAAAAGCAGTACTTCAGATACCTTGGAGGTCTGACCTCAACTGCTTTTGTCTAGCTTGAAGGGTCTCTTGAGCAAGAGAAGAAGGTTCGAATGGATCTTGAGAGAGCTAAGAGGAAGCTGGAGGGAGACTTAAAGATGACTCAGGAGAGCTTAATGGACGTGGAGAACGACAAGCAACAACTTGAGGAGCAGCTGAAAAAGTAGCATAAGAGTCATCATTCTCTACAGGATATGGTTGAGGAACTAAATATGATATTTTTGTTATGCCCGTGTTTTCTAATCACAGAAAAGACTTCGAACTAAGCCAGCTCAATAATAAAATAGAGGATGAGCAAGCAATCGCGATTCAGCTTCAAAAGAAACTGAAAGAGCTTCAGGTAAGAAACGGCTCCTGAAATTTGTATCAACAGCGACTGACTAGTCGTTTCCGACTAGGCGCGTATCGAGGAGCTGGAGGAAGAGCTGGAGGCCGAGCGAGCCGCTCGAGCCAAGGTGGAGAAGCAGAGAGCAGACCTGGCCAGAGAGCTGGAGGAGATCAGCGAGAGGCTGGAGGAAGCCGGCGGAGCGACATCCGCCCAGATCGAGATGAACAAGAAGCGGGAGGCCGAGTTCCAGAAGCTGCGCAGGGACCTGGAAGAGGCCACTTTGCAGCATGAAGCCACCGCAGCCACGCTGAGGAAGAAACAAGCTGATAGTGTTGCCGACCTGGGGGAGCAGATTGACAACCTGCAGAGAGTCAAGCAGAAACTGGAAAAGGAGAAGAGCGAACTCAGGCTGGAACTGGATGATGTGGTTTCCAACATGGAACATGTTGTGAAAACAAAGGTTGGTTTAACTTTTTTGCTTGATGTGGAACTTCAAAGAAAGGGTGGAGTGGTGTCACCGGGTCGGGGGTTGAGATCCTTCCCCAAGTGGAGGAGTTCAAGCACCTTAGGTTCTTGTTCAAGATTGATAGGCAGTTCGGTGCAGTGATGCGTTCTCTGCATCCGACTCCTTTGATACAGTGACTGTAGATGTGGTGCTCATCTTCCTGTCGACCTCAAGCTCTAGCCTTCCCTCACTCGTGAACAAGACCCCCAAGAAAGTAGAACTCCTCCACCTGGGGCAAGACCTGCGGGTGCAATCCCCAATAAAATTGGCACTGCAATCTTTAGTTCTATCTAGTCTCGATGACTTGAATCGATGATGAATTTGGTCCAGTGCTGCAAAGCAAGATTTAGATCAACCCCAGCTCACACAGAACAGGGGGCACGCCTCTCCGCTGCCCTGGGAAGAGTAGTGTGGAGTGGAATGCATACCGCATTGTCCTGAGTAAAAGTTGACCAAAGGCTGGCATGTTGCCTGGTGACATTTTTGTTTGATATCTGGCAAATTGGGAAACCTAACAATATGTTATTACATCTAAAACTCATCAATACTCGACATGACTATGAAACCAGGTATGCTTCAGGTGTTCACTTTACTCTGCCTTTGCCAAGAACTACTGCATTAAAGAGGACTACAATGTACAGAGCAGTAACATATTGGAATAAGCTTCCACTACATTTAACCATGAGAAATAACAAAGCAAGATTCAAAAATAAATTGGGAGAAGCAGTATTTAGCAGGGAAGTCAGTTTCTAGTTTTTTTATTCTGAAATTCTGAGTGTATAAATTGGAAATAATTTGGAATTGGAATAATTTTAGTTCTGGTTTTGGTTGGCTTCAATAATTTCAAAGGCTGTATTCCATTACATCTCAGATAATTTTTGTTTAGATTTAGTTATATTTAATTGTAATGTTTTTATTGTATTATGTTTGAAATAAAATTTTTGGACCCCAGGAAGAATAGTCTTCACTGCAGTGAGGACTAATGGGGATCTGTAATAAACAATAAACATTAAATCCACACTTGACCCACCCAAAATCCCTCTTGGATTTCGGAGATGCTGGAAACTGTTCCAGTAAATACAGAATATCACAGCTCGATTAAGCCATCATGGCCACATCGTCTGCGAATAGCAGAGATGATTATTCTGTGGAGGGGTTGAATGCCCGAGTGATCCTAGGAGCTACGTTGTCCGGGGACATGTGTGCCTGGTCGGGTTTTCCAAGGCAACCAGATGGTAGATGATGGGCCAGACTAAGAGTGTTTTGGAAGACTCTATGAACAAGAGCAAAACCAGAACCTCCAGGGCCTCACCCTGGAGCCAGGCCAGGGGGAAGGGCTTGCACACGAGTGCCTGGTGGTTTGGGCTTCAGCCCAAAGAACCTACATGGTTACTTTCCCCCTCTGTAGACGACCACCTGCGGGGCAAACAATGTGGATTGGGTGGCGAGTGGTTGAGAGCGGGGCCTATGCAACCCGGTCTTTGGCAGTTCAATGTGGTTATTTTGGGACTAAAAGATATCTCCCCATTGCAGACCAATCTTGAGAAGACATGCAGAACTCTGGAAGACCAGATGAATGAATACAAGACCAAGTTTGAAGAAGCTCAGCGCTGCATCAATGACTTCAACATGCAGAAAGCAAAGCTTCAGACTGAAAACGGTACGTCTTGTGTGGTGTCGCTTCAAAATGGAAGCCATTCAACACTGTGTTCAGACGTTAATAAAACCTTCTGTCAAAATGCCAGGTGAGCTCTCAAGACAACTTGAAGAGAAGGATTCCCTGGTGTCTCAACTTACGAGAGGAAAAATGTCCTACACTCAACAAATTGAAGACCTCAAGCGACAACTGGAGGAAGAGACCAAAGTAAGTCAAAGTACTACATAGTCTTTTTGCAATTAGATGGAAAAGATGGCATGGTGGAAGAGTGGTTGCCTCCCAACTTGAAGGTAGCTGGTTCAATCGTCAGTCGACTGTGACCATGTCAAAGTATCCTCGTGCACAAAACCGAACCCCCAGAAAGGTTGAGTGAGTGATGTCTTTTCAGCATAAATATCCATTTTTCCTGACAGGCCAAGAGTGCTCTGGCCCATGCCGTGCAGTCGTCTCGCCACGACTGTGACCTGCTGAGGGAGCAGTACGAGGAGGAGCAGGAGGCCAAGGCTGAGCTGCAGCGTGGCATGTCCAAGGCCAACTCCGAGGTGGCTCAGTGGAGAACTAAGTACGAAACTGATGCCATCCAGAGGACTGAAGAACTGGAGGAGGCCAAGTAAGAGTCTGACAATTCACCATGACTGACTGAGACAGTACCGCATTTGGCAAATAAGCTTTTTGTTTGGATTATGTTCCTACTAAAATGTAAGACGAACAAAACGTTTGTTTGTCGGATGACTAAGCAGCCGGTCGTTGAACACGTATGAACTTTTTCGGAAAGCTTCATTCCATTAAAGTGTTTAACTGGTGATTTCCAAAGGAAGAAGCTGGCTCAGCGTCTGCAGGATGCCGAGGAGGCGGTGGAAGCGGTGAATGCTAAATGTTCCTCTCTGGAGAAGACCAAACACAGACTGCAGAATGAGATTGAAGATCTCATGGTGGACGTGGAGAGGTCAAACGCTGCTGCTGCTGCTCTGGACAAGAAGCAAAGGAACTTTGACAAGGTGTTTATTGACTACTACTAAAACGACTAAGACCTTTAAAAGGGGAAAAAACATTCAGGTCTGGATAGGTTTTGATAGGTAAAGCATCTGCAAACGTTGCGATGAAGCCAATAATCACGACATCTTAGTGCTCAATCATTTGTCACATGCGCCTTCATTGTGCCTTTGTCCCCCATGACAGGTCTTGTCTGAGTGGAAACAGAAGTATGAGGAGTCTCAGTGTGAGTTGGAGGGATCCCAGAAGGAAGCCAGAGCTCTGAGCACTGAGCTCTTTAAGTTGAAGAACTCCTATGAAGAGTCTCTGGATCATTTGGAGACCATGAAAAGAGAGAACAAGAACTTACAAGGTGTGCATCAGTTTTTGATGAAGTGATAAAATTGTGTTAAATTGGCTATCATGGGTTTGGTGTTCCTACAGAGGAAATTTCTGACCTCACTGAGCAACTTGGCGAGAGTGGAAAGAGTATTCACGAACTGGAGAAATTAAGGAAACAACTGGATCAGGAGAAGAGTGAGATCCAGTCTGCTCTCGAGGAAGCCGAGGTGAGGGGCTTTTATTGGTCTGGTAGAACATCAACTGCAAAGTGTCGCCGCTTATCCTTGTATCTACCAGGCTTCCCTGGAGCACGAGGAGGGAAAGATCCTCAGAGCCCAGCTTGAGTTCAACCAGATTAAAGCCGACATTGAACGAAAACTCGCTGAGAAGGACGAGGAGATGGAGCAGTGCAAGAGGAACCTGCAGAGGACTATCGACACCCTGCAGACCTCACTTGAAGCGGAGTGCCGAAGCAGGAATGAGGCCCTTCGCTTGAAGAAGAAGATGGAGGGAGACCTCAACGAGATGGAGATCCAGCTAAGTCAGGCCAACAGGCAGGCGGCCGAGGCTCAGAAACAACTCAAGTCTGTTCATGCGCATCTGAAGGTAAGCTGGTGAGAAGACGCTTTCCTTCCAGATCAGACTCACGGTTCATGTTGTCCTGTGAAGGATTGCCAGATCCAGCTGGATGAGTCTCTTCGTGCCAACGACGATCTCAAAGAGAACATCGCCATCGTGGAGAGACGCAACAACCTCATTCAGGCTGAGCTGGAAGAGCTGAGGGCTGCTCTCGAGCAAACGGAGAGAAGTCGCAAACTTGCCGAGCAAGAGTTGCTGGATGTTAGCGAGAGGGTGCAGCTACTGCACTCACAGGTGAGACTCTTGTCAACTTTCTGCCACGACATACCTTTAATTGCTCTCTGACATCTCCAGAACACCGGTCTGATCAACCAAAAGAAGAAGCTCGAGGTTGATGCAGCCCAGCTTCAGACCGAAGTGGAAGAAGCAGTCCAGGAGTGCAGGAACGCTGAAGAGAAGGCCAAGAAGGCCATCACCGATGCTGCCATGATGGCAGAAGAGCTGAAGAAAGAGCAGGACACCAGTGCTCACCTGGAGCGCATGAAGAAGAATATGGAGCAAACCATCAAAGACCTGCAGCACCGTCTGGATGAAGCTGAACAAATTGCCATGAAGGGCGGCAAGAAGCAGGTGCAGAAGCTGGAGGCCAGGGTAAGTTGGGTTAATGGTTTCTATGGGAGCAGAAGGACATTGTAGTGGTTCAGGTGGTAGAGTGGTCACACGATTTGATCACGATACTGAATTCATTCATTCATTCATTCATTTTCTACCGCTTATCCTCACGAGGGTCGCGGGGGGTTCTGTCCAGCTGACTTGGGGCGAGAGGCAGGGTACACCCTGGACTGGTGGCCAGCCAATCACAGGGCACATATAGGCAAACCATTCACACTCACATTCATACCTATGGACAATTTGGAATCGCCAATTTTTGTAATGTGGGAGGAAACCGGAGTACCCGGAGAAAACCCACGCATGCACGGGGAGAACATGCAAACTCCACACAGAGATGGCAGAGGGTGGGATTGAACCCTAGCCGTGAGGTCTGCGCGCTAACCACTAGACCGCCGTGCCGCCCGTTACTACTAAATATGAATGCTAAATACATATTGCTGCTACATTTCAAACAAACTACGTACGACATGTCTTGTTTCACCTTCAGGTTCGAGAGCTTGAAAATGAGGTGGAGTCCGAGCAGAAGAAGAGCAGCGAAGCAATCAAGGGAATCCGTAAATATGAGAGGCGCATCAAAGAACTCACGTATCAGGTGTGTTTACCAGATAATACCCAAAACCTAGGAACACCAAGACTCTTCATATCTGAAATGAAGATGCTAAGAAATATTTTCAAATTGGGTGTCTCGCCTTTTCAATGCCAGACTGAGGAAGATCGTAAGAACGTGGTGCGTCTCCAGGATCTGGTTGACAAACTGCAGCTGAAAGTCAAAGCCTACAAGAGATCTGCTGAAGAGGCTGTAAGTATTGGGTGTTTTTTTGGGCTTGTTTGTGGTCGTCCCAGCGGGTCAGTCGCTTGCTTTTAGTCGACGCACTACCAGAAAAATTGCCCAACCGGTCTACACGTGCTTTGTGGACTTGGAAAAGGCATTCGACCGCCTCCCTGGCGGCACCCTTTGGGGGATACAGGATTACGGGATTGGTGGTGCTACCACGTTCCATTTGGTCCTTTGGTCCAAACGGAGCAGGACCTTGGTTCGCATTGCCTGCCTCTTTCTGGTCAACGTTGGCCTCCGCCAAGGCTGCCCTTTGACCCTGGGCTGCATGCGTGTCTTCTTGAGCAGGGCGACCTTGGGGGCGCTAGGATCTCAAAGTGCCTACCTCCCTTGACATCATCAACCAGCTCCTCCCTTGTCATTTTAATGCTGCTCCCTCGCCTTTCTCACAATCATCCTGCCCCCCCCCTTTTACCCAAGAGTAAAAGTACTTATTTCCCTGACTGTATACAATAAAAGCTTCAAATATATGATAAAAGACGATAATGCACTCATCACCATGACAACACCTCCACTAGTGTAGTTTACCTACCAGAATTCTGAGACAGCACAGATCTTTCGAGTAATAGGTCTTCAGCCACAGCCCATAATAATCTGTGGCAAGGCAACATATTCCCAATTGGATTTTCCAAATGGAGAAGGTCCACCCATCGGGGTGATGTCCGTCTCATAACGGGCTGAAACATTACCGCTCTACAAGTCCCAAATTGCGTTAAGTTCTTCCATAAAGTATATGAAGACTATCATATACAGTATATTTTGACGTATTTATTTGTTGATTGTTGCAGGAGGAGCAGGCCAATACTCACCTGAGCAAGTTCCGTAAACTCCAGCATGAGCTGGATGAGGCGGAAGAGAGAGCTGACATTGCCGAATCTCAGGTCAACAAGATGCGTGCTAAAAGCCGTGACGTTGGCTCCAAGGTAACGAGTGCTACACACGTATGTCATGTCACACGCTTACATTACAATAACGCCAACATTTACATGTTGGTACTGCAAAGTGTAGTAAATATAGCACATCTCTCTTAGCCCTTTTCCAAGTCTCTGTAGCTGGGTTAGCGCCATTAGCGCTTCCATCTCACGTTCCCCATGACCACAGACGGTAAACATGGCTGATACTGTCCTTATCCAGCAACCTTTATACCGTCTTTTCCGCTGTTCACTCCCGCTGTGCAGCCTCTCCTCCTTCATATCTCTGCGGGGATCTACAGTTGCTCTGCATAGCAAAGGTAACTGCTGCTCCCGAGTGTAAACAATGGAGCAAGCAGCAAGCTACAAACGTAACAAGCTGCACAGTTGCTTCAGGGATCGGATCAGTATGGCACAAAAAAACAATAAGAAAGTAATAAATAAAGCATTATTAAACATTAAAAACGCAGCAGAAGACACAGAGATGCCTTAGCTAGCTTGTAGTCGGGCGGCGCCATTTTGAAACATGACACATCCGCATCAAATCCAGTTCGGGGATAAGAACAATAAATGAGAGAAGCAGCGCCAGGACAGCACCTAGCAAGACAAAGTGAAACATCTGTCACACAAACTAAACCATCACTCTGCTCTCCCTAAAACATCTCACTATTGTGCCATTACAGAAAGGACTGGAGGAGGAGTGAGCCATGTGAGACGTTTGGGATGATCTCTACCATCTTTCTCCCAACTGTCGTCAACATTTCTGTGGAATAAAGCAAACGTGCAATAACACGTGTGTGCATTGTTGTTGTCTTGTTGTCACGCTACACCAGCCACAGGGTTTGATATTTGATATAACCACCTTGTTTTTATTTTGGGGGCTGCTAAAGTTAAATTCACATTTTTTTTGATGTGCGATTAACATGCGCACATCCTGTTTGAGCCTCGGCCCACAGCGGTGAATGTGGGGCCTCATGCAGAACAAAAAGTTATTTGTATTTAAAGTGGCTGTGAGTTGAGTTGTTTTGGAGAAGACCTACAGAAGGTACTGTAGCATTGCCTCTATTTTTTATTGTCATTTAGACAGTGGTAAAAGTAATGGTAATGGGTTAATTTCATTTGAACATGAACATTTGAACATCAGATTACAATTGAGTGCATCACATAATCAGTTTGCAGTTCCACATGTCCAAAAGGAGTAGGAAGAAGCAAAGCTTATTAAATCCCCTCCATTTGGTACTTTTACAATCAGTAACTGTTACATTTGTTCACTTCCTGCTTTCCTAATACATATAATTAAAGTAGTTTTTTAAATCTATTTTTATTTTTATTTTTATTTTTATTTTTATTTTTATTTTTATTTTTATTTTTATTTTTATTTTTATTTTTATTTTTATTTTTATTTATTTTTATTTTTATTTTTATTTTTTTTATCTAGTATCTATTTATTATCTATTATCTATTTTACCATACTAACTGCCCCACTAACAAGTGTTTATGTTTTTAAGAAGAAAGCCATCTCTCGACTATTTATTTTAATTTTTTTTGCATTGAAATGCAAACTAAAATTTGAGTTAGGAGCGGCTATTTACTGGCATAGCCGCGGACAGCTATTCGGGGGCTTGTGTCAACGTGACTATGACTGAAGACAGGAAAGGATTTGAATAGCATTAGCAATGCACAAGCTTGTCAGCAGGAAAGGCTAAAAATATAGTCTCTGTGCAGGTCTGTGCAGTGTGGGGCAAGATTATGTGATTCATTCAGGGACCATCCAATCTGCAGTAATTAAGTCAATAAAGTCAAACTACGCGGAGAAGATGTACAAGATAATAACAAGAAAATTACATTTACAGGTTGAACTTGTTGGGGGGGGGAAACTACACCTGAAACGGAAACACCTGTGATGTTACGAGAATAAAGTCAAAATATTAATAGGAAAAAGCAGTATGCGAACAAAAAAAAGAAACTCATTTTAGCAACTCTGTTGAGTGGAAATATTAAAGAAAAATTTTTTTTTAAAAATTGTAATATGATGAGAAACAAACCAACCGAACAAAATAATGCTGTCATGTTTGGAAGTCATAATGTTCGTCATAATATTATGGGAATAAGTCAAACTAGTTCCAAAAAAACAATTGCCAAGATGATTTAAGTAGAAAGTATAATGGTCTTTTTTATTCTAAGAAGTATGCCACTTCTTAGTCTATCTTTCCAAAGCATCCAAGTGGCAAAAAACGAATTTAGCAAGGAGACCGTTTCGTTGTTCTGAAGTTATTTGACCACATCAAGATCAGTATCACTGAGATGAAGGAAAGGGAAGACCTAATCAGGTATGTTCCTTCAGTGTAATGCAGCTGTCAGCCCTCATCCATCACCAGGCCTGTCAGCGGCTGCCCTTCTCCATCAGGAAGAAACAATCCAGACAAGAATTTCACAGGGTTATCTTTGTCGCCAAGGCCAAAGGAAAGGGAACAATGCCGCGACAACACAATGAGACAAAGGCAGCGGCGCTCACGCGGATCAACGCCCTTAGCCTCGACCTTAGCCCTCACTGGACAACAGTCGCTACCTTCCAGGTCCCACTTGTGCTCCACAAATACTTTGCGGCCACTTTTGATGTGTTCCAACATTTGGAGGGGATTATGGGATGGCACATACACATACCCACATACATTTAGAGTGGTTACTGATGAACCAACGACGAAAGCACATCAATGTAGAGTAGTTACACAGGAACTAATGAATAACCAACACCTAATGCACATCCATTTTGAGTAGTTACTGAGGAACTAATGACTAAGGCACATCAATATGGAATAGTTACTGAGGAACTAATGACAAACTAATGACTAAGGCACATACATTTAGAGTAGTTAATGATATACAAATGACTAAGGCACATACATTCAGAGTAGTTAATGATGAACCAATGAAAGGCACATCAATTTAGAGTCGCTACCGAGGAAATGCATAAACAATACCTAAAGCAGATACACTTAGAGTAGTTACTGAGACACATGCATTTAGAGTAGTTACTGAGGAACTAATGGCTTAGACATATACATTTAGAGTAGTTACCAAGGAACTAATGGCTTAAGCATATACATTTAGAGTAGTTACTGAGGAACTCATGACTAAAGCAGATGCATTTAGAGTAGTTACTTAGGAACCAATGAAGAAGTAATTACTAAAGCACATACATTTAGAGTAGTTACTGGGGAACTAATGACTAAAGTTTATACATTTAGAGTAGTTACTGAGGAACCATTGAATAAGTAATTACTAAGGCACATACATTTAGAGTAGTTACAGAGGAGCTAATGGCACAGGTATATACATTTAGTTACATCTAGTTACTGAGGAAGTAATGTCTAAAGCAGATGCATTTAAACTAGTTACTGAGGAACAAATGAAGAACTAATGACTAAGGCATATATATATATTTAGAGTGGCTACCAAAGAACTAAAGACTTATGCACATATATTTAGAGTAGTTACTGAGGAACGAATGACTGAAGCACAAACATTTCGAGTAGTTACCGAGGAACTAATGACTTAGGTATAAACAAATAGAGTAGTTACTGAGGAACTAATGACTTAGGTATATACATTTAGAGTAGTTCCCAAGGAACTAATGACTCAGGTATATACATTTAGAGTAGTTACTGAGGAACTAATGACTTAGGCACATACATTTAGAGTAGTTACTGAGTAGTTAAACTAATGAAGAACGAATGCCTGTGTTCTACTGCTGATTACTAAAAGAGGTACTAAAAAAGGTGCAAACAAAGGTTTTTTTCCAATGAAAGACGGAACTCTAATCTTTCTTTGGTTGGCCCATGTTTATAAAGCCATAGGATAGAATATTCTGTGTGCATTGAAAGATCAGTCAAATGGTCTAAAATGGCTTATGTTGAACGGACTACACAGTGCCTGTTCACATAAACGCCGCCACGTGTCGGCCAATCACTTGTCACCCCCCCACCCACCCCCCTCTCTGCTGCGTAACTTTCCTGCCTGGCTGGACGTGTGATGATGAAAGCGGCCAATTAAAGGAAAGCTTTTTATATTGCGCAACCTTTATCTACAATTTCACGCCATATTTGGCCGATAGGCAAGCTTTATTAATGCAGGGAGGGCGGCTGTCAGCTCCGTGTTTACCCGCGTGGTTTAATTGAAGGGTTTCAGAGTTGACAGGTAAGCCGAGTTTAGTACCAGTCTTCATTCCTTGCTTGATATTTGATTTGCTGTGGTCATCAGGCGTACAGACTTTGGTCCGCTTCGGACGCTTTTGAGCGATTTGTGGTAAAAACTGTACTTTTAACCTGAGCTGAACCTATATATGAAGTGATATATAAGGGAACGTTATATCTTAGAGGGTTAGTGCATCTCACTAACTGCTTAAGACAGTGGTTTTCAAATTGGGGGGCCCTCCCCTGACCCGTTAGGACATTTTTCAGGAAAATATTCAGTTTCGATATGACTATTTCAAAAGGTTGTAGCTTGAAACTGGTTAGCGATAACGACATACTGACCCACAATTTGTGATGGGGTAAATTCACTCATCTTATTTTCATATTATGATGTCACCAGGCTCGGAAAATGGTCAGATCCAGGTCTCCACCACACCCAACACACTCATCAAAATGTCCAATCCACTTGTCAAATGGTCTCATATTGATTTTCACTTTGGTTTTTAGCCTACAGCAAAATAAATTAGCCTCACTGGCCCAATACTTCTGGAGAGCAATGTACACATGGAAAGTCATTATGGATTTGTGTATCTTCAAACAGGGTCAAAATGGGTGACGCTGCAATGAAAGAGTTTGGGTTGGCCGCTCCTTTTTTGAGAAAGTCCGACAAAGAGCGCTTGGAAGCTCAAACGCGTCCATTTGACATGAAGAAGGAATGTTTTATTCCCGACCCTGAGGTTGAGTTCGTAAAGGCATCTGTAACTAATCGAGAAGGTGACAAGGTCACTGCAGAGACTGAGTTTGGAAAGGTACATTCCGACTTAGTCGTTCCGTATATCCATGGAGATAGATAGATACGCTTTATCTACCTATTGGTTGTCCTTTCCTTTCTACAGACGGTGACGGTGAAGGAGTGTGACGTCCACCCTCAGAACCCGCCAAAGTTTGATAAAATTGAAGACATGGCCATGTTCACCTTCCTCCATGAGCCTGCCGTGCTGTTCAACCTCAAAGAGCGTTATGCAGCGTGGATGATCTACGTAGGGCAATTATTTCGGTCTGCATTGTCCGTTGTGACGATGTCTCAGAATTTGAAGCAATTTTTCATTTTTTGACAATGGCAGACGTACTCTGGGCTGTTCTGTGTCACGGTCAACCCCTACAAGTGGCTGCCGGTCTACAACCAGGAGGTGGTGGTGGCCTACAGGGGAAAGAAGAGGAGTGAAGCTCCTCCTCACATCTTCTCCATCTCTGACAACGCCTACCAGTACATGCTGGCAGGTACCCAATCTCGTCACTGTCCTGTTCCAATTCTTAGTTTCATGCAAAATCTCATAGACATTTCTTTAAATTGCAGATAGAGAAAACCAGTCCATTCTGATCACGTAAGAAACGTTACCAAAAAAAAACACACCTCTTGAGTACTAAAGCGGGACAGATCTTTTTCTAAACCTGTGCTGTCTCTCTTCAACTCAGCGGAGAATCTGGTGCTGGAAAGACGGTCAACACCAAGAGAGTTATTCAGTACTTTGCCAGCATTGCTGCAGTTCCAAGTGCTGGGAAGAAAGACCCAGCCATCGAAAAGAAGGTTTTTGTTGCAAAATGATCAGGGCATTCAGTCGAAGGCAGCTGGACTCTTGAGGTTGTCCACAACTAGGTAGAACAAATACTAGTTAAGACTACATAGGACAGCTCCAGTGTGAGAGCCTGGTACAAGATATAATCCATTTATCCTCCGAAGGAGGAGGCACGCCCAGATGGGAATGGTTGTCTTATTAGTGGTATCAAACGATGATGGTTGGGATAAAATGGAGTGGGGGCTCTAGGGTGGGATTACTTTTTTTTGCTATGATGGTCGGGTTGGTAAGGTAATTTCCTAACCATTGTCATTTGACAACTAAAGAGCTAACCATTTCCGTCTGGACTTGCCTCCCACTTGGTAGATATAGATACACTACCACTCAAAAGTTTGGGATCACTTGGAATTTTTTTTGACCAGTCTGAGATATGGCTTTTTCTTGGCAAAGTCTGAAGTCCTGAAGTTGCTGCTTCAGTGTTGATACTGTCACGGTGTTGGACGGCTACTATGTAGTGCAGCGTCAGTAATCTGTTCCAGAAGATCCAAGTCAAACCACAACATACGCCATCAATTTTCTTCCACTTATCCGGGTCCGGTTTGCAAGGGCAGCAGTCAAAGTTAGGAAGTCCAGACTTTACGGTCTCCGACCACCTCGTCCAGTTCCACCAGGGGAGAACACCAGGAAGGAAATACATGAACTCCTCCATCTGGGGAAAAACCTCGCTCCCAACCCAATGGTGAAATCCACCCTTTTCTGACCTCATTAGGCTGTGACCTTCAGTGTTTACAGAGGCGGTTTGAAGCTGAGTGTGAAGCTTCTGGGATGAGACTCAGCAGCTCCAAATCCTCCAAGGTTCTTAGTGGAACATACTTGATATATGAAATATGTGAACAATATTCTGTACCACCCAAAAGTTTGGGATCACTTGGAAAATTTTTGTGCCAGTCTGAGATATGGCTTTTCCTTGGCAAAGTCTGAAGTTGCCGCTTCACTGTTGATACTGACACTGGTGTTTGACGGCTACTATTTAGTGCAGCTGCCAGGTGACGACCTCTGAGGCGTCTTTGTCTTAAACTGCACATTCTTAGATATTTGTCTTCTTGCACAGTTGTGCATCATTTTTCTGAAGGGAGTAGGTAACAGCATGGTAAGAGATTTTAGTTTAGATTTTTAGGGGGGGTTTCTAATAATCTATTAGCCTCATAAAATCTCCATGCAAAAATGTAGATTGTTCTTTGAAAATCATCTGATTCATTTTAATTGTTTGTGAAATGGAAAAATGTTTATGGAAAACTAAGAAATTTGCAAGTGACCCCAAACTTTTGAGCGGTAGTGTATATATAGGCCTGTCTTGGCACATGTTTGATAGCAAGGGCAGACGTATTTCATCGTTGTACTTGGCCTTGGCCTTGACTCACTCAGCATCAACCCTGTCCAACCAGCTAAGACCACTGGGTCACACATACAGTAGCGACATACAACCGGATGGCCTGCTCGGATAAGAGTCCAAACATCTTCTAAAACAACCTGAACAGTTGGCATTCGTCGACTGAATGCCCTGAGAATACAGTAGCCCAGATGAATGAGAATATTTACAGTCTTGTTCAAAATATATTTTCAAGCGTGAAGAACATTTGATTCTTGACCTGAGAATTGAATATAACATGAATATGTTTGTGTCAGGGTACCTTGGAGGATCAAATCATCCAGGCTAACCCTGCCCTGGAGGCTTTTGGTAATGCCAAAACCATCAGAAATGACAACTCGTCCAGATTTGTGAGTGTTTGAGTGCGTTAGCATAGCAAGTTTCTCAATGGAAGTCATGCAAATTGACTCTGGTTCTTTGGCATGTAGGGTAAATTCATCCGAATTCATTTTGACAACAGAGGAAAGTTGGCCTCTGCTGATATAGAGACCTGTAAGTATATCGTTTTTAATAATTCTGTATACATGGAACCTTGGTTAGCGTCATTAATCCATTCCAGAAGGTCTGACTCGAACCAAAATGTACTCTATAACCAAATATGTTTTTATGAAGAACATAGTTGGACTCACCCAGTAAACCAGTAAAACCGAGGCTAAATCTTGGTGTAAGTAAACCTAAAAACACACAAACCAGGAAGTACGCAAACCAAGGTTCCACTACAACTGCCAAGAAACCAATTACTGTGTTAATTTAACAATCAAATTATATACCAGACCTTTTGGAAAAGTCTCGTGTGACCTACCAGCTCAAAGCTGAGAGGGACTATCACATTTTCTACCAGATCTTGTCTCAGGCAAAGCCTGAACTTCTGGGTAGGTAATAACGTACAGGCAATGACTAGAAGCTTTGACAGATTATTAATTCATATTTGTTTTTTTTCTGTAATATCATTTTAGAAATGTTACTCATCACCAACAACCCCTACGACTACGCCTTCATTTCCCAAGGAGAGACAACTGTCACCTCCATCAACGACTCTGAGGAGCTGATGGCCACTGATGTGAGATGAATTACCCTTATAAAAACAGAGAAGTGCCTGACCTATTGTTTACTGTTGATTTTCTCAGGATGCCTTTGACGTGCTGGGCTTCACTCAAGAAGAGAAGAACAGCATTTATAAGCTGACAGGCGCCATCATGCACCACGGTAACATGAAGTTTAAGCAGAAGCAGCGAGAAGAGCAGGCAGAAGCCGATGGCACTGAAGGTAAGACATTTCTAAGTCAAAGCTACTGGTACTAATACTGGTGATGATAATGGTTTAATTTCATTTGAACATGCATCGGATTACAATTGAGTGCATCCCATAATCAGTTCACAGTTCCACATGTCCAAAAAGAGTAGGAAGAAGCAAAGCTTATTAAATCCTACCCCTCCATCTGGTACTTTTACAATCAGTAACTGTTACATTTGTTCACTTCCTGCTTTCCTAATATGATTTATTTTATTTTTTATTAATTTTTCTTTTTTTTTGTCACGTACCGAAGTACGAGGTGATATGACGATCCAATGACATAATGGGTACAGCACATCATTACTGGTTCAAGACTCTTCATCCTTGTATTTGGCAAACATCAACTGCTTGTATTGTTTCTTGAATTGGCTCATCGTTGTGCATTGTTTGAGGTCCTTACTCAATCCATTCCATAGTTTGATTCCACATACTGAAATGCTATGGCTTTTTAACGTAGCCCTAGCATAAAAATGTTTTAAATGTAGTTCTTCCCTGAGATCATAGTTCTCCTCTCTTGTAGAGAAGTATTGCATGACATTTTTAGGTAATTGGTTATTTTTAGTCTTATGCATTATTTTAGCTGTTTGAAGAATGTTGAACTATATCAGTATTTGTCATTTTAGAAACAAGGAGTTAGTCTGTTATCTGTCGGCGGCATTATGAATGATCCTTACTGACCTTTTTTGCAGTACATTTAGCGAGTGAAGATTGCTTTTATAGTTATTACCCCAAATTGGGGTGCTGGGGTTTTCAAATTGATGAACATTTTTATACATTTTCATCATGCCCTTCATTTTACAAATTCATCACAATGACAACACATGTTATCAGTGTCTCTCAATGCCATCCTTCTTCTACTCTTAGCAACTACTGTAAAACCAGTAAAGTTGTTGTCATTAGCAACACAGTTGAACAGCCTATTAATTTCTTCATCACACACGTTGTCAGTGTCTCTCTGTTTTTGGTTGGCAGAGGTTGCTGCATCACACTTCAAAAAGCTTCACTCCTCCACTTTAAGTATCATGGGAAATTTTAGGTAGTTTTTAGCCATAAATTAGCTTTACAAGCCACAGGCTCAAAGCATGAGAAAAAAACTAGTGCGGCTTCCATAGTGTTAGATTTTAACGTAAATGACGTGTTATTTTTGACAGTCCTAATGAAAACACACAAAAACAGTATTGCACTGTGTTAGCGTGAGAAACTATTCATTCGTTCATTAATTTTCTACCGCTCATCCTCACGAGGGTCACGGGGGGTGCCCATCCCAGCTGTCCCCGGGCGAGAGGCGAGGCACACCCTGGACTAGTGGCCAGCCAATCACAGGGCACATATAGACAAACAACCATTCACACTCACATTCATACCTATAGACAATTTGGAGTGGCCAATTAACCTAGCATGTTTTTGGAATGTGGGAGGAAACCGGAATACCTGGAGAAAACCCACGCATGCACGGGGACAACATGCAAACTGTGAGGTCTGCGCGCTAACCACTAACCACTCGACCGCCGTGCAGCCAGATACTATTTATTCACTACTTTGATAATCATAATGAATAAGTGATATTTCTCTGTCACAGATGCTGATAAAGTTGCTTATCTGATGGGCCTGAACTCCGCTGACCTCATCAAAGGTCTCTGTCATCCAAGAGTTAAAGTGGGAAACGAGTGGGTCACCAAGGGCCAAAATGTCGCCCAGGTAAAGAAGTGGTTCAAATGGTTTATGTCCAAAATTAAAAAAAAAAATGTTTTTCAGGTGTACTATGCGGTTGGCGCATTGTCTAAGGCAGTGTATGAGAAGATGTTTCTATGGATGGTGCTGAGAATCAACCAGTCTCTTGACACCAAGCAGGCTCGCCAATACTTTATTGGCGTCCTGGATATTGCTGGATTTGAGATCTTTGACGTGAGTTATTGTGAGAATAATACAGTAGAGTGGAACCTTGGTTACCGTAAACCCCAGTTAGCATGTTTTATCTCGGTTCACATACACTACCGCTCAAAAGTTTGGGATCACTTGCAAATTCCTTTGTTTTCCAAAGAAAAACTCATTTTCATGCATTTCACAAACAATTTTTTCCATTTCACAAACATTTTTATCCATTTCACCAACAATTGAAATGAATCAGATGATTTTCAAAGAAGGATCTACATTTTTGCATAGAGGCCTACTGTCAACAACTGTCAGTCTCTGCATCAATCTCCTGGTGTGGCTGCTAATCCAAGTTCATCATTTTATAAGGATAATAGATTATTAGAAAACCCCTCTAAAAATCTAAACTAAAATATCTTACCATGCTGTTAACTACTCCCTTCAGAGAGCAGCACAAAATGGGTCTAACAAGGACAGAAAAACGATGCACAACTGTGCAAGAAGACAAATATCTGAGAGTAGTTTAAGACAAAGACGCCTCACAGGTCTACTATGTTCCACTAAGAACCTTGGAGGATTTGGAGCTGCTGAGTCTCATCCCAGAAGTTTCAAACCGCCTTGGTAAACACTGAAGGTCACAGCCTGATGAGGTCAGAAAAGGGTGGGTTTCACCGTGGGGTTGGGAGCGAGGTTTTGCCCCAGATGGAGGAGTTCATGTATTTCCTTCCAGCACATGCTGGAAGGATGGTGTTCTTCTGGTGGAACCAGAAGAGGTGGCCGTCCACCATGAAGTCTGGACTTCCTTACTTTGACTGCTGTTCTTGCAAACCGGACCCATATGTTGTGGTTTGACTTCTGGATCTTCTGGAACAGATTACTGACGCTAACCAAGGTTCCACTGTAATATAGTACCTGAAAAGACCTGATTATTTGATTGATTGGCCTCTGTCCTTCCAGTTCAACACCTTTGAGCAGCTGTGCATCAACTTCACCAATGAAAAGCTGCAACAGTTTTTCAACCATCACATGTTTGTGCTGGAGCAGGAAGAGTACAAGAAAGAGGGCATTGAGTGGACTTTCATAGATTTTGGTATGGACTTGCAGGCGTGTATTGACCTGATTGAAAAGGTGAGAAGGTCTTTTGCGAGAGGCTATCATTGAATTCCAATAAGTCATATGTTGTTCTCCTCAGCCCATGGGTATCATGTCCATCCTTGAAGAGGAGTGCATGTTCCCCAAAGCCAGTGATGCCACCTTCAAAGCTAAGCTCTACGACAACCACCTGGGGAAATCCAGCAACTTCCAGAAGCCCAGAGTTGTCAAAGGGAAACCGGAGGCCCATTTTGCCCTGATGCACTACGCCGGAACCGTTGACTACAACATCAACAACTGGCTGGTGAAGAACAAGGACCCTCTGAACGAGACTGTGGTTGGTCTTTACCAGAAGTCTACCATGAAATTATTGGCGCTCCTCTTTGCTAATTACGCTGGAGCTGACTCAGGTTTGTTTGTTTCTTAGTTAGCATCGTAGGGATTAATAAGAGTTGTAATTGTTTGTGTTGAACTGTATCACCAATGTAATTAATGATCGATTAACATCTCATTTAGCGCAAGAGTCTGCTGGCAAGGGTAAAGGAGGTAGCAAGAAGAAAGGTTCATCCTTCCAAACGGTATCTGCCTTGCATAGGGTAAGATAAAGCCTATCAGGTTTTGTGTAATTTAAAGAGGTGAATTTCGGATGAAACTAGAAACCCCAGAGATGTTCAATGGGCCTCACTGTTGCTTACATCTGGCCTGGTGTTGGTTGCATTTTATACGTACAGTAAAGGTTGAAAGATAAACCTGATCTCCTGATTGGAGCTTGTTAATGGAGAATTGAATTGACTCCTTTCTCTGCCAGATTGAGAAAATCCTACCATACCACTCAGATCCCCATACCAGGGATATGGCATCTGGCAATGCCACCTTTGACAGGCGAATTAGTTCTTTTGTAGAACCAAAGGCTCCCAATACTTTGCAAAGCTAGCATGCTTCAGGGGGCATTTGGCTATTGCCTCCACTCTATCGTTTAGGCTTTCTATGATGGTTGCAGGTATTAGCTAACCCAGAGAGCGCTACTGTTTGGTGCGTGACAGCAAACTGGCACTATAATTCAGTGCAGGCAATTTGAGGAGCAAATAATAAATATGAAGTACAAGGAATAATGGACTGGGTTGCTACGCCTTGCTTTGCAGGCCCATAATTACAATAATGAATATGACTGAGGCTGCACGGCGGTCGAGTGGTTAGCGCGCAAACCTCACAGCTAGTGTGTGGAGTTTGCATGTTCTCCCCGTGGGTTTTCTCCAGGTACTCCGGTTTCCTCCCACATTCCAAAAACATGCTAGGTTAATTGGCCACTCCAAATTGTCCATACGTATGAATGTGAGTGTGAATGGTTGTTTGTCTATATGTGCCCTGTGATTGGCTGGCCACCAGTTCAGGGTGTACCCCGCCTCTCGCCCGAAGACAGCTGGGATAGGCTCCAGCACCTCCCGCAACCGTCGTGAGGATAAGTGGTAGAAAATGAATGAATGAATGAATATGAAAACCGTTATCAGTAAAATATGTTGTCTATGCTGAACTCACAGGAGAACCTGAACAAGCTGATGACCAACTTGAGGTCCACTCACCCCCACTTTGTACGCTGCATCATCCCCAACGAGACCAAGACTCCCGGGGCCATGGAGAACCCTCTGGTGATGCACCAGCTGCGTTGTAACGGCGTGCTGGAAGGCATCAGGATCTGCAGGAAGGGCTTCCCCAACCGGATCCTCTACGGAGATTTCAAACAGAGGTAGTTTCTCCCGTGCACATGCACAGTGGGGAAAATAAGTATTTGATTCCTCGTGAATTATAACTGCTAGTAAGTTCTACCTTCCTCTCAAAAGGTACCGTATTCTAAATCCCAGTTCTATCCCTGAGGGACAGTTCATTGACAACAAGAAAGCATCTGAGAAGCTTTTAGGTTCTTTGGACATAGATCATAACCAGTACAGACTGGGCCATACCAAGGTAAGAATTGTAATTGATGATGTAAAATATATACCATATACAGTAAAGTCTCGTTATATCGATATTGTCGGGAGTCTGAAAAAATATCGATATAACCGGACTGTCGATATATCCGATCCTGCGCCGAACTGCATTAAAAATGGGCAATAATGCACTCGACATTGTTCTATAGTATAGAACAGGGGTGGGCAAACTACAGCCCGGGGGCCACATCCGGCCCGCCAAGTGTTTGAATACGGCCCGCCCAATCTTTCCAAAGTATTTCATTTAAACTCAACATACAACCTGGCATCATGGCCTGAGCCAACCTTTTGATGGTTTTATCAATTTCGTTTTTTGACATGGTCTGTTGTTTACAAAGTGCTCCTGAAAAAAGGGACACAAGCACATAATGATAATAATAATTATTATTATTATTTTTAGATTATTAGATTATTATAATTATTATTAAAACTATTATGATTATTATAATTATTATATTAATGCTAATTATTATATTAATTATATATAATATTATTGTTATATTTGCATATTTTACATAATAATAATATAATAATTATTATTTTAATTTTATTGTAATATTATAATATTTTATTATTTTTAAAATATTTAAATATAAATATAAAATAATAAATAATAATAGCAGATTGCATCACAGTTTTACAGATACAATAATACCAGGTGGACTGTTACGTGTAAAATATATAGTCTGCCCCCCCCCCCCCCCCCGTAAATTTTGTCATATCAATGCGGCCCGCGAGTCAAAAAGTTTGCCCACCTCTGGTATAGAACAATGTCGAGCAGCTTAAATCAATCTTTGCTTAAGGATTTCAATACCAAAAAAGAACACGGCGAACGGCTGCTTACAGTCAACTTTATTTTTCACATTTCCACCACCAGAGCACAGCACACACACCGATTCCCGCACTTCCTGGTTCACAGGTCATGCTCAACCCACCCCACATAGCTGGCCAAACACATGCCTGCAACAGAAGAACCAACTGCGTTCGTGGTTTCTCTCGTGTGTATAGAATCTATACACACGAGAGAAACCACGAACGCCAGCATGTACATATGAAAAACAGTGATTATTGCAAGCGATAATAAGATATCTGAATACAACACAATTAAATACATGTATTTGTACGCTTGTGTCTTCGTTGGAATAGGTGTGTATGCTATGTCAGTTGGTTCTTCTGTTGCAGGCATGTGTTTGGCCAGCTATGTGGGGCGGGTTGAGCATGACCTGTGAACCAGGAAGTGCGGGAATCGGTGTGTGTGCTGTGCTCTGGTGGTGGAAGTGTGAAAAATAAAGTTGACTGGAAGCAGCCGTTCGCCGTGTTCTTTTTTGGTATTGAAATCCTTAAGCAAAGATTGATTTAAGCTGCTTTTGTATCGATATAAGCAGACCAAATTGGCTGGCGGGAGATGAAAAGGGCATCGTAGTAACCAGATCCTCATAATAACCGGGTATCGTACTAACGGAACTAATTATATCATAAAAGACTAGAAATTTGCCGGGAAATGAAAATAGTGAAATAGCGAGGTCGACAGACGGATCGGTGCAGCCTCGGCAGTAATGCGGTCGCTGTACCGGACCGTCGTGGTGAAAAGAGAGCTGAGCCGGAGGGCAAAGCTCTCAATTTACCGGTCGATCTATGTTCCCACCCTCACCTATGAGCTTTGGGTCATGACCGAAAGAATGAGATGGTGGATACAGGCGGCTGAAATGAGTTTCCTCCGTAGGGTGGCTGGACCCTAAGAGATAGGGTGAGGAGCTCAGCCATCCGGGAGGGGCTCAGAGTAGAGCCGCTTCTCCTTCACATCGAGAGGAGTCAGTTGAGGTGGCTCGGGCATCTAGTCCGGATGCCTCTCGGACGCCTCCCTGGTGAGGTGTTCCGGGCATGCCCAGCCGGGAAAAGGCCCCGGGGCAGACCTAGGACACGCTGGAGGGACTATGTCTCACAGCTGGCCTGGGAACGCCTTGGTGTCCTCCCGGTGGAGCTGGAGGAGGTGGCCGGGGACCGGGAAGTCTGGGCTTCCCTTCTAAGACTGCTGCCTCTGCGACCCGGACCCGGATAAGCGGAGGAAAATGGAATGGAATGGAATGAAAATAGTATCGTAATAAGCAGTACTTCGATATAACCGATATCGATATAACGAGACTTTACTGTAATTGTATTTTTAGCATTACAACTGTAATTTTGGTTACATACTGGCTATTGGTTAGCATATTAGCCTCGCAGTCAGGAGATTGAGGGTTCAAATCTCCGGGAACAAAATATATCTTGGTAATTGTCTGAATGCTGACCCAAGCAATCATTTTGTATTTACTATTCTTATTCCGCAGTTTTTTGTCATTTAACTTTTTTAAATCTAGTCCCACCATTCCAACATTAACAGTTAGCATTTTAGCCATTTGTATATGTACACACTTACATTGAGACTTACTAGATACTACACTATCATGCTAGGTGTGAGCATGCCTGCTGTTAGCATGTTGACTAACAATCAACTTCATTACTACTAGGTGCTACTGTGTTGTTAACACGCTAACAATATTCCTAGATAGCATGTAAGCATTTTAGCCATTTTCATAGCTATAAACTTAGATACATACCTCTGCCATACTAGGAGCTGGCATGCTAACAGTTAGCATGTTAACATTTGAGTAAAACTTACAAAAATAATCATTGCTATCACACTAGGTGCTCCAGTGCTAACAGTTATCACGCTATGATTATTCCCACATAGCATGTGAACATTTTAGGCATTTTTGTAGGTATAAATTGACATTGATGCATACCGCTACCATAATAGGTGTTAGCATGCTAACCGTTAGCATGCTAGCATTTGACTAAAAATCAACTTAGATAAATACTCATTGCTATCATAATAGGTGTTTTTGAGCTAACAGTTGGCATGCTAGCAATATTCGCAAATAGCATGTGAGAATTGTAGCCACATTCATTGGTATAAACTTTTTTAGATACATAGTGCTCAAGTTAGCATGTTAACAATTAGCATTTTAGCCACTTCTGGTTACTAAAATTCCCTCAATTCCACATTCTTCAAATAACTCAAACCATTCTGAAAATAATAATTTTAACAATATGGACTTGTTACTATACTGACTCTATTTGTTTGTTCAACAAATCAGGTGTTCTTCAAAGCAGGGCTCCTTGGTCTACTTGAAGAGATGCGGGATGATCGTTTAGCCCTCATAATTACAAGAATCCAGGCAAGATCGCGTGGTGTTCTGGCAAGAATAGAATTCCAGAAAATTGTTGAACGCAGGTACGTGCACACACTTTAATTAATCAGCACAGAATATGTCCTTTACAGTATCTCATACGAATCTTCATGACCAGGGATGCACTCCTCGTGATCCAGTGGAACGTTCGTGCCTTCATGGGGGTGAAGAATTGGCCTTGGATGAAACTGTACTTTAAGATCAAACCTCTTCTGAGATCTGCTGAAGCAGAAAAGGAGATGGCAAACATGAAGGAAGAGTTTGCCAAATTAAAAGAGGCTTTTGCGAAATCAGAAGCGCGGAAAAAAGAACTGGAAGAAAAAATGGTGTCACTTCTCCAAGAGAAGAACGACTTGCAGATTCAAGTTCAGGCTGTAAGTTTACCGTCGTCCCGCAAAACCCTTTCCATTGCAAAGTAAATCTTTACAGCTTTTTGACAACAGGAGCAAGATAATCTTTGTGACGCTGAAGAAAGATGCGAAGGGCTCATCAAGAGCAAGATTCAGCTGGAGGCCAAAATCAAAGAGCTGACAGAAAGACTGGAGGACGAGGAGGAGATGAACGCTGAATTAACTGCCAAGAAGAGAAAACTGGAGGACGAGTGCTCTGAGCTGAAGAAGGACATTGATGACTTAGAGTTAACCCTTGCAAAAGTGGAGAAGGAGAAGCACGCCACCGAGAACAAGGTCATCATTTTCTCTCCATAAGACATGAATGCATGAGCTGAAAGCTGAACTTGCTGTATCGTACACAGGTGAAGAACCTGACTGAAGAAATGGCAGCGCTGGAAGAAATCATTGCCAAGCTGACCAAGGAGAAGAAAGCCTTGCAAGAAGCTCATCAGCAAACCCTGGATGACCTTCAGAGTGAAGAAGACAAAGTCAACACTCTGACCAAGGCCAAGTCTAAACTGGAGCAGCAAGTGGATGATGTAAGAAAGATGACAATGACAAATGATGGCAATAATCAATACCAACTTAACAAACAAGTCGTGTCTGACGTCCGACAGCTGGAAGGATCCCTCGAGCAAGAGAAGAAAGTGCGCATGGACCTCGAAAGAGCAAAGCGGAAGCTAGAAGGGGACCTCAAATTAGCTCAAGAGAGCGTTATGGACCTGGAAAACGACAAGCAGCAACTTGAAGAGAGGCTGAAAAAGTAAGGTGTTACTACTAGCAGAAGAATTACTACGGTTACTACAGCAGAAGAATAAAAAAAAAAAAAAAGCTGGTATAATAATAACAATAATGCAGTCGCACGTCGCTACACTGATTCCTTTTAGTCAACGTTTTTAACTTTGAACATCCAGCAGCAACACAACATTTTGGCTCGACTACTATTTGGTTTACTTTGTTTTCTCTGCTTTAACTGAGAGGTGTCACCCCGATGACATCACTTTTGAGCTAGTTTGTCATGGCTGGCGTACATATTTACATATTTAGGGTATAGTATAATAAGAATGGATGTCTCAATAACACAATAAACATAATATAATGATTGCATTTGTATTTTCACATTTAGTCGCTCAATGCTTAATGAAATGCTTACTTTTGACTTTAGGCACAAAACATCTGCTTACATATTCAGATTTTTTGACATCATAGGCATACAGTGGTGTGGTATTCTGTGGTATATACATCTGATAGTTATATACTTCCTTGACAGGAAAGATTTTGAAATGAACCAGCTTGCTGCCAAAGTAGAGGACGAGCAGGCCGTGAGTGCTCAGCTCCAGAAAAAATTGAAGGAGTTGCAGGTAATATTGTCATCATATTCAAATGTGGTGTCATACGCTAACTCTTACATGAGATATTTCGATTGAAAAAGCTGTTAATACATACATATGTTTGAACGTATCCTGCCAACGTATCTTTCTGGACATAATATACTGTAAACATGGGCATATTTCACACATAGTTGATTCATCAACTCTGATAGCAAATGTAAATGTGATTGGTCCAGGCTCGTATCGAGGAGCTGGAGGAAGAGCTGGAGGCCGAGCGAGCCGCTCGAGCCAAGGTGGAGAAGCAGAGAGCAGACCTGGCCAGAGAGCTGGAGGAGATCAGCGAGAGGCTGGAGGAAGCCGGCGGAGCGACATCCGCCCAGATCGAGATGAACAAGAAGCGGGAGGCCGAGTTCCAGAAGCTGCGCAGGGACCTGGAAGAGGCCACTCTGCAGCATGAAGCCACCGCAGCCACGCTGAGGAAGAAACAAGCTGATAGTGTTGCCGACCTGGGGGAGCAGATTGACAACCTGCAGAGAGTCAAGCAGAAACTGGAAAAGGAGAAGAGCGAACTCAGGCTGGAACTGGATGATGTGGTTTCCAACATGGAACAAACTGTAAAGTCTAAGGTGATGAAAGATATGATTGCTCTGTTTACTTAGTCAGCAGTTTCACCTTTCCAAGCACAAAAGGGTTTTTCTTTCTTTTCAGAATCATTTGGAGAAAATGTGCAGGTCCTTGGAAGACCAAATGAGTGAATATAAAGCCAAGGCAGAAGAGGGCCAACGTACCATCAATGACTTCACCATGCACAAAGCAAAACTTCAAACTGAGAACGGTAGTTTGGGGGAACTTCTGACAAGCTAAGGCTACTTAAGCGGCATTCACTCTTGCACCCAATTTGCCGTGGTGATACGTTTCAGTTATTTATGCCACACCCAAAAAACCTGAAGCTGTTTGCCTTCTGTGTATGCATATATTATGCTCTTGGCAAGCAAATCGTGACCAAAAATGGTGCGTATTGGCATTGGCCACTCCCGTCACATCGGTCTTCTCTTTAAGCTGTAAAATTAGGAGGTTTTACACCCTTGTCTCGGTATGGTCTAGCACCCTTCTCTTTGGTGTGGCTTGATACGTCATGTATCTCACTACAACTCAGATATGAACAAACGCTATTGCCCTAGAGCGGCGCCCATGACCCACAATGCATTGTATTTCAATTTCATCAAATGGCAACAATTTTGGATAACTGAAATAGATACTACACTATCACGCTAGGTGTGAGCATGCTTATTGTTAGCATGTTGACTAACAATCAACTTCATTGCTATCATACTCGGTGCTACCGTGTCAACAGTTGTTAACAAGCGAACAATATTCCCAGATAGCATAGGAGCATTTTAGCCATTTTTGTAGGTATAAATTGACATTGAAACATACCGCTACCATGATAGATGTTAGCATGCTAACAGTTAGCATTCTAGCATTTGACTAAAAATCAACTTAGATAAGTACTCATTGCTATTATAATAGTTGCTTGTGAGCTAACAGTTGGCACGCTAGCAATATTCCCAAATAGCATGTGAGAATTTTAGCCATAAACTTTTATAGATACATAGTGCTCAAGTTAGCCTGTTAACAGTTAGCATTTTAGCCACTTCTGGTTAAAAAAAATTGCCCTAGAGCGGCGCCCATGGCCCACAATGCATTGTATTTCAATTTCATCAAATTGCAACAATTTTGGATGTTAACTGAAAAGCGAGCTAACAGGGGTAGACGTTAACAGAGATGCCACTGTATTGAAAAATGACAAAAATAAAGATAAGTGTATGTTGATATGATGATAAGTGTAGGCAGAGAATGAGCAAAGAGCAGGAAGGAGGCAATAAATTAGATAAAAAAAGGCACTGACTGCATGTGAGAGGGAATCGCTAGACTAGAAGACATGGCTTTGGGCTTTATGATCAATCATTAACAGAAGATCCCAAAGAATTCCTGACAGATTTATCACACAGTTTTACACATACTTCCCACCGGTGAACCACCAATTTACTCGTTGGACAAAATGTGTGTCTGAACGCCGCTAGAGAACACACTCTCAAATCGATTCTCTCTGAACATTAGGTGAACTTTCAAGGCAACTTGAGGAGAAGGATTCCCTGGTGTCCCAACTCACGAGAGGAAAACAGTCCTACACTCAACAAATTGAAGACCTGAAACGACAACTGGAAGAGGAAGTCAAGGTAGCACACATCTTCCTTTTGGCACGTAAGGGAGGGGCTTAGAAGGGAAGAGCTTGGGGGGCGTGAACACGCTTCTAAGTAACCACTCGTTCGCCGTGCAGCCACAGTTGATATAGTTAGATAAAACTCTCCTTGTATCTCTTGGTTCTGCATTTTGGGACCACAGGTCTCTGTCCCAAGGACTGGAACATGTGGTTTCAATATCAGTCCGGTCTCTGCAGCTTGGTGTAAAGGGATTCCAAGCTCACCTGTGTCCAATCCGCATGCCAGACCATCTGAAGGTGGTCTTATGATAGAACAGAAAGATAAAAGTGGTTGAATAAAAGTGCAACAAAACATAAACAGCTGGTTTCCAGAGACAGTCCCTTTATACAGACCGCCTCACAATTGGCTTCATAGTTCAGCCCAGAGTCACTGATTGTGTCCAGGTATTAATCCTGGGAATATCCAATGTTATGGATATCTTATCCATTTTGTTTATATTTAGCAACAGTCCTGTACAACTGGCTTATTTTTTTTGGAGCAGGCTCACAATTACGGAGTCATCTACATATTTCAGAATGAACCTCATTCTGGCATACATAGAACAGAGAACATACTAACTGCTTATTTCTAAAATCACAAATACTTCAACTTGCTGATGTAGTTCATCTTCAAACAGCTAAAATAATGCATAAGGCTAAAAATAACCAATTAGCTAAAAATGTCAACCAATACTTCTCTACAAGAGAGGAGAAATATGATCTCAGGGAAGAAGTACATTTGAAACACTTCTATGCTAGGACTACGTTAAAAAGCCATAGCATTTCATTATGTGGAATCAAACTATGGAATGGATTGAGTAAGGACTTCAAACAATGCACAACGATGAGCCAATTCAAGAAACAATACAAGTAGTTGATGTTTGCTAAATACAAGGATGAAGAGTCTTGAACCAGTCATGATATGCTATATATATATATATCACTATATTGACGGTTACTATGGTTACCTCCCTAAACTAGACTTTTACAAAAAACAAAACTATACATAGAAATATACATCCATTTTGTTCCTTCACCCATTCTTTTGTCTATCAAATTCACTTGCACCTAAAATGGGTGCTAAAGGCGGCCAGGCACCACTGGACCTGTTAGCATTAGCGAATATACACATGTATATACACAGACTTTCTTTTGTCACATAAACAACATTACAGAGGCATCAAAAATCACTCTATATGACTATACTACATATCGTGGTGTATTTAAAAACACTTCTTTTTCACCAACCTGAAACACATGAAAGAGCGGGAACAGTTGGTCGTCTCTCCAACACAGCAGTTTATTTATTTCTTCTTCACCGCTGTGTGTGGCCTTCCCAACAACCAAGCCGCAACGCCCCCTTGTGGCGCCACTGTGCAACAACACCGAGCAGCGAAAGTGCCCTACTTTCAACCAACAATTATAGGAAGATTAAATGAAAACCCCTTTGTTTTTTTGTGTTTTTTTTCCACACCGTTACACTATGGTACCCATTATGTTATTATATGGTCATGTCACCTTGTACTACGGATGTGACTAAATAAATAAATATAAATATATATAAAATAAAAATAAAAATAAAAATAAAAATAAAAATAAAAATAAAAATAAAAATAAAAATAAAAATAAAAATAAAAATAAAAATAAAAATAAAAATAAAAATAAAAATAAAAATAAAAATAAAAATAAAAATAAAAATAAAATAAAAATAAAAAACTGTATCATGAAAGCAGGAAGTGAACAAATGTAACAGTTACTGATTGTAAAAGTACTAGATGGAGGGGTAGGATTTAATAAGCTTTGCTTCTTCCTACTCCTTTTGGACATGTGGAACTGTAAACTGACTATGTGATGCACTTAATTGTAATCTGATGCATGTTCAAATGAAATAAAACCATTACCATTACCCTTACACCAGGACAGGACACACCCATGTGGTGAAGCAGTAGAACTACAGACAGGGTCAGACAACACCACATTGTCTCTGAGTTACTAAGAATCCAGCCCACAAAATTCTTGCTCGAATTAAAGTTGTTCAAGAGCGGAAACATGTGTCTATGTAGAAAACAACGACTTACGGTTTGGTAGTTCCTGGTGAAGCCAGTGAAGCAGCAGGATGAACTGTTTCTTATACCATGCCCCGCTCCCAAATAAATACATTTTATTCAGTTTTACTTTCTATATCGGGGTATAGTACCTCAAGGACTTTTCTGATTGGTGCGCCGTTTGCATCGGTCCATTATGGTGACAAAGGAACTGAGTCGAAAGGCAAAGCTCTCGGTTTCCTACCCTCACCTACGGTCAGGGTGGCGAGGCTCTTTCTTCAATGTAGGATGAGAAGCACTGTTATCAAGGAGAAAATTGGAGTAGGGGCGGTTTGCAGAGCATATCTGACCGGGAGAAATCCTTTGGGGAAGACCCGGGACTCGTTGGAGAGACTATATCTTGGCCTGGGAACGTCTCGGGAAGATGGATGGATAATTCAGGGGGATTCACACTTCAAAATAGGACCAGATGCAGAACATTTCCTCTAGTAAGGTCATACAAACAGTAAGTGTTGATGACCTACTGCAGTCATTCTGTGACTCTACTATGTTGTGTTCGTGTTAGTTCGGACTTTTGAAGGCACAACCAAATATATTTCTTCTTAGGCCAAGAATGCGTTAGCCCACGCCGTGCAGTCGTCTCGCCATGACTGTGACCTGCTCAGGGAGCAGTACGAGGAGGAGCAAGAGGCCAAGGCTGAGCTGCAGCGTGGCATGTCCAAGGCCAACTCCGAGGTGGCGCAGTGGAGAACTAAGTACGAAACTGATGCCATCCAGAAGACTGAAGAACTGGAGGAGGCCAAGTAAGTCAAATATACTTTGAAAAGATGACACACATTTCACTACATACTGAAGAATATCAATGACAACGCAGGAAGAAGCTGGCTCAGCGTCTGCAGGATGCCGAGGAGGCTGTGGAGGCAGCGCATGCTAAATGTTCCTCTCTGGAGAAGACCAAACACAGACTGCAGAATGAGATTGAAGATCTCATGGTGGACGTGGAGAGGTCAAACGCTGCTGCTGCTGCTCTGGACAAGAAGCAAAGGAACTTTGACAAGGTGACTTTGGAGTTTTTTGAAGCTGTAGCGTTGGGCTGCACGGCAGGCGCTGTGTCGAGGCAGCAGTTTGTGCACACACTTTCAGTATGCAAGTTACTACTTTGAAACTACTGTACTCAATACAAATGATAAGTACTTCACATTCGCAGTTTCAAAGTTCACAGGTCAAGTCAAATCAATACGGCAATAAAGATAATTGCACATATTTCTTTGCTAATATGAATCAATGCATCACGCAAGAAACGCTTTCTCTACGTATGAGGTGTGTTATGATGCGGAGTTATGGTCGCCACAGTACGCCGTCATGTCAGTATCAGTGTCAGACAGTATCGGAGGGACGTACCCCACTCCTGTGGTCGTCACGGTGCACTGGACACACATTAATCACACACTGGTGATTAATGGTGATTAAGGGTGTGGAAAATAATCGATATTAATCGATACATCGATGCACATGAGCGCGATGCGAGTGCATCGGCTCATTCACTGGGTATGGATGCAATTGACGGGTGAAATCTAGATTCATCGTGATGCGTTTGTGGGTATCGGTAAAATCCGATTAAAGCGCCGTTTTATTAATGTTCAACGCCACACATATGCTGTTTCCCAGGCGCCATGAATGCACCATCATTATTTGGCGATGTGTTTGTGGGTATCGGTAAAATTTGATTCAAGCGCCGTTTTATTAATGTTCAACTTCACCCCATATGCTGTTCCCCAAGCACCATGAATGCACCATCATTATTTGGCGTTTTGTATTGAATACAGACGGAAGCCCGTGAGGCACATAGAACTACTAGTAAAACAGCATGGACGTTCGTAGCAAGCAGCAGTGAGGAAGTTTTTATCCCCGCCCCGCAACTTTTGGTATGTTTGGAAATACTACGGATACTACGGATTTTCTAAGAAGCTTGACAATGTCCGTCATTTGCAAAGAATGCCGCGTTAAGAAGCCGTCCAACGGCAGCAGACAAACATGCAGACCCCCAGACACCACAACATGGACAAGTCTACCCCCGACCCCCCCCCCCCCCCCCCCCCCTTGGTTCATAGTTGACACTGGGTATGAACCAAGCAACAAGTGCTCCCCCCCCGAACGAGTGTTCAGCACAGCAGGTGACATTAGAACAGCAGAGCAGTTGGTTTCTTCCTGAATTGTGAAACAACTTTAAAAGGGTAGAAGTTGTTTTCCACTTTCTGCTCCTCACTACTGTATTAGCCTAGCTGCTAGTGCATCATTCATATTAGCAGACAGGAATATAAACAAACATTGATTCCACTGTTAAAAGTGTCACTTTAACTTTCTTGTTGCTGTACTGTATTTTTTACAGCAGTAATTATGGTTGAATTGTTTTACTCCACCACTAAACCACTGCTATTGGAATTGCATAGCCGATGTGAAAGTGGGAGGAAAGTTGTTTTTGAAAAGTTGTTGCTGTTTTAAAATGGCAAAAAGAATGATCAAGAAGTGGTGCATAGTAAAAAAGACAAACAGTACTTTAGTTGAATTTACTGCCAATTGCCTAGTAGGAATAAAACCAAATCCTTTTTGTAGGACCACGGACGCAAGAAATTGCACCATATCATATCAGATTGCATTGATGTGAACTAAATGATTATTGCATCGTGAAGAGGGTGAATCGTATCGCATCGTATCACCAGAAAATTCCATGTATGGTTAAAGTATCGAATCGCTGGCAGTGCATCGAGATGTGTATCGAATCGTCGTCAGTGCTGAGATTCACACCCCTAGTGCAGACGAATCCGTACGTCAACGTGATTTCATCAAATTGTTGCTGCTTTAACTGCTTTAACCTCGTGCCTTCCACTTGATTATCATATAGCATATGATTATCATTCATAGCAGCCATGTCATAGTTACAGTCTGTTTGGTTTCTGGTTTTTCCCCAAATAAGAAATCTTGTCATGTTTCAATCTCGTGATCCCCCCATTTTACACAAGAACATAATGAGAAGATCAACAACTATTTGTCAGGTCTTGGCAGAGTGGAAACAGAAGTACGAGGAGTCTCAATCAGAGCTGGAAAGCTCCCAAAAGGATGCAAGGTCTCTGAGCACGGAGCTCTTCAAACTGAAGAACTCTTATGAAGAGTCAATGGAACACCTGGAGACGATGAAAAGAGAAAACAAGAACTTACAAGGTCAGTCATTGTCAATTCTTCAAAGCATTCGATTGATCAGAAATGCTGCATGTAGAATGTGTTTCATTTCCACGCAAAAGAGGAAATATCGGATCTCACCGAACAAATCAGTGAGGCTGGGAAGAGCATCCATGAGCTGGAGAAGATACGGAAGCAGTTGGAGCAGGAGAAGTCTGACACCCAAACAGCTCTGGAAGAGGCAGAGGTAGGATATGCGGTCTAAAGCAGAACCTAAAACTCTGTATGTCCTTCAATAGTTTGACCCCTGGACTAGATCTTCTCTCAGTCCTTCTTCTCTGTAGGCCTCTCTGGAGCACGAGGAAGGAAAGATTCTCAGAGTCCAGCTGGAGTTTAGTCAGGTGAAGGCCGACATTGAGCGCAAGCTGGCCGAGAAAGACGAGGAGATGGAGCAAGCCAAGAGAAACCAGCAAAGGATTGTGGACAACCTTCAGAGCTCGCTTGAGGCCGAGACCCGTAGCAGGAACGAGGCAATGCGTTTGAAGAAGAAGATGGAGGGAGACCTCAACGAGATGGAGATCCAGCTAAGTCAGGCCAACAGGCAGGCGGCCGAGGCTCAGAAACAACTCAAGTCTGTTCATGCGCATCTGAAGGTAAGCTGGTGAGAAGACGCTTTCCTTCCAGATCAGACTCACGGTTGATGTGGTCCTGTGAAGGATTGCCAGATCCAGCTGGATGAGTCTCTTCGTGCCAACGACGATCTCAAAGAGAACATCGCCATCGTGGAGAGACGCAACAACCTCATTCAGGCTGAGCTGGAAGAGCTGAGGGCTGCTCTCGAGCAAACGGAGAGAAGTCGCAAACTTGCCGAGCAAGAGTTGCTGGATGTTAGCGAGAGGGTGCAGCTACTGCACTCACAGGTGAGAAAGACACCGGTTAGCTCCAACTTTCACACCTTCATGACATTTCCTGTGCTTTTTTTCCATCAAATTAGAACACCGCTCTGATCAACCAGAAGAAGAAACTGGAGGCAGATACATCCCAGCTTCAGACCGAAGTGGAAGATGCAGTCCAGGAGTGCAGGAACGCTGAAGAGAAGGCCAAGAAGGCCATCACCGACGCTGCCATGATGGCAGAAGAGCTGAAGAAAGAGCAGGACACCAGTGCTCACCTGGAGCGCATGAAGAAGAACATGGAGCAAACCATCAAAGACCTGCAGCACCGTCTGGATGAAGCTGAACAAATTGCCATGAAGGGCGGCAAGAAGCAGGTGCAGAAGCTGGAGGCCAGGGTAAGTATAAGATACTCTACCTGGCAACAGTCACAGGACCCTATAAATGAATGTATTGATTAATTATTTTGCCTTTTCCACTCGTATTTTACCAGCATAAAGTGTGTACTTTTGGGTTATTCAATAAAATGTCCCTGAATTAACTGCAAAAATCCTTACATTTATGGACGCAATCGTTGGTCAATTTTGCCCAGTCCCTGACAAATGGATGTAGCTTTTCTAATGTTTCCCAGCCATTTTTCCATCGACAAAAATGATCTACAATGGTCGCTATTTAGACCATTCCGACTGATCTGTCAGAATTGTGTTCTATGGCTATACCAACATGGAACCTACCAAAAGAAAGATTCCTCTACCTGTATAAACATCTTTGATCGTAAATATGTCTTTTATTTTCTTCACACAATTAGCCAAGATGTGGCAAACAGTGCTCTTATTTTGAAGGCCGGAAGTGTGTGTTGAGGATGTTAGATTACGGTTAAGACAGGTTAAGTACAAGAATAAACGTGCCTCTCCCCTTTTTTTCACTCAGAAACTACACGATATCAGCAAACGTTAAAACACAACGTAGCACGAGCATGCCGTGCTAACCTAAGCTAACCCCGCTAGCTTCCATCAACGCTATGTATGAGAGGAGTTCACGAAGTTCCGCGTTTCATTTGCCGATTCCACGGGTCTGTTAATGCAGAAATCATGGGGCCCTGCAGCCATTTTAGCTAGAAAATTTGACTTCTTTTTTTTTTTTTTTTAAGTATTCTCCATTTTGTGTAGGTAAGGGAACTTGAAAGCGAGGTGGAAAGTGAACAGAAAAGGGCCAGCGATGCTGTCAAGGGGGTTCGGAAGTATGAAAGACGTATCAAAGAACTTACATACCAGGTACCCAACCAACATTTCCCAACTTTGCCATGTTGTGAAAATATCCAAAAGTAACTTGGCTTTTTGTCTACTATTTTGAAGACTGAAGAAGACAAAAAAAATCTAACCCGTCTTCAGGATCTGGTAGATAAGCTTCAGCTGAAGGTGAAATCCTACAAGAGAACTACAGAAGAGGCTGTGAGTACGATGACCGGGACGCTCCAAACTATCCGTCGTACCGAGTCTCACGCTGTCTTTGTTCTCCAGGAAGAACAAGCCAACAGCAATCTCACCAAGTTCCGTAAGATCCAGCACGAGCTGGACGAAGCGGAGGAGAGAGCCGACATTGCTGAGTCGCAGGTCAACAAGCTGCGAGCCAAGAGTCGTGACGTTGGGTCAAAGGTTGGTACATCGGAAAACGGAGTATTCGAAAGCACCGTTGACCTGGCGGTACTTAGAATTTCGCATACTGATTTGGGATCGGCAGTTATGTCAACAGCAGGCTTCTTTCACAAATGAATGAATGATGGCTGCTTTGTGGTAGACTGTAGTCAATAGTGACTAGTCACTAGTCACTATTACATAACATACAATTATATGTGTTATTCTGCTCACTATGTGGCAGTGTGATCAGGGTTTTGGTTTGCTGATTATGATGCCAATCAGCCAATACCGATACCGATCACATGGATTAATTACACATTTTCCAATTTATATTTATGATGGGGCGGCACGGCGGTTGAGTGGTTAGCGCGCAGGCCTCACAGCTAGGAGACCAGTTCCAGTTCCACCCTCGGCCATCTCTGTGTGGAGTTTGCATGTTCTCCCCGTGCATGCGTGGGTTTTCTCCGGGTACTCCGGTTTCCTCCCACATTCCAAAAACATGCTAGGTTAATTGGCCACTCCAAATTGTCCATAGGTATGAATGTGAGTGTGAATGGTTGTTTGTCTATACGTATGTGCCCTGTGATTGGCTGGCCACCAGTCCAGGGTGTACCCCGCCTCTCGCCTGAAGACAGCTGGGATAGGCTCCAGCACCCTGGCGACCCTCGTGACGACAAGCGGTAGAAAATGAATGAATGAATATTAAAGTATATCACAGTTGGGTCTGGAACCGATTAACCACTAAACTGTAGCTAGCATGTTTACATATATTCAGAACCTTTTTCTATGCAGATTGGTTTCCAAAATGGTTTCTGACTCATTTACTAAACTCATTTTGTATTTTTGTTTTTTTAGAAAGGCTTTGACCAAGAGTGAAGCTTCCCAAGAGGAATTTCCTTCCCTTTATCTGAGGCACCAAGGGACGGTGCTGTGACTCGGTGTCTCCTTAAGCATGTTTTTCTGCAGTAGAATAAACCGTGTGCATCTCAAGCTCTTTCTTTCTTTTTATTGCCATTTTTAGTAACATTTCACATTCTTTGAAAAGCAGCCCTATCCAGCTAAAGAAAGTACTAGAAATATTTTCATGTCCAATTAAATGACAAGCAGGTCGCGGCCCCGCCCCCTCTTAAGGATTGAAGTGCCGCTACACGGAAGCACGGCTGCTATCGGAGCTTCACTGTGTTGGGTGACAGGAGGGGGCATTCTTGACCAGGGGTGAGCAAACTACGGCCTGGGGGCCACAACCGGCCCGCCAAGTGTTTGAATACGGCCCGCCCGTTCTTTCCAAAGTATTCCATTGAAACTTAACATACAACCTGGCATCATGGCCTGAGCCAACGTTTTGATGGTTTAAGTCAGTTTTTTTTTAATCAATTTGGTTACTTGATGTGGTCTGCTCCTGAAAAAAGGAACCCCAGCACAGACAGCAGATTGCATGACACTTTTACAGATACAATAAATCCAGGTGGACAGTCATGTGTAAATTATATAGTCTGACCCCCCATCAATTTTGTTAAATCAATGCGGCCCATGACTCAAAATATTTGCCCACCCCTGTCCTAGAGGACTCATATGTTTCTCCTAAAAGACAACGTACGACATATTCACTTCATTTGGAGCTCTTGATACATACAAATATATACAGTATATTCATTTATCTTTTTATTAATCAAATACAGCAACATTTGCATATTTCAGGCATAGTTGCTAATGTGATTAATCATGATTAATTAGTTTTTTAAAAATCTCTGATTAATCAGATTAAAAGTTTTAATCATTTGACAGATCTACTTGTAATATTATGAGTTTATTAGCCATATCCATTTTCCTAAAAGACAACGTACGGCATATTCACTTCATTTGGATCTCTTGATACATACAAATATATACAGTAAATTCATTTATCTTTCTATTAATCAAATACAGCAATATTTGCATATTTCAGGCATAGTTGCTAATGTGATTAATCGTGATTAATTAGTTTAAAAATTTTTCTGATTAATCAGATTAAAAGTTTTAATAATTTAACAGCTCTACTTGTAATAATATGAGTTTATTATCCATCCTTCCATTTTTTATGCTGCTTATCCTCACTAGGCTCGTGGGTATGCTGGAGCCTATCCCAGCTGTTCCAGTCCAGTACATCCTGGACTGGTTTATTATCCATATCCATTTTCCTAAAAGACAACGTACGACATATTCACTTCATTTGGATCTCTTGATACATACAAATATATACAGTATATTCATTTATCTTTCTATTAATCAAATACAGCAAAATTTGCATATTTCAGGCATAGTTGCTAATGTGATTATTCGTAATTAATTAGTTTTAAAATTGTCTGATTAATCAGATTAAAAGTTTTAATCATTTGACAGTTTTACTTGTAATATTATGAGTTTATTATCCATCTTTCCATTTTCTATGCTGTTTATCCTCACTAGGCTCGTGGGGTATGCTGGAGCCTATCCCAGCTGTTCCAGTCCAGTACACCCTGGACTGGTGGCCAGCCAATCACAGGGCACATATAGACAAACAACCATTCACACTCACATTCATACCTGTGGACAATTTGGAGTGGCCAATTAACCTAGCATGTTTTTGGAATGTGGGAGGAAACCGGAGTACGCAGAGAAAACCCACGCATGCACGGGGAGAACATGCAAACTCCACACAGAGATGCCCAAGCAGAGATTCCAACGCAGATCTTCCACATCTCTTGACTGTGTGCTAACCACCAGGTCACCGTGCAGCCCACAATAATCGAAAAAAATGCTGCTTCTGTTTTAAGATTGAAAAACTGTTCTCATGAAACTCTACATTTTTTACTCTAAGTTTTGTTTGCATTTCTTAAAGTTCTGATTTAACAACTTCTGCATAGTTTGAGACCGACCGATAAAAAGGCCTGACGTTGAAACACAATTAGGCCTGTCACGATAACAAACTTTGCTGGTTGATAATTGAATTTATCATCAAAATTTTTTGTCTTGATAGGTGTAATTCACATCTGATCCATTAGATGGTACTCAAGTATACTCTACCTGTGTGAGCCACATTTGCTTGACACATTCATTCATTCATTCATTCATTTTCTACTGCTTTTTCCTCACGAGGGTCGCGGGGGTGCTGGAGCCTATCCCAGCTGTCTTTGGGCGAGAGGCAGGGTACACCCTGGACTGGTGGCCAGCCAATCACAGGGCACATATAGACAAACAACCATTCACACTCACATTCATACCTATGGACAATTTGGAGTGGCCAATTAACCTAGCATGTTTTTGGAATCTGGGAGGAAACCGGAGTACCCGGAGAAAACCCACGCATGCACGGGGAGAACATGCAAACTCCACACAGAGATTGGCCGAGGGTGGAATTGAACACTGGTCTCCTAGCTGTAAGGTCTGCGCACTAACCACTCGCCCGCCGTGCCGCCCGGAGAGACAAATATGACAGATATAAAACATATGATGAAACGATCTGAGAAAGTAAGTTACCTTTCCTTCTTGTGTTTCCTTCGTGTTTCCCGGAGACGTTGTGAGTCGGCACAAGCATCCGTAGACTGACTGAGCGAGGAGAAGACAAGGAAAGAGAATAATTAACTCCAGCCTCCACCTGAATTCAACACCCCCTTGAAAGTGACCTTTGCCAATTGTAAAGAACAAATGCTATTATTAGCATGGCGGCGGGATCCCGTTTCAGGCTCAAGAGAGGCAAGGTGCCTCACACCTTCCTTTGTGTGCTCGTGCAACAACTCAGAAGCGATGCAGACAGCTGGGAATGAGACCTTCGGCGGAGGGCGCAAGTCGGGATTCGGGCTAAGGCTGATAAGCAACGGTGCTAAAAACTATTGGAGACAGGCGCCGAAATACTGTATGGATGCAAAGCCGCTGTAGCCAAAACTGCACTTCCTGTTGAAAAATCCTTATTTGCTAATGAATGCATTTGACGCTATATTCAACATTTGAGGAGATGGATCACATGGTACGTTATAGTTTGCTTGTGGCGTTGTCACCTGCTGCTTCTAATCAAAGATGCATTCAAATCCTTTGTGACAATTTGCGTCACTAGCTGTCCCCAAGCTGTCCTTCTGAATTACCTATCTCCCAGCGCTAGCCCAGAAGAATTTACAAAGTTATCTTTGTACTCAAGTACACACACAAGACAACAATGGTGTGTCAAAACGGTATTTTCACCCTTGCCCTTTGGATACACTATATACAGTCATATGCAAAAGGACTTGCTGGTGTGTTCAGGGTCACTAACAGATGGACGGATATTTTGCAACAAAACTGTCCATGTCGGTCATTGGTGTTCATGATGTTTAGCCGAAGCTGTGAGCTGTGGAAAGATGTTTTTTTTCATGTTTGCTGCTTCTAGTCAGTATTTGAGCAGCAGCATTCTGGATGCCCAGTGAGAAGGCCATTACGGTAGTCGAGACAAAAGCATGGATTATTCTCTATAAATCTACCCTAGACACTATATTCCCTTGAATTTGGCAATGTTTTTTAGGCGGTACGAAGATCATGATGTTTTTGATTTCACGTGGCGGTTAGAGTTCGAGTCTGAGTCCATTATTACCAACCTGATGATGAGGTCTGAGGGTGGCTAATAACGCTTTGTCATCGTGTTTTATGTGGACCAATGATTTCAGTTGAACTACAAAACGCTGTTTTGCATTCACACACTGATCTGTTTCATGCAGGACCATGTTCTCCGGGCTGTCAGTGCAGTCAGCATAGCTGTGGTTGGACACATTGCAGCTGCTTATTAGCTATCCTAAAGGAAACATGTACAGATTGTACGATAAGGATCCCAGGATTGACCCCAAATACCATAGAAAAATGTACTGCATGTAATGATGATGTCAAGAGTTAAGGCGCCGCCACTGCATAGAAGCTCCATTTGGAAAAGTTGAAACATTTGAGGAGTCCTGGGACTGAGGGTATGGATCTCCAGTAACCGTAAAGGGTGATGAGTGATGATAAAGACACATCACAGCTGTGACCTTGGCCTTGTCTTGTCTCTTAGTAGACGACAGCTGCGACTCTTTATTCTTGAAATGTATTTCACACCCTATCACTTGACAGACTATTGTTGACCTGGAGCTGTTTGGGCTCTCATAAAGCTCACTTGCTTACAAGAACAATTGTATTTTGATTCAAAGAACAATAAAAGGAAATGTCTGGGATCTCCATCACCAATGTGGGGAATATTTGTGTCCAGCGTGGGTTCGGTCCTTCACGGTCAAGATACAGATCTCATACAAAATTGGTAAAACGGTGTGGTGTGAATAAACATTTACAGAATACACAATTTGAATGTAATAAAAATAAAAATAAAAATAAAAATAAAAATAAAAATAAAAATAAAAATAAAAATAAAAATAAAAATAAAAATAAAAATAAAAATAAAAATAAAAATAAAAATAAAAATAAAAATAAAAATAAAAATAAAAATAAAAATAAAAATAAAAATAAAAATAAAAATATTCAAATCTTGCTGTTCTAACAGTCGTTGATAGGGAGTGCCTCACACCTCCCCTCTCTTTGTCATGTGTCTTATTGTGTTCTCCACAAGGTGTGAGCAACAATAGCAGCACTCTACCCAATTTGGTGAGGTGGGGGGGCTTTTTTTGATATGCAAATTGGATGCCATTTCTTTCCCATCCATCCATCCATCACCTTATTTGGCAGGAGTACATCCTTTATTAATGGAGAGGAAAGCGGCAATCGGCCATCAGAACCGTACTTTTGCTTGACGGAGATTGACAGTTCAAGGTAAGCGCCACTCTATAATGAATATATATAAATATATATATACGTATATGTAGATATGTAATGAATGCTTCCATCCACCATCTTTAAGCATGCATTCAGTTCTTTGTTCTGTAGTCGCAAATATATAAGTCAGGCTGGACTATAAATTGCACTTAGTGGTCTTCAAGATGGAACTGTCCAGCACTGAGTCATCCATACCAGTAGGCCTGTCATGATAAAACATTTTCAAATTATTGTTGATCATTAATATTATCAATAAGATTTTTTTAGACCATTTTTTCATTAATTATATGGCATGAAATGTCCATCCATCCATCCATTTTCTATACCGCTTATCCTCACTAGGATGACGGGCGGGGTGCTGGAGCTTATCCCAGCTGACTTTTGGCAAAAGGCAGGGTACACCCTGGACTGGTGGCCAGCCAATCACAGGCCACATATACGTAGACAAACAACCATTCACACTCACATTCATACCTATGGACAATTTGGAGTCACCAATGGAACTATTTTTACTAGGAGCAAACATGCAAACTCCATATAGAGATGCCTAAATGGAGATTTGGCATACAATGTATGTCGTATAACCGTATTGAATGGTTGCATTTAATTTGCCATGAAGCGAGCGACACTGTCTGTGAGCATGCACCATTTTTGCGCTGTTTACGTTTATATATTTACATTTGGACCAAAAACCTTGGTAAGCATTGGCTGTCGGAACGAAGGCTTGTTGTGTTTCCTGTGTCACTGCTTTCAAACATAAACTGTCAATAACCATACTTTATATAAGTAATAAGGATTATTTTCTTAGCAGCTCTTATTTATGTTTCTATTGTTTTTTATTTACCAAGCCTGACTTAGGCGGCACGGCGGTCGAGTGGTTAGCGCACAGACCTCACAGCGAGGAGACCAATTCTCCCCGTGCATGCGTGGGTTTTCTCCGGGTACTCCGGTTTTCTCCCACATTCCAAAAACATGCTAGGTTAATTGGCCACTCCAAATTGTCCATAGGTATGAATGTGAGTGTGAATGGTTGTTTGTCTATATGTGCCCTGTGATTGGCTGGCCACCAGTTCAGGGTGTCCCCCGCCTCTCGCCCAAAGACAGCTGGGATAGGCTCCAGCACCCCCGCAACCCTTGTGAGGAAAAGCGGTAGAAAATGAATGAATGAAGCCTAACTCATTTTAAATCTTGCAATGCACGTACCGCATGCGCAGATGCACCACAGACGTAAACATGATATCCGGTCAGTTATAATCAACTAACCATATAAAACGAAACATTGCTTCATAGCTTCAGTAAGTATATTCATAATTGAGACATTTAACTAAAGCTGTCCATCTTGTATTTGACATTGTTTCCAAACAAAAGGTTGTGGAAAGAAAAACAGCTTGAATGTACATTTGTGACACAGACAATTTTGTTTGTTTTCTCAGAAGGCAGAAAAATGGGTGACGCAGCAATGGCAGAGTTTGGGTCAGCTGCTCCGTTTCTTCGCAAGTCGGACAAGGAGCGTTTAGAAGCTCAAACTCGCCCCTTTGACATGAAGAAGGAGTGCTTTGTTCCCGATCCAGAGGTTGAGTACGTGAAAGCATCAGTCACTAGTCGAGACGGTGACAAGGTCACTGCTGAGACCGAATTCGGAAAGGTAGATGATTGGTATTCACTGACTTCAAGCCTTGATCTTGGTTCGGTAAACTGGGATTTCCTTTCTACAGACGGTGACGGTGAAGGAGTGTGACGTCCACCCTCAGAACCCGCCAAAGTTTGATAAAATTGAAGACATGGCCATGTTCACCTTCCTCCATGAGCCCGCCGTGCTGTTCAACCTCAAAGAGCGTTATGCAGCGTGGATGATCTATGTGAGTCCACAACAAATGGACGTCAAGGAGTGGTGGCTACTACCCGTTCTGAGTGGGAGTGATTGTGACGGTCCTTGTTGGGGAAAAAGACACATAGCGACAGAAGAAAGTCGCCAAACATAACGCCAGTTGCTTTTAACAAAGACACCGAGGATCAGTAAAAGGCTCCAAAAGTTCAGACGAGATGAATGAAAAACCTGGACAATGTTCCCTTGGAGCTTTATACCGATCACGGAATTACTAATTTTATTGTCAATCAAGTCAATCAAAGAGATTCCACCTCAGACGAATCACCCAATCATCATGCAGAAGCCACGCATCCGGGTCAGCCCGCTGCCCCTTAGTCCCCGAGAGAGGGACTAATCCCGGCATTTATCCAATGACCGTTCAGTTTCGCGCAGTGGAACAACCCACTCTACGCTTCCCCATAAGCTACAGTATTTCCACTGAGGTCAAGTGTCCATGGTCCAACTGTACATCAACCCTGTTTTGTGTTTGGCAGACGTACTCCGGGCTGTTCTGTGTCACGGTCAACCCCTACAAGTGGCTGCCGGTTTACAACCAGGAGGTGGTGGTGGCCTACAGGGGGAAGAAGAGGAGTGAAGCTCCTCCTCACATCTTCTCCATCTCTGACAACGCCTACCAGTACATGCTGGCAGGTACCCAATCTCGTCACTGTCCTGTTCCAATTCTTAGTTTCATGCAAAATCTCATAGACATTTCTTTGAATTGCAGATAGAGAAAACCAGTCCATTCTGATCACGTAAGAAACGTCGAACAGGACACCTCTTGTATGCGTCAGTATTTTCCAAACCTGTGCTGTCTCTCTTTAACGAAGCGGAGAATCCGGTGCTGGAAAGACGGTCAACACCAAGAGAGTTATTCAGTACTTTGCCAGCATTGCTGCAGTTCCAGGTGCTGGGAAGAAAGACCCAGCTATTGAGAAGAAGGTGATATATATTTTGAAATGCAGTTCAACCTGTAAGGCCGAACACAGTCCCTTCAGACGCCGGTCAAACCTGGACCATCTGATTTGGTCAGAGTAAGAATTCGACTATGGTTACAGGTTTTACTGGACCAGTAATGCAACATTCATTTCAGCAACCTACAAGTTTAAAAAGAAGTCAACCACTCTTAATTCTATTCTCTGCGTTTGTAAAGAACGTAGAGTTGGTGTACCAGTTTCAGTTCGAGCTACTAGATATTTGTACGACTTTTTTCCCCGAACAAATTTGATCCAAGTCCAAATTGGTTGAGCATTTGGTTTGCATTCCAATGATGCTTGTCATAAAATCAAGCAGTCATGTATTTTGTCTTCAGGGTACCCTGGAGGATCAAATCATCCAGGCTAACCCTGCCCTGGAGGCCTTCGGTAATGCCAAGACCATCAGAAACGACAACTCTTCCAGATTTGTGAGTGTGCTTAAGGATTCTATGAGGATCATTTTCTACCAATATAAATGTTTACACTTTTCTTCTCAGGGAAAATTCATCAGAATTCATTTTGACAACCGAGGGAAGTTGGCTTCTGCTGATATTGAGACTTGTAAGTGAAGCTGAACCGAACCATGTTCATTTTTACCTTACTTTTCAAAATGGCAATAACACCTTGATGTTTTCATTTAATGATGGATACATCTTCACTGGCTTTCATTGCTTGTTTATTCTAACATCATGTATGACGGGTGAGCAAACTTTTTGACTTGTGGGTCACATTGATTTCACAAAATACTATATATTTGACACGTAACAGTCCACCTGGAATGATTGTATCTGTAAAAGTGTCATGCAATATGCTATATGTGCTTGTATCCCTTTTTTTAGGAGCACTTTGTAAACAGCAAACCAATCAAATAACCAAATTGATAAAACAGCTACTTAAACCATCAAAAGGTTGTATGTTAAGTTTAAATGAAATACTTTGGAAAGAACGGGTGGGCCGTATTCAAACACTTGGCGGGCCGGATGTGGCCCCCGGGCCGTAGTTTGCCCACCCCTGATGTATGATTTCACGACACCACTTCAAATGTGCCTCTCCTTTTTGCCATGTTTCCAAAAAGTGCGTACGGCAACAACAAAAGTGGCAAATTCTCACATCAGGTTGTGTTTTTATTAGCACAGTCAAGCGATTGAAACACTCAATCATGATTAATCGCATTTTGACTATTTTCAACTCATGATTAATGAAACTTAATCACAAATTGAAATGAATTTTAATAATAAGTAGGGATTCAAATCTCTTTGCAGTTTGATACGCTAACTATATAATGCTAATGCTAACTATAGTATATTCATTCATTCATTTTCTACCGCTTATCCTTAAGACACTCGCGGGCGTGCTGGAGCCTATCCCAACTGTGTTCGGGCGAGAGGCGCAGCACACTCTAGACTGGTTGCCCCAAATCCCAAAAACATGCTAGGCTAATTGGAGACTCCAAATTGTCCATAGGACAAGCGGTAATAAGCTGAGGATAAGTGGTATAGAAAATGGATGGATTATTAATGGATGGATGATTATCTGACCGGAATCTTTCCATGGTGTCCCAACTCTAAAAGAAAGGGGTACTCCGGTTTCCTCCCACATTCCAAAAACATGCTAGGTTAATTGGCCACTCCAAATTGTCCATAGGTATGAATGTGAGTGTGAATGGTTGTTTGTCTATATGTGTCCTGTGATTGGCTGGCCACCAGTCCAGGGTGTACCCCGCCTCTCGCCCGAAGACAGCTGGGATAGGCTCCAGCATACCAATACAGATAGATAGCTAGGGAGTATGATAGATTCTGTGGATATTAAAACGGTTTCACATCTATGACAGACCTTCTGGAAAAGTCTCGTGTGACCTACCAGCTCAAAGCTGAGAGGGACTATCACATTTTCTACCAGATCTTGTCTCAGGCAAAGCCTGAACTTCTGGGTAGGTAATAACATACAGGCAGTGACAGGATGCTGCTTGGATTGTTTATTCCTATTAGTTTTTTTCTGTAATATCATTTTAGAAATGTTACTCATCACCAACAACCCCTACGACTACGCCTTCATCTCCCAAGGAGAAACTACGGTAGCCTCCATCAACGACTCTGAGGAGCTGATGGCCACTGATGTGAGATGATTACGGTTTTAAATCTAACAATGGTAAAACCGGAAACATGCCTTTATTGGGTTTTTTTTGTTTTGTTGATATGTCAGGATGCCTTTGACGTGCTGGGCTTCACTCAAGAAGAGAAGAACAGCATTTATAAGCTGATCGGTGCCGTCATGCACTACGGTAACATGAAGTTCAAGCAGAAGCAGCGAGAAGAGCAGGCAGAGGCCGATGGCACTGAAGGTAAGACATGCGGCGGAACCTTGGTTAGCATCATTAATTCCTTCCAGATGGTCTGACTCTAACCAAAACCAACGATAAACCAATCCAAAAATGTCCACACAAATCACGTTGTTATAGTTATCAACGTAATTAACAATTCCAGATGCATATAAACGATGAATGAAAGGGATAAATGAACATTTAAGCTAACTTTTCATTTGTTTCTTTCTTTGAAGACATGGTTGTTGATGAGACACAATGTGGTGGTGAGACACCACACGGATACCACCTTCCTGTTTTGCCATGACTCATTCATTCATTTTCTACCGCTTATCCTCACGAGGGTTGCAGGGGGTGCTGGATCTCAGCTGTCTTCAGGGGCGAGAGGCGGGGTACACCCTGGACTGGTGGCCAGCCAATCACAGGGCACATATAGACAAACAACCATTCACACTCACATTCATACCTATGGACAATTTGGAGTCGGCAATTAACCTAGCATGTTTTTGGAATGTGGGAAGAAACCGGAGTACCCGGAGAAAACCCACGCATGCACACGGAGAACATGCAAACTCCACACACAGATGGCAGAGGGTGGAATTGAAACCTGGTCTACTAGCTGCGAGGTCTGCGCGCTAACCACTTGACCGCTGTGCAACTTTGCCATGACTTATTTCTTCAATTCAATCGTGTTTGACCAGGAGCTTCCACCGGCATGCCGTGTTATACGCTCACCAAAAAATGTCCGTAAAGCGAGGCATAATTTTATCGTAAATTTCCAACGTTAACTGGAAAAGATGCTAACCGGGTGGACGCTAACCGAAGCTCCACTGCATAGTCATAATTCAGCATTTGCATGTTGTATAAAGTGCATAAGCATATTCCGCAGTTCAGAACAACAACTCTCACAAGAGGATCACCAACAGAAATAATATTTTTTTTGGAGTGTAAGACACATATGGAAATGTTCCTTCTGCAGATGCTGATAAAGTTGCTTACCTGATGGGATTGAACTCTGCTGACCTCATCAAAGGTCTCTGTCATCCAAGAGTTAAAGTCGGAAATGAGTGGGTCACCAAAGGACAAAATGTTGACCAGGTAAGTTTTCCTGGGAAATCTTTTTAGGAGAAGAATGATCCAATTTGCTGATTATTTTCCAGGTGTACTACGCCATCGGTGCACTGTCCAAGTCGGTGTATGAGAAGATGTTCCTATGGATGGTGACCAGGATCAACAACTCTCTGGACACCAAGCAGCCTCGCCAGTACTTCATTGGCGTACTGGACATCGCTGGGTTTGAGATCTTTGACGTGAGCTCTGTGGAGGCTTTGTAGGCCAACACGATACGTGAAGGTCAACCTGCTAGCTAACTTAGTCTGCTTTGTTTTCCAGTTCAACACCTTTGAGCAGCTGTGCATCAACTTCACCAATGAAAAGCTGCAACAGTTTTTCAACCATCACATGTTTGTGCTGGAGCAGGAAGAGTACAAGAAAGAGGGCATTGAGTGGACTTTCATAGATTTTGGTATGGACTTGCAGGCGTGTATTGACCTGATTGAAAAGGTGAGAAGGTCTTTTGCGAGAGGCTATCATTGAATTCCAATAACTCATATGTTGTTCTCCTCAGCCCATGGGTATCATGTCCATCCTTGAAGAGGAGTGCATGTTCCCCAAAGCCAGTGATGCCACCTTCAAAGCTAAGCTCTACGACAACCACCTGGGGAAATCCAGCAACTTCCAGAAGCCCAGAATTGTCAAAGGGAAACCGGAGGCCCATTTCTCTCTCATCCACTACGCCGGAACCGTTGACTACAACATCAACAACTGGCTGGTGAAGAACAAGGACCCTCTGAATGAAACTGTGGTTGGACTTTTCCAGAAGTCTACCATGAAATTATTATCTTTACTTTTCGCTGGTTATGCAGGAGCCGATTCAGGTACGATGGGCTATGAGATGTTCAAATATAAAATAACTGCTCCAGGAAGTCCACTTAAGTATGATGAACAACAGTTTTGTGTTTTGTCTTCATTTAGCTCAGGAGTCTGGCAGTAAGGGCAAAGGTGCCAAGAAGAAAGGTTCATCCTTCCAAACGGTTTCTGCTTTACATAGGGTAAGACCTTTTTAGAATAGCAATTATGGGCCTGCAAAGAGCATCAGCCCATCCTCTAATATTTTTATCCTTCCTATTATGGGCCTGCAAGCAAAACGCACCAGCCCATCCTATTATTTTTTCATGTAAATCTCAGTCAAACCCTAATTTTTATTCAAGTACCCCCTACGGCAGGGGTCTCAAACACACGGCCCGCGGGCCAAATGTGGCCCGCAGGACACTAGTTTGAGGCCCCCGCCTTGATATGAAAGTTTAATGTTAGTGCGGCCCGCGCAAGTTTGGTATGGATGCTGTATGGTATCATGTACCCAGAAAAAATTATTACGTTTGATTAATGTTCATGTTAAAGGTTAAATAACTGTTAATAGTTATCCTCCCTATCCGTGTGGAAGTGGTAAGTTTTTGGCTATTTTTAAAGGAAATAACTTGAAGGCTACCGTTTAGGTCGCTAGCTCTCTAGTTTGCGAGTTAGCATGTGTCTCAAGACCCTGCAGTTGCGCAATATGTTGAAAAAAAAAGTATAAATGTGACTATAGTCGTGTTTTGTCATGTCTACAGGGCTCTAATAATGCTTTGTTCATTTTAATCTGAAAAAAATAATTTGTCTACCCACCAACTATATGTGGTTTCTTAAGTTTTTATTATTTGCCGTTTTATTATTATTATTATATTTATTTATTACTGATTGATTGATTTTCTTTATTTTTGATTTGTTTATTTATTTTTCATCTTATTTTGTGTAGAAAAATAAAAAGTAAGATATTTGAGAACAGTGGAATGTTTTATTAGAGCTCTTATTGTAGAAAATTGGAACCAAAGTGACGTTTTTTAAATTTTTTTGTTTTTAATAAATGCGTTTTTTTTGTTTTTTTTTTGGAAAACCTGATGCGGCCCAGTCTCACCCAGACCCTAGCTCCAGTGGCCCCCAAGTAAATTGAGTTTGAGACCCCTGCCCTACGGCAATATGTGTACCCACTCCGTGGTACACAATCTAGCCTAACTTAAATTTCCGACAGAGGAAATAACACATTTGTCAAAAATGTGCAGGAGAACCTGAACAAGCTGATGACCAACTTGAGGTCCACTCACCCCCACTTTGTACGCTGCATCATCCCCAACGAGACCAAGACTCCCGGGGCCATGGAGAACCCTCTGGTGATGCACCAGCTGCGTTGTAACGGCGTGCTGGAAGGCATCAGGATCTGCAGGAAGGGCTTCCCCAACCGGATCCTCTACGGAGATTTTAAACAGAGGTTTGGGTTTCCGCGAACTAAACAAACAAAGAACACTTTATGGAGTATTTTAGGTTCACGATTTGTAATTCTTGAACAATTCTTTTAATAGATACAGAATTCTAAACCCCAACGCAATTCCCGAAGGGCAATTCATTGACAACAAGAAGGCTGCAGAGAAACTGTTAGGCTCTCTGGATATTGACCACAACCAGTACAAGTTGGGGCACACCAAGGTTGGTAATCCAAGCGCTGCTCGAGGGAATGTGATGATGACTGACGCAGACGCTACATCCTTTGTCACTAAAGGTGTTTTTCAAAGCTGGGCTGTTGGGTCAGCTTGAAGAAATGAGAGATGATCGATTAGCACTCATCATCACTGGCATCCAAGCCCGCTCAAGGGGTCTTCTAGCAAGGATCGAGTTCCAGAAGATCGTTGAACGGAGGTAAATAGAAACAGTAAAAAATCAACAGGATGTTACATAAATACATTATATATGCAGGATTTGTAGGATTATGAATATCTTGTTTAACAAGCGAGAGATGCCCCAGAATCAGCCATAAATCTTGATGAATGGGATGTATGGATTGTAGAGATATGAACCCAGTATCGAAAGACAAGCAACTACTTGATAGTCCGTCTCTTCAACAATGCCGGAGCCTGAAGACCAGAATGGATGTATTAGCAGCGCGCTAGCTAGTCACCGAGAAAGATTTTCAACAGCAAAACATACGTACATTGTAGCCCTTGAGTCCATCTTATTGATGATGTATTGTGTAAAAATGACCCTCATAGAAACAGACTTGGAGGTGCTGATTCTCATCCCGTCTGTATCACATTTAATCAAATTGAATCGTTTGTACACTGTATTGAATCGTTCACTTTTTAAAATAAATTAATTTTCAATGGGGCTGCATGGCGGTCGAGTGGTTAGCGCGCAGACCTCACAGCTAGGGGACCTGGGTTCAATTCCACCCTCGGCCATCTCTGTATGGAGTTTGCATGTTCTCCCCGTGCATGCGGGGGTTTTCTTCGGGTACTCCGGTTTCCTCCCCCATTTCAAAAACATGCTAGGTTAATTAGCCACTCCAAATTGTCCATAGGTATGAATGTGAGTGTGAATGGTTGTTTGTCTATATGTGCCCTGTGATTGGCTGGCCACCAGTCCAGGGTGTACCCTGACTCTTGCCCAAAGACAGCTGGGATAGGCTCCAGCACCCCCCACTCCCCCCCCCAGACTGAGAGTGACCAGGATGGATAGGATCAGGAACGAGTACATCAGAGGGACTTTGCATGTTAGAGATAAAGTCAGAGAGGCCAGACTGAGAGTGACCAGGATGGATAGGATCAGGAACGAGTACATCAGAGGGACTTTGCATGTTAGAGATAAAGTCAGAGAGGCCAGACTGAGAGTGACCAGGATGGATAGGATCAGGAACGAGTACATCAGAGGGACATTGCATGTTAGAGATAAAGTCAGAGAGGCCAGACTGAGATGGTTGGGAATGTCCACAGCTATGACCTGAATCATTCTTCTTGGATAAAACAATGAGCATCTTCTGTCGACAGGGACGCTCTGCTTGTGATCCAGTGGAACATCCGTGCCTTCATGGGGGTGAAGAATTGGCCCTGGATGAAGATGTACTTTAAGATCAAACCTCTTCTGAAATCGGCAGAGACGGAGAAAGAAATGGCCAACATGAAGGAAGAGTTTACTAAACTAAAAGAAGCCTACGCCAAATCAGAAACCCGTAAAAAGGAACTGGAGGAAAAAATGGTCACGCTTCTCCAAGAGAAGAACGACCTGCAGCTCCAAGTTCAGGCTGTAAGTTTACCGTCGTCCCGCAAAACCCTTTCCATTGCAAAGTAAATCTTTACGGCTTTTTGACAACAGGAGCAAGATAATCTTTGTGACGCTGAAGAAAGATGCGAAGGGCTCATCAAGAGCAAGATTCAGCTGGAGGCCAAAATCAAAGAGCTGACAGAAAGACTGGAGGACGAGGAGGAGATGAACGCTGAATTAACTGCCAAGAAGAGAAAACTGGAGGACGAGTGCTCTGAGCTGAAGAAGGACATTGATGACTTAGAGTTAACCCTTGCAAAAGTGGAGAAGGAGAAGCACGCCACCGAGAACAAGGTCATCATTTTCTCTCCATAAGACATGAATGCATGAGCTGAAAGCTGAACTTGCTGTATCGTACACAGGTGAAGAACCTGACTGAAGAAATGGCAGCGCTGGAAGAAATCATTGCCAAGCTGACCAAGGAGAAGAAAGCCTTGCAAGAAGCTCATCAGCAAACCCTGGATGACCTTCAGAGTGAAGAAGACAAAGTCAACACTCTGACCAAGGCCAAGTCTAAACTGGAGCAGCAAGTGGATGATGTAAGAAAGATGACAATGACAAATGACAAATGATGGCAATAATCAATACCAACTTAACAAACAAGTCGTGTCTGACGTCCGACAGCTGGAAGGATCCCTCGAGCAAGAGAAGAAAGTGCGCATGGACCTCGAAAGAGCAAAGCGGAAGCTTGAAGGCGACCTCAAATTAGCTCAAGAGAGCGTTATGGACCTGGAAAACGACAAGCAGCAACTTGAAGAGAGGCTGAAAAAGTAAGGTGTTACTACTAGTTAGGTACTCACAGCAGAAGAATACGTAGCTGGTATAATAATAACAATAATGCAGTCGCACGTCGCTACACTGATTCCTTTTAGTCAACGTTTTTAACTTTGAACATCCAGCAGCAACACAACATTTTGGCTCGACTACTATTTGGTTTACTTTGTTTTCTCTGCTTTAGCTGAGAGCTAGCTAACATTTGAACTAGTTTGTCATGGCTGGCGTACATATTTACATATTTAGGGTATAGTGTAATAAGAATGGATGTCTCAATAATGCGATAAACATCATATAATGATTGCATTTGTATTTTTACATTTACTAGCTTAATGCTTAATGAAATGCTTACTTTAGGCACGAAATACAAAACATCTGCTTACCTATTCAGATATTTTGATATCATAGGCATAAAGTCAACGTTTAGTCAACGTTTTTAACTTTGAACATCCAGCAGCAACGCAACATTTTGGCCCGACTACTATTTGGTTTACTTTGTTTTCTCTGTTTTAGCTGAGAGCGAGCTAACTTTTGAGCTAGTTCGTCATGGCTGGCGTACATATTTACATATTTAGGGTATAGTTTAATAAGAATGGATGTCTCAATATATTTTAATGTATTTGTATATGTATATTATATATGTATAATGTAATAATGTATTTGTATGTATTTTTACATTTACTAGCTTAATGCTTAATGAAATGCTTACTTTAGACAAGAAATACAAAGCATCTGATTACCTATTTTGATATCATAGGCATAAAGTCAACGTTTAGTCAACGTTTTTAACTTTGAACATCCAGCAGCAACGCAACATTTTGGCTCGACTACTATTTGGTTTAGCTGAGAGGTGTCACCCCGATGACATCACTTTTGAGCTAGTTTGTCATGACTGGCGTACATATTTACATATTTAGGGTATAGTGCAGGGGTCACCAACGCTGTGCCCGCGGGCGCCCACGTGTACCACTTAAGGCGCCCGCGAGGCATCTTCTAAAAATATCACTGGTCACAAATTATCATTGTTATTTTGTGCTTTAAATTTTGAATCAGCTGGGATAGGCTCCAGCACCCCCCGCGACCCTCATGAGGAAAAGCGGTAGAAAATGAATGAATGAATGAATGTGAGCAGTCGCTTCACATAGTGTTACTACGACTATTCCTTTTGTTCTGATTACTAAAAAGTGAGTGCAGTTTTGTCATTTCGGAAGTTCACCGCAAACAGGTCATGTAGTACCTTCATACTATCCGTGCTCACAAAGTAGCCCTCGGCCTCAAAAAGGTTGGTGACCCCTGGTATAGTGTAACGCAATAAACATCATATAATGATTGCATTTGTATTTTTACACTTACTAGCTTAATGCTTAATGAAATGCTTACTTTAGGCACGAAATACAAAACATCTGCTTACATATTTAGATATTTTGATATAATAGGCATACAGTGGTGAGGTATTCTGTGGTATATACATCTGATAGTTATATACTTCCTTGACAGGAAAGATTTTGAAATGAACCAGCTTGCTGCCAAAGTAGAGGACGAGCAGGCCGTGAGTGCTCAGCTCCAGAAAAAATTGAAGGAGTTGCAGGTAATATTGTCATCATATTCAAATGTGGTGTCATACGCTAACTCTTACATGAGATATTTCGATTGAAAAAGCTGTTAATACATACATATGTTTGAACGTATCCTGCCAACGTATCTTTCTGGACATAATATACTGTAAACATGGGCATATTTCACACATAGTTGATTCATCAACTCTGATAGCAAATGTAAATGTGATTGGTCCAGGCTCGTATCGAGGAGCTGGAGGAAGAGCTGGAGGCCGAGCGAGCCGCTCGAGCCAAGGTGGAGAAGCAGAGAGCAGACCTGGCCAGAGAGCTGGAGGAGATCAGCGAGAGGCTGGAGGAAGCCGGCGGAGCGACATCCGCCCAGATCGAGATGAACAAGAAGCGGGAGGCCGAGTTCCAGAAGCTGCGCAGGGACCTGGAAGAGGCCACTCTGCAGCATGAAGCCACCGCAGCCACGCTGAGGAAGAAACAAGCTGATAGTGTTGCCGACCTGGGGGAGCAGATTGACAACCTGCAGAGAGTCAAGCAGAAACTGGAAAAGGAGAAGAGCGAACTCAGGCTGGAACTGGATGATGTGGTTTCCAACATGGAACATGTTGTCAAGTCTAAAGTAAGTTAATTTTTTTATGATTTTTTCTCATAAATCAACATGAAAATATTTCATACAGCTTCTCAAATAGTGTAAATAATTTGTTGTATTTCCTTTTCAGAATAATTTGGAGAAAATGTGCAGGTCCCTGGAAGACCAGATGAATGAATATAAAGCAAAAGCGGAAGAGGCGCAGCGCACCGTCAGTGACTTCACCATGCACAAAGCAAAACTCCAAACGGAGAATGGTAAGTTTTTGTTTTGCATTTTTAAATGAACTTAATTATTATATTTGTTTATAATTTAATTTTTACACCTTAATTAATTTGTTATATCATTTATTTAGTCTAGATTTATGAATTATGTACAATAGAAATAATGAAGAAATTATTGACATTTTATATGAATATTTTACAAATATTAAATCAATTAATAAATATTTTAATATTAATGCAATTGATTTATTAGTAATTATTATATAATAAAAAAGTCTAATTTACACCTTAATTAATTTGTTATATAATTTATTTAGTCTATATTTATGAATTATGTACAATAAAAATAATAAAGAAATTATTGACATTTTATATGAATATTTTACAAATATTAAATCAATTAATGAATATTTTTAATATTAATGCAATTGCTTTATTATTTATTATTATATAATAAAAAATCAAATTATTGTATGTTCTACTATATTTACTACTATTTTCTACTATGTATTACAATTTTTTTCTGAAAAATAGTAATAATTTGCATAACGAAAAAACCCAACTGAAATGAATCTTCTCTCAAATTGAGGTGAACTCTCACGGCAACTCGAGGAGAAGGATTCGCTGGTGTCTCAGCTGACTCGAGGAAAACAGTCCCACACACAACAAATCGAAGACCTGAAACGCCAACTGGAAGAGGAGGTCAAGGTGGGACGCATCCATGCACCGCAAAGCCGCCGCTTACCTCGCTGCTGCATCCAAATGCGTTTCTTCTGCAGGCCAAGAACGCGTTAGCCCACGCCGTGCAGTCGTCTCGCCACGACTGTGACCTGCTGAGGGAGCAGTACGAGGAGGAGCAGGAGGCCAAGGCTGAGCTGCAGCGTTGCATGTCCAAGGCCAACTCCGAGGTGGCGCAGTGGAGAACTAAGTACGAAACTGATGCCATCCAGAGGACTGAAGAACTGGAGGAGGCCAAGTAAGTCAAATAACAAACACCAAAAAAACTGCATCTCATATACTGATGGGAAAATTCTGGGAAAATTCTGGGAAAATTGGGACATCCTCATTCATTCCTCATTCGATTGAGACTTTCATTCATTCTCTACCGCTTTTTCCTCACGAGGGTCGCAGGGGTGCTGGAGCCTATCCCAGCTGTCTTTGGGCGAGAGGCGGGGTACACCCTGGACTGGTGGCCAGCCAATCACAGGGCACATATAGACAAACAACCATTCACACTCACATTCATACCTATGGACAATTTGGAGTGGCCAATTAACCTAGCATGTTTTTGGAATGTGGGAGGAAACCGGAGTACCCAGAGAAAACACAGAGATGGCCGAGGGTGGAATTGAACCCTGGTCTCCTAGCTGTGAGGTCTGTGCGCTAGACCACCGTGCCGCTTATATATGATATATATGTAATATAATATATAGCACTTTGCGCTATGATTCTAGGTGTTAGCATGCTAATGTTAGCATGTTAGCATTACTAGCATGCTGACATTAGCATACTAACATTTTGTAGCAATTTAGCATTAGCATTTTTTCATAGTTAGACTGTTATTTAAACACTTAGGACAATCATGATAGGTGTTAGCATGCTAATGTTAACATGTATGGCGCTTGGCGGAGGTTTGCACTTTTCCAATTGGTGAACCGTGACCAGTAGAAAGCACTGATGAGTGGACTCTTCAGGAAGAAGCTGGCTCAGCGTCTGCAGGATGCCGAGGAGGCGGTGGAAGCGGTGAATGCTAAATGTTCGTCTCTGGAGAAGACCAAACACAGACTGCAGAATGAGATTGAAGATCTCATGGTGGACGTGGAGAGGTCAAACGCTGCTGCTGCTGCTCTGGACAAGAAGCAAAGGAACTTTGACAAGGTTTGAAAGAAAGAAGTGCCGACAAGCGTTGAGCTGAAATACTTAATAGTGTTGACTTGCTGTCAGGTCTTGGCAGAGTGGAAACAGAAGTACGAGGAGTCTCAATCAGAGCTGGAAAGCTCCCAGAGGGAGGCAAGGTCTCTGAGCACGGAGCTCTTCAAACTGAAAAACTCCTATGAAGAATCCATTGAGCATCTGGAGACTATGAAGAGAGAAAACAAGAACTTACAAGGTGAGGGAGTATCAACTCTTTCCTTAAGTTTGAGGTTCTATCCGACGCTTTTAGCCGGCGGGACTTTTCCAGGTTCTTCAAATCCATCAGCCGTCACAATTAATTGCGTGTGTGTGATAACTAGAAGAAGCCTTGTGGTCGTGTCTCGCGTTTCATTGGCTGAGAAGCACAAGCACATTGCAGTAGTCAGCTAAAACTGAGGGGAAAATATTCCATTCCTAATATTCTATTCCATTCATTTTCTACCGCTTTTTCCTCACGAGGGTCGCGGGGGAGCTGGAGCCTATCCCAGCTGACTGTGGGGGAGAGGCGGGGTACACCCTGGACTGGTGGCCAGCCAATCACAGGGCACATATAGACAAACAACCATTCACACTCACATTCATACCTATGGACAATTTGGAGTGGCTAATTAACCTAGCATGTTTTTGGAATGTGGGAGGAAACCGGAGTACCCGGAGAAAACCCACGCATGCACGTGGAGAACATGCAAACTCCACACAGAGATGGCCGAGGGTGGAATTGAACCCTGGTCTCCTAGCTGTGAGGTCTACATGCTAACCACTCATCCGCCGTGCCGCCCCATTCCTAACAAAGAAATGTAATAATTGAAATGAAGTATAATTTCATTTCCACTCAAAGAGGAAATATCGGATCTCACCGAACAAATCAGTGAGGGCGGGAAGAGCATCCATGAGCTGGAGAAGATACGGAAGCAGTTGGAGCAGGAGAAGTCTGACACCCAAACAGCTCTGGAAGAGGCAGAGGTAGGATGTAGAACCTAAAACTCTACTCGCTCTGTATGTCCTTCAATAGTTTGACCCCTGGACTAGATCTTCTCTCCATCCATCTTCTCTGTAGGCCTCTCTGGAGCACGAGGAAGGAAAGATTCTCAGAGTCCAGCTGGAGTTTAGTCAGGTGAAGGCAGACATTGAGCGCAAGCTGGCCGAGAAAGACGAGGAGATGGAGCAAGCCAAGAGAAACCAGCAAAGGATTGTGGACAACCTTCAGAGCTCGCTTGAGGCCGAGACCCGCAGCAGGAACGAGGCAATGCGTTTGAAGAAGAAGATGGAGGGAGACCTCAACGAGATGGAGATCCAGCTAAGTCAGGCCAACAGGCAGGCGGCCGAGGCTCAGAAACAACTCAAGTCTGTTCATGCGCATCTGAAGGTATGGCTGCCGTGAAAACACAACATCAAAAAATCATTCAAATTATTTTAATAAATCTATAAGGATATGTACTAGCCTGTTGCTTACCCATGGTCTGGCATAATATGTATTTATAGTATCTATAACACTGCACTTTACTTGCAGGCCCATAAAAAGAGGTATGAGGAATGATAATCATGGGCTGCTGTACTTTGCAGGCCCATAATTACATATTATATAACAAAAAAGTCCCAATTGCAAAGTAGTGGTATAATTTGTGTGGTTTCACAGCACTGGCCGTCCCTCATTAGTTGGAGCAGAATAATATCCTGTATAACAGGGGTCTCAAACTCAATTTACTTGGCGGCCACTGGAGCTAGGGTCTGGGTGAGACTGGGCCGCATCAGGTTTTCCAAAAAAAAAACCAAAAAAAATGCATTTATTTAAAAAAAAAGAAACTTTGCTTTAGAAAATTGGAACCAATTTTTTTCTACACAAAATAAGATGAAAAATAAATAAACAAATCAAGAATAAAGAAAATCAATCAATCAGTAATAAATAAATATAATAATAATAATAATAAAACAGCAAATAATAAAAACTTAAGAAACCACATATAGTTGGTGGGTAGACAAATTATTTTTTTCAGATTAAAATGAACAAAGCATTATTAGAGCCCTGTAGACATGACAAAACACGACTATAGTCACATTTATACTCTTTTTATTTACAACATATTGCGCAACTGCAGGGTCTTGAGACACATGCTAACTCGCAAACTAGAGAGCTAGCAACCTAAACGGTAGCCTTCAAGTTATTTATTTTAAACTTAAATAGCCAAAAACTTACCACTTCCACACGGATAGGGAGGATAACTATTAACAGTTATTTAACCTTTAACATGAACATTAATCAAACGTAATAATTTTTTCTGGGTACATGATACCATACAGCATCCATATCAAACTTGCGCGGGCCGCACTAACATTAAACTTTCATATCAAGGCAGGGGCCTCAAACTAGTGTCCTGCGGGCCACATTTGGCCCGCGGGCCGCGTGTTTGAGACCCCTGCTGTATTATAATAATAATAATAACAAAGAAAATATCCCAGCTGTCTTCGGGCAAGAGGCAGGGTACACCCTGGACTGGTCGCTAGCCAATCACAGGCCCATAATGACATATTATATAATAAAAAGGTCTTGCACTATATAAAGCAGAGACCGTCTGTAAGGATGAAACGTTCTACTTTCTACAGCATATGCCCATAAACACCTTTCAAAGCCATCACATCAACATATCGGCGTGTGCCGGCACTCACTTATCAAATCTATTGCCATTCACAGGGAAAACATGTTGCTAACTATGTATTAAAAAATAAAATGTATCCTATTTTTATATAAGAACATACTCATGGATGATCGCCATTAGAATCATTGGTAAATCCTCATATACAATAATAATAAATAGAAACGGGAGGAATAACATGATAGGCTGGCTGCTGCGCTTCGTTTTGCAGGCCCATAATTTTTTTTTGTTTTTTTAATTTCTGAGATTACTTGACTTCTACTGTTGATACAACAAAAATATTTGTTTATTTGACCTAATAAAGAAATTTCCCAAAACAAAGCAATAAGTCACTTGAACTTGATCTTTTAAGTTAGAGAAACTTTGTTGTGAGATGAAATTACCTAAAATAATTTGCTAGATTTAATCAAAAAAAAATTTTTTTTTATAATCCATATAATCCATTATAATCCAAAATTATGAATTTTCCCATGTGAGGTTTTCATATTTGGGGTTGAAATTTCTTTTTTTTTAAAAAGGAGTCACAACTTCAACTGGATGAGTCTCTTCGTGCCAACGGCGATCTCAAAGAGAACATCGCCATCGTGGAGAGACGCAACAACCTCATTCAGGCTGAGCTGGAAGAGCTGAGGGCTGCTCTCGAGCAAACGGAGAGAAGTCGCAAACTTGCAGAGCAAGAGTTGCTGGATGTTAGCGAGAGGGTGCAGCTACTGCACTCACAGGTGAGAAAGACACCGGTTAGCTCCAACTTTCACACCTTCATGACATTTCCTGTGCTTTTTTTCCATCAAATTAGAACACCGCTCTGATCAACCAGAAGAAGAAACTGGAGGCAGATACATCCCAGCTTCAGACCGAAGTGGAAGATGCAGTCCAGGAGTGCAGGAACGCTGAAGAGAAGGCCAAGAAGGCCATCACCGACGCTGCCATGATGGCAGAAGAGCTGAAGAAAGAGCAGGACACCAGTGCTCACCTGGAGCGCATGAAGAAGAACATGGAGCAAACCATCAAAGACCTGCAGCACCGTCTGGATGAAGCTGAACAAATTGCCATGAAGGGCGGCAAGAAGCAGGTGCAGAAGCTGGAGGCCAGGGTAAGAGTCGCAACTTTCAGAAATGGTCACAGAAATAACCAACACAGCGGTCCCTACTTTGGCAGGAGCTAATCATAAGCTGTGCTCGTCTTACAAATAACATTAATCTCATCACATAGCAACCTAAGACTTAAACAGTGTACTTTATCAATATACAAACATCTACTAATATGAGTTTAAAACTCAAAAAAGAAAAGCTCTCTTTTTGGGGTGCTGCAATGATGTCAGCCTCCCTTGCATTGAATGACATTTTATACATTTTGTATCTACTGTATGTTACAGTGCTGTGCACTATGTGCATATGCTAGCAGCCCCGTCTTCTATTTAGTCTGGCACCAATTAACCATGATAAAGGAGGGATTACCGTACTGGTTGTACTGACATTTCCAATAACCAAACTCCCCCCTGCCCTGCTCACAGATCAAAGAACTGGAAAGTGAAGTGGAGGTCGAGCAGAGAAAGTCTAGCGATGCGGTGAAGGGAGTACGGAAGTATGAGAGACGTATCAAAGAGCTAACTTACCAAGTAAGATGGGGGCCAGTGGGAAATGACCAATGTTGAAGGTGACCAAGATTTCATCCTCTTTGATTCCTTTTTGCAGACTGAAGAGGATCGCAAGAATCTTGCCCGTCTGCAAGACCTGGTGGATAAGCTCCAGTTGAAAGTCAAATCATACAAGAGGAGCACCGAGGAAGCTGTAAGGAATACTCGGCAGAAAACTAACTGTAGTACTTTCCCTGCTCAGTACATTAACAGCCAACAAGTAAGCAGGGGTGTCCCGACCCCTTGTTCATCAAATGCCATATATTTAAGACTGCAGCTATGGAATATTTTCAGTACTCTCCTGAAATTGTTTTCGACTCATCGAGTAATTGAGGAATAAAACATATTTTTGCAGATTTAATGAATTCACAAGAAAAAAATCAAACGGCCAATTAGTTGTATGATTGAGATAATCAAGTGTTTTGTTTCTTACATGGACATAGTCCATAGTGTAAGTGGATACGCTTTGCTATTTTTCTTTGGCTTTTTGCAACTTTTTGGCAAGCCACCCAAAACGTGAGCTTCTCAGGGATAAGGTCTGTGTAGATTCTCAGTCATCCAGGTCATGGTCATCCGCAAAATGGTAATGGTAATGGTTTAATTTCATTTGAACATGCATCAGATTACAATTGAGTGCATCCCATAATCAGTTCACAGTTCCACATGTCCAAAAGGAGTAGGAAGAAGCAAAGCTTATTAAATCCTACCCCTCCATCTGGTACTTTTACAATAAGTAAAATTAGTTCACTTCCTGCTTTCCTAATATAACTTTTAATTTTTTATTTATGTAATTTTTATTTATGTAATTTTTATTTATGTAATTTTTATTTATGTAATTTTTATTTTTTATTTTTTATTTTTTATTTTTTATTTTTTATTTTTTATTTTTTATTTTTTATTTTTTGTTTTTTATTTTTTATTTTTATTTATTTTTATTTTTTTATTTTTTATTTTTTATTTTTTATTTTATTTTTTTTATTTTGCATGTTCTCCCCGTGCATGCGTGGGTTTTCTCCAGGTACTCCGGTTTCCTCCCACATTCCAAAAACATGCTAGGTTAATTGGCCACTCCAAATTGTCCATAGGTATGAATGTGAGTGTGAATGGTTGTTTGTCTATATGTGCCCTGTGATTGGCTGGCCACCAGTCCAGGGTGTACCCCGTGCTAGCTGGAGCGATGTCCAAGTCCATAAAAGATGTCTCTGCTGAGTGCAAAACCTGCCATGCGCAAGACCCCCATGGTGGAACACACCTTGGGAAGTTCAACGCGACCGACCGCGTAGCGCGTTTGAGGCAGCATCCCAAAAAACAGCATGAGGATCCTAGCAAAAATCCCCAAGAAAAAAACAAATGTTCAGCCTTCAACAACTAAGAATACAAAGTAAGTCATGTATGAATTGTTCTGCTACCAGAGCAAACTGGTATCTGTATCAGCCAATAGCAAGGCTGCAGTATCGATAGCAGAAATTAAACATCGGGACTCCCCTGCATGCATATTCCATGACGTGGTGGATGATGATCATGTTGTGTGTGTAGGAGGAACAAGCCAACAGCAATCTTGTCAAGTTCCGTAAGATCCAGCATGACCTTGACGAAGCGGAGGAAAGAGCCGACATCGCGGAGTCTCAGGTCAACAAGTTACGAGCCAAGAGTCGTGATGTCGGGTCCAAGGTCAGTTCTTCATGTTGTTGATAGTCACGATGCTCACCGGGATCGGAAGGAGCTCTCTTCAATTATTTTGCACTGTTGGGTCTTAAGAAGGTTCTAAGCAGAGCCGCTAGCAGGGCGCTATTGTTGCTAAGCTAGGATACAGTACAACAGTCATTCCAAACTTGAAAACATCCTGAAGTCATGGAACAAAAAAGTTGACTGTCCATCAAGACACGGGACCATCCTGGTCCTAAATTAAGATTGGTACTGGTGCTGAAAAAATATATATATATATTGTTTCCTTCAAGTTTTGGGATTAGCAGATATCCCACCAAATATGGGACATTGAAAGGTGGAAGAAAGTTTTTTTCTCCCTTGACGGTCATGATGGCTTCCAACGTTACCGACATGACAAGGAGATCCAACCCGAGATGCTTTCCACCATCATGATCCTTTGATGGAACAAAGGAGCTTCAGGTCGCGCAGGGGCGTCATACGGCAGTCAGCTATGTGGAGATGTTCCTCATGACTGAAGGCCCTGGTCTGTGTGGTGATGACAACACTTCCCAAAGGACGTCTTCACACTTTTGGACCATCTTGCGTCTTCTCCTCATCTAAATGGAGAACATTTAGATGACAGTGAAGCCATATTCCACAACATTCCAACAAGCTTCCTGGAAACAGGGGGCCCAAAGCCAGGGGTGGCGAAACTTTTTTGGTTACAAGGGCCACTTTGATATTTTGGAATACAAAATACTGTATATAATATATACAGTATATATGTATATATAGTATTTATATGTATACTGTATATAATATACTGTATATTTCAAGGGAACCTCCTTCCCAGCTTTGTTATATAGGTGAAAAAACTATTTTTGTTTTTTATTCGTTATTTGTTTTTTTTCCACAATATTTAAACTTTTTTCTTAAATAATATTTGTGCATTTTCTTCTTGTAATATTTTTACTTTATTCTCATATTATAATGTTTTGCCCACCCTAATTTTTCCAAAAATGATGACGATATTGCAACGTTCAAAAATATTTATTTTTCAAATATGTTTTTCTTTAGAATGTTACAAATGTATTCTTGTAAAATTGCAACTTTTCCTGATTAGAACACTTTTAAATATTTAATTAAATATTTTATATTTTATATTTCATATATTTTCACTATTTAAAAACTAATTCTAATTGTTTTAAATCACTTCTTGTCAATTTCCGTCTTGTAATTATTTTGGACTTTATTCCTATAATATATTTGACTTGATTTTTGTAACTTTTTCTGCAACCTAATTTTAAAAAAATTACCGGTTTGATGCTAAAATGACATTATTTTTGCTGATCATATGGTTATTCTCATAAAAGTACATCGTTTTCTTGTTCAATTATATTTATAGAATGTGGCACAGACCGAAATAAAAACAGCAGCGGGCAGCAAATGCCGTCCGGGCCACATTTTGGACACCATTTTTTCAACTCATGAACACGAATAGCTACTGACTGTTTTTTAATACTTTTTATTTCTATTTTATGGGGGGTTAGACTTGGTCTTAGACTTTTGATGAACAGCCCATGTCATTTGAATGCTTATTTTGTCTATTTGTCAGTGTTAGCACAACTAACTCTGTCTTTTCATTCTCTGCATGAAGAAAGGACAGGATGAAGAATAAAGTCCACGGAAGACTTCTAGGTCACCGGTGGTCTCCTGATGTGTTGTGAAGTGAAATAAAGCCGTCTGCAACTCAAACTTTGCTGTGCTTTTTCCCCCCCAAATCATAAATCATTTTCATACAGTATGCTGTAGACCAGGGGTCTCAAACTCAATTTACCTGGGCGCCACTGGAGCTAGGGTCAGGGCGAGACTGGGCTGCATCAGGTTTTTCCAAAAAAAAAATGCATTTATTAAAAACAGAAAAATGAATAAACTTTGCTTTGGTTTCGATTTTCTACAAGAAAAGCTCCGATAAAACATTCCACTGTTCTCAAATATCTTAATTTTTATTTTTCTACACAAAATAAGAAAAATAAATAAATAAATCAAGAATAAAGAAAATCAATCATTCATTCATTCATTCATTCATTTTCTACTGCTTTTTCCTCACGAGGGTCGTAGGGGTGCTGGAGCCTATCCCAGCTGTCTTCGGGCGAGAGGTGGGGTACACCCTGGACTGATGGCCAGCCAATCACAGGGCACATATAGACAAACAACCATTCACACTCACATTCATACCTATGGACAATTTGGAGTGGCTAATTAACCTAGCATGTTTTTGGAATGTGGGAGGAAACCGGAGTACCCGGAGAAAACCCACGCATGCACAGAGATGGCCAAGGGTGGAATCGAACTCGGGTCTCCTAGCTGTGAGGTCTACGCTCTAACCACTCGAAATTAATTATTAATTTTTTAATTATTAATTAATTTGAATTATTAATTAATTTTTGGACTATTTTCCGACTATTTCCACATATTTGCAATTGTAATTTTTCTGTTTAATATTTTGAATTTATTCTTGTAAAATGACTGCTGATTAGTACATTTTTGCTGTTTTTTTTGTTAAATTCTAATTTTAGAATGTGCTGTGGGCCAATAAAAAAATGAGCCGCGAGCCGCAAGTGGCCTCCAGGCTGCACTTTAGACACCCCTGGGATAAAGACACTGCTATAACACCCCACAAGTCACTTTCACACTCCTATTATTCTTTGTTTACATAACATTGCTCGACTACGGGATCATGGCACTGGCAATGCCACTAGCATCGCACGCTAACGAGTTAAATAGTTAGCCTCCCAAATTGACTTATACTAAACATAAGGAGGTGGACCACTTCCACACGGAATGAGAAGAGAACCTTGTTTTTACTCAATCTCAGCGATGGCATGTTAGCTGTTAGCTGTTAGCATGTTAGCTGAGCTAACTATGCTAGCTCAGTATCCAGTCTCCATACAGTGTGAAAGATAATCATTTCATAACAATACTAATGTCTCGTGACATTTCAGTACTTTTTACTAACATCACAGCCGGGTCATTATGACTGTTGAATATTTACATGTTGGCGACATCATTGGCATACATAAGATTATCTTATATGCTATATGATCCATTAAAGCTAACTGACCCACAGGACTGCTCTAATCTCCAGGCGAGTCTCATCGGTATCAAACAATGGATGACCTATTGCAGTTGAAACGGCAAAAGTCCTACGGCCGGCGCTCCCCCAAACGCATCATGAGCAGCTACGGTGAGCAGCTGCGCTAATCAGCCGGTCTTTTAAAATGGCAGGTTCGCTCCATTTAAGCTGTGGACAACGCGGTGAAGGTAGGTGTCGTTTTTTGGCATGTTGAATTCTGTTTGCAGTGGTTAACTTGTTTATATTGTTGTCTTTCAGTAAGCCACTGCTGTTTTTGTTATGTTTTTTTTTGCCGCCCTGGGGTTGTGCTGTCTCAATACGGCTTAGTGTTACACTTTACTGGGGGGCCAACAGCGGATTGGGAGTTAGCGTTTGATTTAAAGTTTTTGTGTTGTTGGGGTTTGATTTTGTTGGTGTTGGTTTACTGTGTTTTTGTTAGCCCCCCAAAATTACGGCCACGTCTTATTTAGTGTTTTAATGTGTGTTCACCTTAATCGCTAAATCGCCGTCTTTTAAATTTCTTGTTTACACTAAAGGTAAAGCCTAAACGCACATTAAAACACTAAATTTCTTGTTTGTAAAATAAGTGTCTTGTACTTGCCAACTAGTCTCCCCTGGTCGTTTGTATTCATTTGCTAGCTAATAGGACCCCCTCCGTGGGCTTTTAGCTCTTTATTACATGGCTGGTAGTAAATGCCCGACTTGCATTGCCTCTTTAAAGCCACGTGGGGGCGCTGTTTTGCCAGTAGAAGTTTCAAATTGAGGCGAGAACAAAATGCGCCTCAATGTACTGTGAATTAGTTCATATATGTGATTTAGTAATAAATCTATAGTATTTCCAGCTCTGTCGTGCCCAGAAGAAGAATAAACAAGAATGTGACCATGGAAAACTGATTGCACATGAATTAATAATTAAAGTACACATAGGATATCCATCTTACTTACAATTGTGTCGCCATATTTGCCAAGTGAAGGCAGTACCAGTGGCACAGGCACAGTTTGGATCTCATAAATTCCACTTTTAGTTCAGGATTTCTACTTTTTTTTTGTTCCTTATAATTACTTGCTTTGTAATAACCTTTATTTTTTTTTTTACCAGGGGCACAAAATGGAGATCTGTGAAGCAAGACGCAAACTGCATGTTGCATATGATAAATTAGTATGTTGGCAGGTCTGCAATAGTAACATTGATATTGTGTATTATATTAACTATTGCAAATATTTTAAGAAAACAGGCAAAATTTGTTAAAAACTTTTAATAAAAACTTTGGTATATTCACTCAAATGGAAATGAGCAGAGCCCTGATCACATGACACGGACCAGGGGTTTCACAAGACTTGATGGATCACATTAGATTTGAAACGGCAAACAATGATTATCACTTTGAAAGAGTCATTTGCATTTGGGTGGATTACAATACCAACCATGATTTTTTTTGATTGAGGTATTAAACAGATTTTATTTGAAATTCCTATTTATATCTTCCACAACGTCAGTCTTACTGAAAATATGGGCCGTTCCATTAGGAGGATGGAGCGTGTGATGGGAAGAAATGAAAATTCAGCGCATAGCCATCAGTGCTGACACATCCTGACCTCCACGACATCGAAATGTGTTGTGCTATTCTTCAGGTGAGGATGCACGGCAGCCATGATGCCCCTGGAATGTACAAAACAGTTTTTTTTTCCCCTCTTAATGAAAACCTTGACAGCTCCTCAAAGCTCGTCTTTGAGCTTCGCATCATCCTCTTCTGAGAGTCCTTCCTCGTCCTCATCTTCCTCAGCCTCTTCGTCCTCTTCATCCTCTTCCTCGTCACCGGCCTCGGTCTCCTGCTCTTTGTTCTTCTCCTCCTCTTCCTTTCGTTTCAAATCGTCTTGCTCCTGCTTCATTTTCCTCTCTGGTTCCTACGTGGAGAAATTACATTAATTCATAATCCATAATTTCCATGTGGAAATACAAAGATGACGCCCCATACCTTGGTGACGCCCCACGTCTCATTTCCAATGTCCTCCGCTTCCTTCACATCATCAGTGATCACAAAGTTATCGAAGATGGTGCCGGATTTCACCTGAGATTGAACACAAAATTAGAAACACTGCCTTGCTAATTTTGACATTTGAAGACAGTAGTCAGTTTATCAAAGTTAATTGGTACCAGACTCGACTGTGATAGGGCAATTTCAAAGATTTAATCGTCTTTATTCATAAAATCAGCAATGTTCATAGTTTGAGCATATAAAACTTATTTCCAACATTCTAGTTATAATTTAACATGATTTATGACATAAGATAGCTATGTAATAAAAGTGTGTTTTCTTTATACCTGCCAAAGGTCAAGACCAATAACGCCAATGTTGCCAAACTTGTAGATGGTGGCGTCAGGACTGTATTCTGGATTGTCGATCTCAGGGTGCACCCAGGTTCCTTTGTAGCTGGGATTGTCAATCTGCTTGGGTTTCCAGTCTCCCTGAAAGGTGAAAGAGTATTTAGTTAATATTCTGAGGCCCGGTTTAATGGTCCATCTGGTCCAAGCAGACCTTGTACTCCGGGTTGGGGATCATGGGGGGCTCCCACTCTCCGTCCATATCTTCGTCCCAGTCCTCTGGTTTTTTGGCATCGGGGTCAGGGATGTTCTCGGGTTTGTCCCAATCCTTAAGAGGGTGGTGGGGACACATCCCGTAAGACGTCAACCCTCTCAATGTCCTACTCTTCAAAGTGTATTCACCTCAGGTTTGGCGTCCTCCGGGTCATCAATCTTGGCCCGGTCATCCCAGTCCTCGGGCTTCTTGGCTTCAGGGTCCTTGATTTTCTTCGGGGGCAGGAAGTCCCAGTCCTCTTCGAGGCTGCCGGATTCCACCTTTTCGTTGTCTAACTTCACCTCGTAGGTCTGATCGGGATTCAGGATCAGCGTGTACAGGTGGCTCAGCTCGTCATCCTAATAGAGAAATCATGTTTTGGGATGGGGAAACATTAAATGTATAAATCCAAATATGTCTTTGAAGCACCGCAAATGCTCCAATTAACACCTATTAAGTCGCCGTGTGTGCTACAGAAGCATGGGTATAATTTGGTCAAATGACATTGGCATTGACCAAAGATGTCCATCAACGTCTTCTTTGCTTTTCCCCCCACAGGAGGTGCGTATCCAAAGCCCAACAGTTCTATTTTCCTCCAATTGGCAGTAACAGCTTGGTTATGAAGACACTGAATGGCGCGCTGACGGGTAAATGGAGACGAATCCAGCAAAGACAAAAATACCGACTGCTTACACTGGCACAGCGTTGGTCTTTCTGCGACTCTGTCACCATCATAAAGGATAGAGGTGATGTTGGTCTATAAATAGTTGGCGCGTGCATGCACACATTATTTTGTTACTTTGTAAATCTGAAGAAAGTTATTTTGTCATCGAAATCTTTTTTTCCTGTGTTTTTGTTAGTAAATAAGCAACTATTCAAAGGGGTTTGAGGTGTCACTAAAAAAAAGTCACCGTTCTGCTTGAATTTGCTTCACTGCGGAAAATCTCATCTGTTTGGTCAAAATCAGGTGTTTTAACTGACACATCCTATGTTCTGATGATTTAGTAAACACCAACAAGGCTAGAAACAAACTTTTTGTGATGAAAGAAGAGCATAACGGTTCAGTTTATGTAATCCTAAAACTCTATTCTGTGGTTTTTGAAAGTGAAAATGCCCCAAAACTGAGCATGGTGCTTTTTGATGTTTGATTTACCTTGCACTTAATTTCCTTCTTGATGAGATGATTCTTGCCCTTGTAGTTGAAAATGACGTGGACCTTTTTGGTGCTGTAGCCACAAATGTCAGGGCCTGTGTGTGTTTGGCAAGCGGTCACAATCACAAAGCACAGATCAAGTACATTCATTGCATACTATGAGAATAGGGGGGGAGGAATCGGTGTCTCACCGAACATTATGTAGTACGAGGAATCTCCGTGCATCGCCGTCTGATCCAGGTCGGCCGGGAAGACCTTAACGTAGCCGCCACCGCAGTCGATTTTCTGCTCATGCTTGACGGTAAACTGGACAACCAGGCTCTTGCCCTCGTTGCTGAACGGCTCAAAGCGGCTGGAGGTGGCGTAGAATCGGGCATCCTGGCTCGTCTGGAGACCTATGCCAACCCCCCAAAGAAAATAACTAATTTGCATAGATAATCATACTTTCTATGTACTGCATTTACATGAATGGGTAAATTATATGCTTAACTGCAGAGAAACCTAATGTTTATGAAGGTTTATTGTGCACTTTTTCATATTATTTGACACCAATCCCTATTTAGGTCGCTGCTTTTTTCCTTTTTATATTATACAATAGCATTTCTACCTTTTTAGTACATCGTATAAAGTCATTAGTGTCCTGTTCCGATGTCCTTTGCATGAAGTCAGTGGCCAGAGGTTAACACCCTGAGTGGCATAGACCCACTTTTGATTACCATATTGATTTTTGTCCCCAGTTGTTGCTGGGACATGGAGAAGGGGAAGAATTAAAAAAAAAAGCTCTCTGCTTCTCCCCACTTATATAGAACAGTTATTCTATTCCAAATAGTCTCGTATGTGATTGTACATGGTTTTATTTCACGGTGCACTCGGCAGTAGTCTTGCTTTCACATTCTCATCAAAAACGTTATTATGTTATTAATTCATCCGGAAATTTTCAAAGCGGAACGTCACTTCAATAAGAGGGCAAATGAAAGAAAAATAATACTTACCTTTGTCTTTTTCAGAGTCCCCATAGAAGTTGCCAGACGTCAGTTTCCATTCTCCGTAGTCAGACTTGTGTTTGGAGTCCACCCAGCGACTTCTCCATTTGTCTTCAAGACACACATACATACACATTTATTTGAAAACGTCCATTTGTTTGGCGACACCTAATTAGCTGTTTTTGGTAGCAGACACTTAAATCTTATCACGCAGTAATGACTAGCATTACATTTATAGCAATGACAGGCAACGCCATGATATAGCAACTTTCGGTACTTCCACCTTACCGCCGTCCGTGAACTCCTCTCGAAAGTAGACCGTCGCTTGCACGGAGCATGCTACTAAAAGCACCGCAATGGCGTTCAAAATCTGCATTTTGCTGATTTTTTTTTGTTTGTTTTTTTAGATTCAGTGTCGGCTTCTGACTTGCCCTTCCCTGGGGGTCTGAATGGAGGGATTCAGTGTCGGAGAGAAGACTGGCTTTCGAGAGGAGCCGCTCAAGCTAACAGATGTCCGCACGCCATTGGTCGACAACACTGGACGTGTGGACCAATCACAATCGACCACGAACCATACGTTCCTTTCAGAGTCTGATCTAGGATCAGCACGAAGTTCCGTGGTACACGGAAATGGAGAGCTACAGGGCGTCACTTCCCAATGCCATTTCCAATGATTTATTATAACTCAGACAGATTTGTTATTTTTTTTACCATAACAAGACTACAAATATTGTGTAGTTGACGCTCCTAAAATGAAAATTGATGGCTTAAATGCCAATTACCATAGTTTAAAAAGCACGTCATCGCAAAGACGTGACTATGACGTAAGCAAAAAGAATTCCAAAGTACTCGTACTTCTAACGTAAAATACTTCAAACGGTAAAATTGAGTCGTACGTAATAATGAAGTACAGCACGTACCTTTTCGTGCTGAAGGGCGCAAGGGTGGAGCTACTTGAGGAAATTAATGTAAATCGTTTGTTCGAATTCGAAAGTAGCATACAGAATATTAGTTTAGACTTTTGTTAATGCAAAAATAATGCTAATGGACAACCGCATACCTACAACGTAGAAATCCACTTCTAAGCGATGGAATCACCTGAAGTGAGTAGTGTCAGACATAAGCAAGTTTTAACGAAATACTACTACAAAAATACTCTCTTTTGGCCTCCAGGATAATTATATGCAGGCAAGGAAGGCTCGCCAAGAGGAGCTCACCCCTGCACACCGTTATGTGATCAACATCCTGGCCATTAAGTTGGCTTTGGAGCCATCAGTGGTGGAGGAGTTCATTTTGGATTTGACTTCGGTGAGTGAATGAATGAGTTCAGCTCACATTTACTTACCCGCTAGCGGCGAGAGATGGGATTTTTGGCTCTTTGAGGGGAGCCGGATCTTGGTGAGCCCTTCCTTTTTAAAAGAGCCGTTCAAAAAAGTGGCTAATTTGGCTCATTTTTATATTTAAGTTTTAAGAAGCCAGCCTGGCCTTAACTCGTTTTTATCATGGAAATAATCACTGGGAGGAATGAATTTAGATATTCCACCAATATGAGCTTGATCTATTCTGAAATACTGATTATAACCTTTTTAAAGTCTGATCTGGATTCATTGTAAATATTCCACAGGGTGGTGCTATAACACTCTGCTTTGACAATGACGTCACTGTTTTGAATTACCCATTTTACAATTCACAGCGGTACGGTTCCCATCGTTCATTGTAATGAGCCGTTGAAAAGAACCGATTCGTTCGTGAACGTCACAACACTACTAAGGGATTCATTTATTTTGTTATGACATTAGTACCTTTTTAAAATGTATTTTTATTATTTCATGATTTATTATTTTAGATGTTGATTGTATGTATTAGTAGTCGCGAGTAGTGGTGTGTCTGTCATGAACGAATGAGTCAAAAGAACTAGTTCTTTTTTGTGAACGGAAAGAACGAGGTCACTGCCCCTAAAATACCCGTTCAGTCTGTTGCAAAAGTTGCAAATGCTTTTTTTTGGTTAGCTGGAGAGTCAGTTCACTGTTTCTTTTGCAGGGCGGGACTATCCGCGTGCTTGCCTGTCTTATTCTATTGTCGTGCCTCGCTTTGTGGGTGGGTGGGGTTAGCTGACTGAAAGACCAAGACTGAGAGATTGACCGACACCATCGGTGACCTCGTTCATTCCGTTCACAAAAAAGAACTAGTTCTTTTGACTCGTTCGTTTATGACCGACACACCACTTGTCATCACGTGTTGTTGTGCTGTTGAGTCGGAACGAACGTGAACACAAGTGAACGGACTGTCTCGGTTTTGCCCACCACTCGTCGTGAGTATGCTGGAGCCTATCCCAGCTGTCTTCGAGCGAGAGGGGCGGGGTACACCCTGGACTGGTTGCCAGCCAATCACAGGGCACATATAGACAAACAACCATTCATACTCTCATTCATACCTATGTACAAAATCTGCTCAAAATTCTCATTTTATGTCAGGCAATGACACGGTCATGCCCTCCTGATGGCATTTTTGGAAAGATCCTGAGCATTATGGAAGAAACAAGTCAATCGGTGTCCCAAAAATGATTGATGTCTTAAGATACCATTTTGTACATCCAGTATTTCCTGTCTTTTCCTGCATAGCTGGCTCCTTTCGATGACTTTTTTGCCAAGGGAGGAAGCTCATCTCTTTCCTTTTTGTACCAAGAAGCAAAACCTCCAGGAATAGGTAGCTATCATCCATCCATTCTATCATTTTCTATCAGCCCATTCACAAGACGGAAGGATGTGCTCACTGATGGAAACTTCATTTTCAGAGTGCGGTCGCTCCTTCCCAGGCGTGGGGAAAGCATTGCGGCTCTCCTACGCCAATTTAGCAGAGACACGCCTCACGGGCATTTATTGCTCCTTCACAAGGGTTCGAGTCAACGTCGCTGTGACATCAGATAATGTGCATCAGGTAAAACAGGGGTCTCAAACTCAATTTACCTGGGGGCCACTGGAGCTAGGGTCTGGGCAAGGCTGGGCCGCATCAGGTTTAAAAAAAACAAAACAAACGCATTTATTAAAAACAGAAAAGTATACAAACTTTTTCAGTGCTTTGGTTCCGATTTTCTACAATAAAAGCTCTGATAAAACATTCCACTGTTCTCAAATATCTTAATTTTTTCTGCACAAAATAAGATGAAAAATAAATAAACAAATCAAGAATAAAGAAAATCAATCAATCAGTAATAAATAAATATAATAATAATAAAACGGCAAATAATAAAAACTTAAGAAACCACATATAGTTGGTGGGTAGACAAATTATTTTTTTCAAATTAAAATGAACAAAGCATTATTAGAGCCCTGTAGACATGACAAAACACGACTATAGTCACATTTATACTCTTTTTATTTACAACATATTGCGCAACTGCAGGGTCTTGAGACACATGCTAACTCGCAAACTAGAGAGCTAGCGACCTAAACGGTAGCCTTCAAGTTATTTCCTTTAAATTTAAATAGCCAAAAACTTACCACTTCCACACGGATAGGGAGGATAACTATTAACAATTATTTAACCTTTAACATGAACATTAATCAAACGTAATAATTTTTTCTGGGTACATGATACCATACAGCATCCATATCAAACTTGCGCGGGCGGCACTAAAATTAAACTTTCATATCAAGGCGGGGGCCTCAAACTCGTGTCCTGCGGGCCACATTTGGCCCGTGGGCCGCGTGTTTGAGACCCCTGAGGTAAAACATACTCTGCGTACTTTCTGGGAAATAATTCCAAGCTGTCCATCCTGAAACACATTTTCTATGATGGTATCCTGCTAATAAACATACTGTTTACTGCATTTTAAAAAAATGACCATCAGTGCTCTTTAATCAATATAATGATTACTAGAATAGCATTCCATTGAGCACAGAACAATCCACATTATTTGAATTAGATTGTTTTTTATTAGCAGGTTGAAGGCCTGGTTGTGCCATCAAATAGATGTTTTCTTACCTATGTCCTGCATACAGTGGTGTGAAAAAGTGTTCGCCCCCTATTTTTTGCATGGTTGTCACTCATGAATTTTTCCAATCATTGAAGTGATTAACTATGACTCAGTGAAACGCAAGTGAACCAAAATGCAGTTTTTAAATGAAAGTTATTATTAAGAGGGAAAAAAAATCTTAACCTACATGTGTGAAAGTGATTCCCACCCTCCCTCATGTTAAAACATGACTTTTTGAGATTGAGATCCATCAAAAGGTTGTAAAGCTGTTTCTAAATCTTCAGGACTCAAGCCAACCACAGTGAGAGCCACTATGCACAAATGGAAAAGTGGTAGAGTGGTAGCACAGTGACATTTCACAGTAATATTTCTATGAAACATTGAATATGTAAAATGAAATATTAAATGAAGTAAACTCGACAAAAATATTCCTAATTCCAAAATGAAGGCCATAATCTAAAGTCAATAAGTAACTAGGCTTTAAAACTAGGCAAATGATCTAACACAGTGATTTCCAAAGTGTGGGCCGCGGCCACCTGGTGGGCCGTGGTGTGGTACTGCAGGTGGGCCATGAGAGGTCATTAAAAAAGGATTAATTTTTGCAAATATTATTTTTATTGTAAAATATTTATGCACGATTTAAAAAAATGATAGGCCCAAGTATTGACCTGTCACAATATTTTAGGAACCTTATACAGTTTATGAGTGGAACATGGCTCTCTGGTCATCATGTCAGGGGGTCATTAACAGAGGAGCACGTCGTATGCAGTGGCGGGAAAAATGGAGCGCAGTTGAGGAAAAAAAAAATAATAAATTGTGTGTACACCACAGATTAAAAGTTTGGGCTTCCTTTATCCACCTGCTTTCATTTCAATCCTGATTCTTTGTAATAAGTTATGTTGTATAAGTTATTATTATTATTATTAAGTGCTCTGAGAACGCAGCATTTTGTTTACGTACTGTTTATTCGATAAAAATGAGCTGCGGACATTTTAACATTTTTTAAGTGGGCCCTGAGTTGGTAAAGTTTGGGAATCCCTGATGTAACATTAAGAAATATCATTTTAAATCTCGGCATATCGCAAATAATTAGCAGTGCTCATCTAGAACAGGGTTTTCCGACCTTTTTGAAAATGCAAATAAGACTACTTCTACAACCAATTGTGCTAAAAATACGTCATGTATCAACCTAAGATCTACATCAACCAAGCAAAGTATAAAATAACAGCATATTGTATTGCTTGTGTGTGAAGATACTGACACTGAATGCTTTCCCAGGAGGTCTTCTTTTCCAGCTTCGATGGCCGGGATGGGTGCCCAAAAGCAATCAAAAACAGCTTCAACAATCTGCTGCCGAGTTTCCAAGCCATCCAAAAGTACGCCGCTCTCGACAAGTCCAAGCGCAGGTCCATAATGAAGCCTGGCTTCCAGCATATCTTCAAGAATAGTGTCAGCGGCATAGAATGTGAGGTTCTTACTTGTTCTTGTTGTCGTTTTTTATTCCATATGCTGCTCTCTGTGTCCTTTAAATTGCCCCTCAGGGATAAATAACGTGTTTTTGAACTTGAACAGCAGAGCGTGTTGCTTTATTTGTTGCTATGTTTCTGTTTTGGGGCGGCACGGTGGTCTAGTGGTTAGCGCGCAGACCTCACAGCGAGGAGACCAGGGTTCAATTCCACCCTCGGCCATCTCTGTGTGGAGTTTGCATGTTCTCCCCGTGCATGCGTGGGTTTTCTCCGGGTACTCCGGTTTCCTCCCACATTCCAAAAACATGCTAGGTTAATTGGCCACTCCAAATTGTCCATAGGTATGAATATGAGTGTGAATGGTTGTTTGTCTATATGTGCCCTGTGATTGGCTGGCGACCAGTCCTGGGTGTACCCCGCCTCTCGCCCGAAGAAAGCTGGGATAGGCTCCAGCACCCCCGCGACCCTTGTGAGGATAAGCGGTAGAAAATGAATGAATGTTTCTGTTTTGCTTGCACCCTAGGGATCCAGTTGATCACAAAGAGCATGAAACTCACTGAAGCTAAGGATGTTGACATTAAGAAATTGGCGTCCATTCAGGATATGAAATCGGCAACAGCCAACCTTGACATGGTTAAGGATCTGGAGAAGCTCGTGGTGCAGTGGCATAAAGAAATTGACCAGGTGGGGGGTCACAAAGATTTGCAAAGAGGAGACTTTGAAACTAAAGATTGCCCCTTTTGCTGCTCTGTCTGTGTTGATCAGGTGTTGCTGGAGACGATGGCGCTGAAGCACGGTCTCGTGACGGAAGGGCCACTGAGCGAGCTGGAGTACTGGAAGCAGACTTTTTTGAAGTTCAACACCATCCTCACTCACATCAATAGCTCAAAGTGCAGGGCGGTCATAGCCGTGCTGAAAATCAGCCGTTCTAAGACGCTGCGGGTACACTCGCTCACTCCTTCACTGTTGTGGCACGTCAGTTAGGTAGCCATGACACCATAGTTAATCTTCTCAAATTTAATATCCTTGTTTCTTCAAACTTCAAGAGCTACAGGGCACATACAGTGAAGAAAATAAGTATTTGAACACCCTGCTATTTTGCTATTTCTCCCACTTAGAAATCATGGAGGGGTCTGAAATTTTCATCGTAGGTGCATGTCCACTGTGAGAGAGATAAACTAAAAAGAAAAATCCAGAAATCACAATGCATGATTTTTTAACAATTTATTTGTGTGATACAGCTGCTAATAAGTATTTGAACACCTGTGTATCATCTAGAATTCTGACCCTGAAAGACCTGTTAGTCTGCCCATTAGAAGTCCACCTGCACTCCATGTATCATCCTGAATCAGATGCACCTGTTTGAGGTCGTTAGCTGCATAAAGACACCTGTCCACCCCATACAATCAGTAAGACTTTAACTTGTAACATGGCGAAGACCAAAGAGCTGTCCAAAGACACCAGAGACAAAATTGTACACCTCCACAAGGCTGGAAAGGGCTACGGAGCAATTACCAAGCAGCTTGGTGAAAAAAGGTCCACTGTTGGAGCTATCATTAGAAAATGGAAGAAGCTGAACATGACGGTCAATCTCAATCGGAGTGGAGCCCCATGCAAGATATCACCTCGTGGGGTCTCAATGATTCTAAGAAAGGTGAGGAATCAGCCCAGAACTACACGACAGAACTTGGTCAATGACCTGAAAAGAGCTGGGACCACCGTTTCCAAGGTTACTGTAGGTAATACACTAAGACGTCATGATGTGAAATCATGCATGGCACGAAAGGTTCCCCTGCTTAAACCAGCACATGTCAAGGCCCGTCTTAAGTTTGCATATGACCATTTGGATGATACAGAGGAGTCATGGGAGAAAGTTTTATGGTCAGATGAGACCAAAATAGAACTTTTTGGTCATAATTCCAATAAGCGTGTTTGGAGGAAGAAGAATGAAGAGTACAATCCGAAGAACACCATCCCTACTGTGAAGCATGGGGGTGGTAGCATCATGCTTTGGGGGTGTTTTTCTGCACATGGGACAGGACGAGTGCACTGCATTAAAGAGAGGATGACTGGGGCCGTGTATTGTGAGATTTTGGGGAACAACCTCCTTCCCTCTGTCAGAGCATTGAAGATGGGTCGTGGCTGGGTCTTCCAACACGACAACGACCCGAAGCACACAGCCAGGAAAACCAAGGAGTGGCTCCGTAAGAAGCATATCAAGGTTCTAGCATGGCCCAGCCAGTCTCCAGACCTGAACCCAATCGAAAATCTTTGGAGGGAGCTCAAACTCCGTGTTTCTCAGCGACAGCCCAGAAACCTGACTGATCTAGAGAAGATCTGTGTGGAGGAGTGGGCCAAGATCCCTCCTGCAGTGTGTGCAAACCTGGTGAAAAACTACAGGAAACGTTTGACCTCTGTAATAGCAAACAAAGGCTACTGTACCAAATATTAACATTCATTTTCTCAGGTGTTCAAATACTTATTTGCAGCTGTATCACACAAATAAATTGTTAAAAAATCATGCATTGTGATTTCTGGATTTTTCTTTTTAGTTTATCTCTCTCACAGTGGACATGCACCTACGATGAAAATTTCAGACCCCTCCATGATTTCTAAGTGGGAGAAATAGCAAAATAGCAGGGTGTTCAAATACTTATTTTCTTCACTGTATAGACAAACAACCATTCACACTCACATTCATACCTATGGACAATTTGGAGTGGCCAATTAACCTAGCATGTTTTTGGAATGTGGGAGGAAACCGGAGTACCCGGAGAAAACCCACGCATGCACGGGGAGAACATGCAAACTCCACACAGAGATGGCCGAGGGTGGAATCGAACTCTGGTCTCCTAGCTGTGTGGCCTGCGCGCTAACCACTGGGCCTGATTTTATTATTTTATTTTATGTAAATGTTTTTATTTCATTTTTTATGTATTTTTTTCATTCATTTTTTTCACCACATAGTTTATATTATGTTATTGTATTGTTTTTATAATTTTATTTTAATATGTTGTTTTTGTGTGTATTTAATATTTTGTTCATTTCCTATTATACTTTTATCTTAGTTTTATTTTTAAAAATGAAATTTCATTTATTTTTATCATATCTTTTTATTATTTAATGCTTAATATTATTTTATGTAACTTTATTTATTTATTTATTTATTTTACTACATAATTTCTGTGCCATTATTTAAGCTCAAAGTCAGCTGGGATAGGCTCCAGCACACCTCTGCGACTCTAATAATTAGTAAGCGGCACAGAAAATGATTAGATCATTTATCATATATATTTTCCATCATTTTTTTTTAGACGTGGCCCATGCTGGAGTCTAGGGTTACGGATAACTTCAACGAGGCAAAGGACAATGTCAAGTTCCTGGACGCACTGGAAAAAGCATGTCAGCCACTTTACACCAGTGACCCCGTATGAACTATTATTTATTTTCATTATTTGGTACACACAAACCGAGCTTGAGAACAATGGAGGGCTCCAATGATGGAAGCAGGTTGACGACACGAATATTGTTCCTGATTTCAGGCCACCATAGTGAAAAACGTGCAGAACATCATCAATGCCGTTCAGATGATCCACACCGTGTCACGATACTACCATACCAGTGAAAAGATCTCAGCCATCTTCATCAAAGTATGTGAATCCACACACAACATGAGCTATAGTATGACAATTGACAACACCATTTAGTTGCTTTCTCCATGAATTGGATTTCCCCTTAATGGTGCAGGTGACCAATCAGATGATTATTGCCTGCAAGCGGTACATTTCCAACAATGGCTCAGCAATATGGGAGCAGGACGGTAAAAATGTTGTGATGAAAATACAGGTAGTGCGACTTATCATTTATTGATAGCAGATATTCTAAATTATTTGTACATTGTTCATATTTGATGTCATCTATTTCTTCTCCACATTATTATTTATTATTTATTATTTATTATCTATTATTTATTATTTATTATTTATTATTTATTATTTATTATTTATTATTTATTATTTATTATTTATTAGTACATTGTTCATATTTGATGTCATCTATTTATTCTCCACATTTTTATTTATTATTTATTAGTACATTATTAGTACACTATTTATCAGTACATTATTAGTACATTGTTTATTAGTACATTATTTATAAGTATATTATTAGTACTTTATTTATTAGTACATTATTTATTAGTACATTGTTCATATTTGATGTCATCTATTTATTCTCCACATTATTATTTATTATTTATTATTATCAGTACATTATTTATTATTTCTTCGTGCATTATTATGTATTATTTATTAGTACATTATTTATTAGTACATTGTTCATATTTGATGTCATTTATTTGTCTATTTATTCTCCACATTTTCATGTATTTATTATTTATTATTTATTATTTATTATTTATTATTTATTATTTATTATTTATTATTTATTATTTATTATTTATTATTTATTATTTATTATTTATTATTTATTATTTATTATTTATTATTTATTATTTATTATTTATTAGTACATTGTTCATATTTGATGTCATCTATTTATTCTCCACATTTTTATTTATTATTAGTACATTATTAGTACACTATTTATTAGTACATTATTTATTAGTACATTATTTATTAGTACATTATTAGTACATTATTTATTAGTACATTATTTATTAGTACATTATTTATTAGTACATTATTTATTAGTACATTGTTCATATTTGATGTCATCTATTTATTTTCCACATTATTATTTATTATCAGTACATTATTTATTATTTCTTAGTGCATTATTATGTATTATTTATTAGTACATTGTTCATATTTGATGTCATCTATTTATTCTCCACATTTTATTATTTATTATTTATTATTTATTATTTATTATTTATTATTTATTATTTATTATTTATTATTTATTATTTATTATTTATTATTTATTATTTATTATTTATTATTTATTATTTATTATTTATTATTTATTATTTATTATTTATTATTTATTACACGGGAGCCAGGCAAGACATTTCGTTGGCAATTTCACTGCCGCGTTATTGTGCAATGACAATAAAGAAAGTCTATGTCTATGTCTATCACCTCATGACTGCTTTTCATTGATAGGAGTCCCTTTGTTTGTACCGGGAGTATCAGTCTTGCTTGGTGAAAACTCAACAAAAAGCAAAAGAGACGCCAGGTCAAAGGCCCTTCATCTTTTCCGAGATGCACGTATTGAGGAAGTTTGAGGTCTTCTGCAAGCGACTTGAAAGTGTAAGAAAATTGACCGTTTTTGAGCTCATCTTTACCCCAGGAAACTGTCGAAGAACAACGCTGATCACCCTCTTACAGATCATCAAAATAATCGCAGTGTTCAAGACATTCGAATGCCTGGCCAAGTCCAACATCGAGGGCATCGAGGTGCTGGCTGGTCAGTTCCGCAAAGCTTCCACCGACCTGAAGAACAAGCAGGCTGATGTGTTTGCCACCAGGGTGTCGGCTTTTGAGGCCGACTATGAAACATTTATGATGCACAAAAGCAACCTAGAGGTAGGCATTCTAGAACTTAAGGGGTCGCCACAGCAAATCAATCTCCTCCATCCAACCCCGTCTCTCTCACACCAACTACCCTCATGTCCTCCTTCACTACATCCATAAACCTCCTCTTTGGTCTTCCTCTACGCCTCCTACCTGGCAGCATCCTTCTCCCAATATATTCACTATCTCTCATTTGGACATGTCCCAACCATCTCAGTCTGGCTGATAACTCACTTTATCTCCAAGGCCATTGTAGTCAAGGCTGCAAAAAAAGCCAGGAAGCAGACATGCAGTTCGCCCAGGCTATGTACATTTATTTAACATGGAAGATAAACTTACGAAAAACACTAAAATAAAATTAAAAAAAAAATTAATTGGAAAAAGTGGCACGGCGGTTGGTTAGCGCGCAGACCTCACAGCTGGGAGACCCGGGTTCAATTCCGCTCTTCACCCTTGGCCATCTCTGTGTGGAGTTTGCATGTTCTCCCCGTGCATGCGTGGGTTTTCTCCAGGTACTCCGGTTTCCTCCCACATTCCAAAAACATGCTAGGTTAATTGGCCACTCCAAATTGTCCATAGGTATGAATGTGAGTGTGAATGGTTGTTTGTCTATATGTGCCCTGTGATTGGCTGGCCACCAGTCCAGGGTGCACCCCGCCTCTCGCCCGAAGACAGCTGGGATAGGCTCCAGCACCCCCGCGACCCTCGTGAGGAAAAGCGGCAGAAAATGAATGAATTCGAAAAATAAAATAACTTGACTTCCCAAAAACAGCAAGAAGAAAAAATGTATTCACTCACTTCACTGACACATAGTACTGCAGCAACACCGCCACACATCATTGCGTCCTCCCAAAGACGCCCCAGCTGCTTCATTTTATAGGGCTCTCAATCTGCCCGGAATGTCCCACTTTTGTCAATAGGTTGGTCTACAAAACACATCTAATCATGAAACTCTTAAAACTAGATTTCAACACCATCATCTTATGTGAATCCACTGCTACTACAACTCTCCATAAAACATCAACACATACACATATTTCCCTAACCGAACCCAGCAGATCCATTGATCCTTTGAACCAAGCTCTGTTAAGCTTTCCTACGCTTTGAGTAAAACTTTGATAAGCTTTGTGACGCTTTGATAAGCTTTAATACGCTCTCCCCGCTTTACGCAATTTGTGACAGATCGCCTCAAATTTTTAAACAGTTTAAAAAATTTTGGCGCTCTTGCCGAATGTCCCGAATTGCTCAAACCTTTCTTACGCTGTATTACGGTCTTTACGCTTTCATTAAGCTTTGTTACGCTTTGCCGCTGCTTTGCTCACCGATTTAATTTGCCATCGATTCGGCGTCGGTGTGAACGTAGCTTAAGATGATCTCTGTACCCCTGTTCCTATATACAGCACTATGATCAATGACATAACTCAAACAATGAAATCATGAATACAATAATACAAGGGACAAGTGATGAGTTCTTACTCATTCACTTTGTCACAGCCACTAACATGTCCCTCTGATGTACTCCTTCCTGATCCTATCCATCCTGGTCACTCCCAGTGAGAACCTCAGCATCCTCATCTCTGCTACCTCCAGTTCTGTTTCCTGTCTTTTCCTCAGTGGCACTGTCTCTAGACCAGGGGTCTCAAACACGCGGCCCACAGGCCAAATGTGGCCCGCAGGACACTAGTTTGAGGCCCCCGCCTTGATATGAAAGTTTAATGTTAGTGTGGCCCGCGCAAGTTTGATATGGATGCTGTATGGTATCATGTACCCAGAAAAAATTATTACGTTTGATTAATGTTCATGTTAAAGGTTAAATAACTGTTAATAGTTATCCTCCCTATCCGTGTGGAAGTGGTAAGTTTTTGGCTATTTAAGTTTAAAGGAAATAACTTAAAGGCTAACGTTTAGGTCGCGAGCTCTCTAGTTTGCAAGTTAGCATGTGTCTCAAGACCCTGCAGTTGCGCAAAAAGAGTATAAATGTGACTATAGCCGTGTTTTGTCATGTCTACAGGGCTCTAATAATGCTTTGTTCATTTTAATCTGAAAAAAATAATTTGTCTACCCACCAACTATATGTGGTTTCTTAAGTTTTTATTATTTGCCGTTTTATTATTATTATTATTATTATTATATTTATTTATTACTGATTGATTAATTTTCTTTATTCTTGATTTGTTTATTTATTTTTCATCTTATTTTGTGTAGAAAAATAAAAATTAAGATATTTGAGAACAGTGGAAAGTTTTATCAGAGCTTTTCTTGTAGAAAATTGTAACCAAAGCAAAATTTATTCATTTTTCTGTTTTTAATAAATGCATTTTTTTTGAAAACCTGATGCGGCCCAGTCTCACCCAGACCCTAGCTCCAGTGGCCCCCAAGTAAATTGAGTTTGAAACCCCTGCTCTAGACCAAACAACATGGCTGGTCTCACCACAGTTTGGTTTACCTTTCCTTTCATTTTAGCTGAAACTCTTCTATCATACATCACGCCTGACACTTTCCTCCACCCGTTCCATCCTGCCTGCACATGCTTCTTCACCTCCTTTTCACAATCTACGTTGTTCCCTTCGGTATCTCTTCTCCCTCTAACCTCATTCTTCCACTTGGGTCCCTCTCATTCACACACATATACTCCGTTTTGCTGGGGCTAATCTTCATTCCTCTCCTTTCCAGGGCAAACCTCCACTCTTCTAGCATCTCCTCCACCTTTTCCTTACTCACTACAAATCCCAATGTCATTTGCAAACATCATAGTCCATGGAGATTCTTGTCTAACCTCATCTGTCAGCCTGTCCATCACCATAGCAAACAGGAAGGGGCTCAGCGCTGATCCCTGATGCAGTCTGTCCCACCTACAGCACATCTTACCATTGACCACAGTTTTTTACACCCTTTCCATGAACATTTTCATGATTGTTTGTTTCAAAGGGATACTAATGAAACATGATTTGTTTATTTTTGTGTCTGGGAAAAATGTGGGATTAAATGGGTTAAAGATGTTCATCATCATCATGTTCATTTTCTACCGCTTATCCTCACGAGGGTCGCGGGGGTTGCTGGAGCCTATCCCAGCTGTCTTTGGGCGAGAGGCGGGGTACACCCTGGACTGGTGGCCAGCCAATCACAGGGCACATATAGACAAACAACCATTCACACTCACATTCATACCTATGGACAATTTGGAGTCGCTAATTGACCTAGCATGTTTTTGGAATGTGGGAGGAAACCGGAGTACCCGGAGAAAACCCACGCATGCACGGGGAGAACATGCAAACTCCACACAGAGATGGCAGAGGGTGAAATTGAACCCTGCTCTCCTAGCTGTGAGGTCTGTGCGCTAACCACTCGACCGCTGTGCCGCCCGGGTTAAAGATGTGACCAAATAAAAAAAACCAACATAAGACAATTCCAAAAACATTGTGTGTACAATCAATAAAGTTTTCATTATGACCACAGATTATTTACCAGATCTTCTCATACAGGAGCAGCTAAAGTCCTTCATGAACTCCAGCTTCTCAAGGTTCGACTCGTCCCAGCAGGCTCTGGTTGTCATACAGCGGTTAGTCCCACAAAATTGTTTAGTGATTTCCTGTTAAATTTAAATTCACGTTTTGTCATATTTATCTGCAGTTTTAAGAAATTAAACATCCCCTGTCTGATGGCAGAAATGCCCAAAGCTTTGGGTTCTATTCTGCAGCTCTACGTCTCGGAAGTGGAGGCCGTGTCAAAGGTGGTGCACACCGGGAGCCATTTTAAAAAGTCATACTTTATTTTATCATGGATGTCATAATGTGCCAATGCATCTTCTTGTCACAGCTCTTTGAGAAGCAAAACGAGGACCCACCATTGGGCCGCAACATGCCTCCCGTCTGTGGGAAACTTCGCTGGGCCAGGCACCTCTACAAGAAAATACACGAACCCATATCGTACATACGTGTAAGCTTTAAAGCGTTATTGACATTATTTCAACAAAATTAGGCAGGTGCATACATTTTGGTCACCTTTTGTTGTTTTATTGATTTGAATACTAATTATTGGAACAAAAAATTAGTTTGACCTGCATCCACAAGTGAAGCTAAATCATGAGAACGGACGGGTATTTAAGGTGGCCAATAGCAAGTTGCATTCAGAGCACCACGGTAGTCTCAAAACTGTCACATGACCTGAGATACTTTGCTCCTTTTACAGGAAAACTCAGACATCCTGACCACCCCAGAGGGACGCACCGTGGTGAAAATGTACAATCAAACAACGGCGGCGCTCCAACGCTTTGAGGCCGACAACCACAAAGCGTGGATGACGGAAGTGTCCAAGCTGGATTTTGGTCTGTTCTCTGGCAGTTGCCTCAAAACGATTATTATTATTAATAATGACAATAATGTTGTTTTCTCCGGGTACTCGGGTTTCCTCCCACATTCCAAAAACATGCTAGGTTAATTGGCCACTCCAAATTGTCCATAGGTATGAATGTGAGTGTGAATGGTTGTTTGTCTATATATGCCCTGTGATTGGCTGGCCACCAGTCCAGGATGTACCCCGCCTCTCGCCCGAAGACAGCTGGGATAGGCTCCAGCACCCCTGCGACCCTCGTGAGGAAAAAGCGGTAGAAAATGAATGAATGAATGAATAATGTTGTTGTGATTAATATAATATAATATATAATGATTTATTATTATATAATATATTAATACTATATTATTAATATATTAATATTATACAATTATTTCTAATTCGCTTGAAACCTTACTCGAGTCATGGGGCCACATTATCCACTTCAAAGTGTGTGCAAAAATGTTTGATTTTGATTTGTCTATTGAGCATATACTTTTACATAATAAAATTGCTGCCATCGTTCCCGTAGAACGTAGAAAGTATGTATGTATGTGTATATGTGTATATATGTATATATATATATATATATATGTATGTATATGTGTGTGTGTATATACACACATACAGTGAAGAAAATAAGTATTTGAACACCCTGCTATTTTGCTATTTCTCCCACTTAGAAATCATGGAGGGGTCTGAAATTTTCATCGTATGTGCATGTCCACTGTGAGAGAGATAAACTAAAAAGAAAAATCCAGAAATCACAATGCATGATTTTTTAACAATTTATTTGTGTGATACAGCTGCTAATAAGTATTTGAACACCTGAGAAAATGAATGTTAATATTTGGTACAGTAGCCTTTGTTTGCTATTACAGAGGTCAAACGTTTCCTGTAGTTTTTCACCAGGTTTGCACACACTGCAGGAGGGATCTTGGCCCACTCCTCCACACAGATCTTCTCTAGATCAGTCAGGTTTCTGGGCTGTCGCTGAGAAACACGGAGTTTGAGCTCCCTCCAAAGATTTTCGATTGGGTTCAGGTCTGGAGACTGGCTGGGCCATGCTAGAACCTTGATATGCTTCTTACGGAGCCACTCCTTGGTTTTCCTGGCTGTGTGCTTCGGGTCGTTGTCGTGTTGGAAGACCCAGCCACGACCCATCTTCAATGCTCTGACAGAGGGAAGGAGGTTGTTCCCCAAAATCTCACAATACACGGCCCCAGTCATCCTCTCTTTAATGCAGTGCACTCGTCCTGTCCCATGTGCAGAAAAACACCCCCAAAGCATGATGCTACCACCCCCATGCTTCACAGTAGGGATGGTGTTCTTCGGATTGTACTCTTCATTCTTCTTCCTCCAAACACGCTTATTGGAATTATGACCAAAAAGTTCTATTTTGGTCTCATCTGACCATAAAACTTTCTCCCATGACTCCTCTGTATCATCCAAATGGTCATATGCAAACTTAAGACGGGCCTTGACATGTGCTGGTTTAAGCAGGGGAACCTTTCGTGCCATGCATGATTTCACATCATGACGTCTTAGTGTATTACCTACAGTAACCTTGGAAACGGTGGTCCCAGCTCTTTTCAGGTCATTGACCAAGTCCTGTCGTGTAGTTCTGGGCTGATTCCTCACCTTTCTTAGAATCATTGAGACCCCACGAGGTGATATCTTGCATGGGGCTCCACTCCGATTGAGATTGACCGTCATGTTTAGCTTCTTCCATTTTCTAATGATAGCTCCAACAGTGGACCTTTTTTCACCAAGCTGCTTGGTAATTGCTCCGTAGCCCTTTCCAGCCTTGTGGAGGTGTACAATTTTGTCTCTGGTGTCTTTGGACAGCTCTTTGGTCTTCGCCATGTTACAAGTTAAAGTCTTACTGATTGTATGGGGTGGACAGGTGTCTTTATGCAGCTAACGACCTCAAACAGGTGCATCTGATTCAGGATGATACATGGAGTGCAGGTGGACTTCTAATGGGCAGACTAACAGGTCTTTCAGGGTCAGAATTCTAGATGATACACAGGTGTTCAAATACTTATTTGCAGCTGTATCACACAAATAAATTGTTAAAAAATCATGCATTGTGATTTCTGGATTTTTCTTTTTAGTTTATCTCTCTCACAGTGGACATGCACCTACGATGAAAATTTCAGACCCCTCCATGATTTCTAAGTGGGAGAAATAGCAAAATAGCAGGGTGTTCAAATACTTATTTTCTTCACTGTATATACCTGTATATACATGTGTATATATATATATATATAAAATTTGAATGGGAAATTTTAAATTCATAATATCAATTTGGCTGGCCTTCCATTTTTTTCTAATGAACATAAAAATGTCTTTTGCAAAATTTTGAGGAAATCATTGAGATTTAGGGGTGCCACCTCACACATAAACTTTTGTAAAATTTCAGAAAATGTGCAATTTCTAGTCTAATTGCCAAAAAGTTGAGGTGGAAATGTTGAGTACAATGAACTTCTATACAGCATCATTTTCTATAGGGTTATCAAAGGGGGCCAGACCAAAGACCAAGCTGCGACTGCTAGTCTGAAAGGAACTAGTTGTTGAGGGCAGCATCTTAGGAGAGCTGCTGGGTTGTGCTGCACAGTGCCTAAAATAATAAATGGACAAGTGTATATCACATTATGTAGGACTACAGTACTACTCTCAATAAATATGAGGCATCAGTAATACTGTCTACTCTATATTACTGTTGTTGATGTTATGCTTGCTCAGCTATTAGCTAACTGTCATTCGCAAACAGTCGAGGCAATGAGCACTAAATACCTATAAATATGACTACAAATCATTCAAATTACAAAGACAAAACCACAAATTTGCTAGTAATATGTAATCGGAGTATAGATACAAACAAAATCATAAAGATCACCTCAGAGTTCTTGAGCTGCAGTCTTTGCTGACCTCAAATCTCCATGGCGACCATTGAACTGTTCACCACTTTATTCCACAAAAACAGATGTATGGTGGCACCCCTAAATAATCATGTATTGGAAAAATATTTTGTATGTGTTGTTTCTACATATATTGGAACACTTTTAGTACCCAGCCATATCAAAATTCACATATATATATATATATATACACATATATAGCTCCATATATTGGCACATAGTCTGTGAAGTGAAAATGTGTGTATTCTCTGTTTGGACAGCCCTGAATACTACAGTCTTGATTCGCTGCACTGTGACAGCAAAATACATCGTCAACTTTGACTCTAAAATAAGCGAGGCCATCCGGGAGGCCAGCGGCTTGGTGAGGATGGGACTAGAAGTTCCAAAGCAGGCTTTGCACTTCCTGAAGTCGGAGCTGAGATTAAAGACATACCATCATTGCCTGCAGGTTAGTCTTAACTTTTGTGTCATTGCTTTCTCACGGTGCATTATAATAACAACAAGCCATATTTGTTTTTATTACAGACCATTTTGACTGACTACAAGTTCACGTGTGACAACATACCTGCCGACTTTACCAACATGATTACATCAAAAACCACGCAAGTAAGGTGGAAAATGTGTTGAATTTAACACTGATGCAGGCATGCAGTATATCAGGTGTTAATCCTAACATGATTTTTTTACCTATATCACAAAGCTGAGGTACAGTTTGTTCCTGAATATATGCTTACAAAATATCAAAATAAGCCCTTGGATCAGTTCTTTTTTTTTTAGTATGTAGCCCTCGGCGGACAAAGGTTGGATACTTCTGCCTTACCGTAAAAGTAATGTGCAAGTCAGACCTTCAGAGGGAGCCGTTGTTGAGCAGAAAATGTTTTTTTTTTTTTTTGGGAGGTGCTCATATGTGTCAATGTCTGTCTTTGACAAGGTGGAGTCTCTCCTGCGCTATGGCTCTGTCATGGTCACGTGGTCGTCCCTCCTCCTGGACAAGTACTTTCAAAATATTCACAATGCGCTTTCAGAGCTGAAATCAATCCTGACCAAGGTACATATGTTTAGTAGTCAAATTCAAGTATATGTGTCACATTCTCAGATATTTTTACAGGGATATTCTATTTAATGTATATTTTGAGTGGTAGGTGAAATGGTGAATTGTTCCATTGTTGAAGTATACTGATGATAAAATGTAATTTGCAGTGGGAGTCATATACTAGAAATGCAAATGCAAAATACACACGTTACGTCTCTGGATAATATTAATCAAGTACGGGAACTTTGGAACATCAATAATTTTTTTCAGAGCTAACATTTCAGTCTCCATGCCACTGACCGTAAACTAAGTAGGACAAGTCATGGCTCGCATTGAACATTCAAAAACTGTGGGATTTCTAATTAATACAGTTTTGTAATAAAATATTTACTGTAATATGATTAATATGATTAATTCCAAAAACATGCTAGGTAAATTGGCCACTCCAAATTGTCCATAGGTATGAATGTGAGTGTGAATGGTTGTTTGTCTATATGTGCCCTGTGATTGGCTGGCCACCAGTCCAGGGTGTACCCCGCCTCTCGCCCGAAGACAGTTGGGATAGGCTCCAGCACCCTCCGCGACCTTCATGAGGAAAAACCGGGAGAAAATGAATGAAAGAAGGATTAATATGATTAATTCCAAAAACATGCTAGGTTAATTGGCCACTCCAAATTGTCCATAGGTATGAATGTGAGTGTGAATGGTTGTTTGTCTATATGTGCCCTGTGATTGGCTGGCCACCAGTCCAGGGTGTACCCTGACTCTCGCTCAAAGACAGCTGGGATAGGCTCCAGCACCCTCTGCGACCCTCGTGAGGAAAAAGCATTAGAAAATGAATGAATGAATGAATGATTAATTTCAAAACATGCTAAGTTAATTGGCGACTCCACATTGTCCATAGGTATGAATGTGAGTGTGAATGGTTGTTTGTCTATATCTGCCCTGTGATTGGCTGGCCACCAGTCAGGGTGTACCCCGCCTCTCGCCTGAAGACAGCTGGGATAGGCTCCAGCATCCCCCGCGACCCTCGTGAGGATAAGCGGTAGAAAATGAATGATTAATTTGTACAGGTTGTAGCACAATTTCATTCTGGAATTTCACCAATGTCAAAAACAGCACAAAAACTGTATCAGCCATTCAACTTGTGAATGTAATATTGGACATTGGCCACTAGGTGTCAGTAATTGTTTGACACAAGCACCAGAACTGATCACTGGAACTACAGGCTTTTATTTATTTATATTTTTAGGTTTAAAGGGTTATTTTAAGAAAGAAAACGGCCACAATAATAATAGTGTAATAACACAGGTTACTGTTGCAGCCACCATAGCCTGCAACAAGCTAAAACTAAATTCTGAACCCCCGAAGTCACTTCCTGTCTACCACCGTTTCTGCTCTCCTACAATGTAAACTGTACTAAATATTTTAATTTCTCTGTCTATATACGTATACTCAACAAAAATATAAACGCAACACTTCACTAGTGCTCACTATCAAACATTTAGACAGATTTGTGAACAATGTTAGAAATAAATGGTGATATTGTTTAGATCTTAGAAAATGGGAGCAAAAAGTGTTTATGGGTGTAATTTAAAGAAACTACAATATATTCCGTTGTAAAGAAGGAATCCTACTTTGTGGAAATTTACTATCACCATCGGATCTGGAACCATCGGATCTGTAACCAATTAACCATGATAAACGAAGGATTACTGTATATCTTAACTTTTGGTGGGTCATGTGACATTGAGGCATAAACTTTTGCACACAGGTGCAAGATATCTGCAAATTTCACATTGATGATTACCTTGGAGAGATCTCCGAGACTGTTCTGCTTGAGCTTCCTGAGGATGACTCTACCACAGTTCGACACCTGATTGAAGTCAATCAGGTAGAGGATCAGCATCCATATATACTGTAGCTGTATAAAAGCTGTTTGACTATTCAGTTGAATTTTTAAACGACTTTTTTTTAGGAACTGTGCAGAGAGGGTCTAAAGAAACTGGAACTGAAGTGCACTCACGTCAAAGAAGCAGTCAATGATCTGGGAAAGGTGTTCAGCGACATTTATAAGTCCAAGCAAGCTCAGAAGGCTACGGACGGACTCAATTCCAGTAATGCCTACATAATTCTTTCCAGTACAGTGGATCCACACGTATTCCCAGTTCAACATTCACAACCGTACACACTTTGATTTCGGATCGGAGCATTGTGGGAAAACTTGCCATTTTGTGCTTATTATCTCCGTAATAAAGCCATTTTTGGTAGCAAAAAGTATGCAGATATTGAAATAGACGCTTGTACACTAATTTACACTACCGCTCAAAAGTTTGGGATCACTTGGAAATTTTTTTTGGCATGAAGTCCAGCATCCTGAAGTCGATACTGACACTGGTGTTTGACGGCTACTATTTAGGTAAAGACCTGTGAGGCGTCTTTGTCTTAAACTACACACTCTCAGATATTTGTCTTCTTGCACAGTTGTGCATCGTTTTTCTGTCCTTGTTAGACCCAGTTTGTGCTGCTCTCTGAAGGAAGTAGTTAACAGCATGGTAAGAGATTTTAGTTTTTTAGGGGGGTTTCTAATAATCTATTAGCCTTATAAAATGATGAACTTGGATTAGCAGGCATACCAGGAGATTGATGCAGAGGACTGACAGTTATACAGATAGTAGGCCTCTATGCAAAAATGTAGATCCTTCTTTGAAAATCATCTGATTCATTTTCATTGTTTGTGAAATGGATAAAAATTGTTTGTGAAATGCATGAAAATGTTTTTTTCTTTGGAAAACAAAGAAATTTGCAAGTGATCCCAAACTTTTGAGCGGCAGTGAAAACCCAAACATACAAAAACTGAAGCAATTTTTCCCTATAGGAAATGCTGTCAATCCAATTCATTTGTTCCAGACACCCAAAATATGACAAAGATGATATTTTCCTCTCATCTATCTAGCCATAATTTGACTATATACTGCTGATTTTTACTGGGCTGGACGTTAGGACGATGTTAAAACTTGAGATTTTCATGGAAACCAATTAAGGTTTGACTGTACGATTACTAATGTAGTTGGGAACCACTGTTTGGGAACCACTGCACATACAGTATGTATACCCCACAAGGCATACTACAAAAGTTAAATGTTTGTTTCCCATTTTAGCACAGAAGGAGACCCAAAAGGCCTCTGAAGGCGGGGAGGCGACGACATCGGAGAGTCAAGAGAAGTACAAAGCAACACGCTTTGAGAAGGTCTGCTTTCCTGATGATGATGATGATGATGATGATGATGTAGATGTAGATACGGTGTTAAAGCTTGAAATGAAACCATTTCAGGAATTTACCAAACAATATGACTTCTTCGGCACGCGGGTGTTGGATGCGCTGGTGGAAACGACCAAGTTATCCCTGAAGACCCTCGAAAGGCGAATCTGTGGTCCTGAGTAAGTCCGGCATGAAGAGTCTGGTGTGTGTGTGTGTGTGTGTGTGTGGAGGTTTCCTTGCACATGTTGCGTCTAACTTAACTCCACGTTTAAGTTAACTTCACTCTTCATTTCTGTCTGTCAAATGAAAATAAATACATTTTGTGCATTGTTGTCGTTAGCATAGAGTTTGATACTGTAGTTGAGCATTTACAGTCAGTCATGCCATCAGTGAAGGTAAAAGTCATCTTGAATGTTAATTTGTCTCTTTCACGTGTCATTTATATGCATTTAGAATTGTGTGGTTGCCCTTTATTCTTGTCTCTTATTCAGAAGTACAAGCGAAATAGTACAATCATCCATCCCTACATAAACAGCATAAGTAACCGATGCGACCAGAGGCCAGCCAGGCTACCTGCAGCCACTTAGGGCGCAAGCCGTGGTCCTCGTCATGCCCGCACCAGGGAATATAGGATACAACGTTGGGAGCCAAAGAGAAAAATAATTGTTTTATGCATGTAAAACTAGAATTGCAAAACTATACAATATGTTTTTGAGTGTCAACCCTTGATTACGTAGCTAACTTTTGGTTCTGGTTGGTATTTTGTTAGCAATTTATGCTAACAGGGATGTTCATTCATTCATTCATTCATTTTCTACCGCTTTTCCTCACGAGGGTCGCGGGGGTGCTGGAGCCTATCCCAGCTGTCTTCGGGCAGGAGGCGGGGTACACCCTGGACTGGTCGCCAGCCAATCACATGGCACATATAGACAAACAACCATTCACACTCACATTCATACCTATGGACAATTTGGAGTGGCCAATTAACCTAGCATGTTTTTGGAATGGGGGAGGAAACCGGAGTACCCGGAGAAAACCCACACATGCACGGAGAGAACATGCAAACTCCACACAGAGATGGCCGAGGGTGGAATTGAACCCTGGTCTCCTAGCTGTGCTGCCCTAACAGGGATGTTTGTGATAAAAATACATTATGAACACAGTTGGGCTCACAAAGTGCATTAATTACATGACAAGACACGCCATATAGCACACTAACTGGGAAACTATATAATAATATACCTAGCACACTAACTCAAAACAAGGCAAAAGTTTTGGATTCAAAAAGACTCTAACTGGGTTGGATACAGTTCTAGCAAGATGGGTTTCTTCCGGGTACTCCGGTTTTCTCCCACATTCCAAAAACATGCTAGGTTAATTGGCCACTCCAAATTGTCCATAGGTATGAATGTGAGTGTGAATGGTTGTTTGTCTATATGTGCCCTGTGATTGGCTGGCCACCAGTCCCCAAAGACAGCTGGGATAGGCTCCAGCAACCCTCGTGAAGATAAGCGGTAGAAAATGAATGAATGAATGAATGTACCTGATTGTCAGTCACAGGAGCATCCAAAAAGTGTGACATATAGTCCAGGAAATACGGTATATAACATTATAGGTGGTTATATATGTTAATATGTTGTGAATTGTAGCTCTTTCCAGAAATCGAGGTCTGACAATGCGTTGATGCCTTTGATCAAATCGGAAGTCCACCTGGCAACACCCAATGTGGTGAGTAAAGGCACAAATCAAGAATCATATTGGTGAGATTATTTTTTTACATGTCATAAATATGGTTGGGCAAGTGGTTACCATGTCGGCCACGCAGTCAGGAGACCTGTGTTTGAATGCTTGGGCATCTCTGTGTGGAGTTTGCATGGGTTTTTGTCCGGGTACTCCGGTTTCCTCCCCCTACTGAGGATAAGCGGCATAGAAAATGTATGGGTGAGTGTCATAAATACAAGAATTGTTGTCCATTTTTCCTGCAGGTGATGGTCCCCAGCGTCGACGAGATCCACCGTGCCATACATGAAATCATCGACTCCGTCTTCGATGTGATCAAGGGCATCCAATGCTGGGAGGTGGAGTACAGGCAAGACAACACAACTACCGAAGGTCTGTCACGGTCCCACGATACACGCCGCTTTTCCCCTCAGCCTGACCTTCCGTCCACTCACAGGTCGAGAGAAGATGAATTTCTACAGCCGGGTCGTCAGGCACGATGACGTCAAGGTCGTTATTTTCACATTGAAGTCCGCCTTGAAGTCGCAGAAGGAACAAGCCGCCAATGTGCTGGACCGCTTCATGAAGTTTAAGGAGCTGTGGTCAGAGGACAAGGAGAAGCAAATAAAGGTTGGGCTTTATGATAGGCTCATGAAGGAGATATGTTTTTTTTTATTATCAGTTTTTAGTTTGAATGACACTTTTGTGTTCTTTTAAAGGTCTTCATGGACAGCAAGCCAACCTTGATTCAGATCAAAAATAAACTGCAGCACTATGACATGTTTGAAAACCAAGTTCAGGAAATTAAGGATGTCATTAATGTCGGGTTGATTGAATTCTCAACAGGTAAGCTCCTCATAGTAGTTTTTACGTTTTTATAGGAGTAATAATGAGGCTGCCAAAAATAACACGGCAGTAGCTAATGTATTTAATTAATTAGTGTAATTAACACATATGCACCAGAGCAAGCATGCCTCTCTGTTATGACAGCAGACGGAGTCTGACGCTCTTTTATAACTTGGTGTTACACTGCAGCCACTACGCAATGTGTCTCAGAAACACGGTCGGTTCTGCACTTGAGCGAGACCTACGTCACTTCCTCCTTAGCGCATTTTTACTGCAGCATTTCTGTGACGTGAGAGTCATCATTGTTTTTTAATAGGGCTGTCAAATTTTAATCAGATTAATCCAGATTTGTAATGAATGATTAATCACCATTAACAACGATGTCTTAAATATGCCCATTTTTACTGTATTTTATAAAAAGAAAGAAAAAAAGATGACAAATTTTATTAAAATTTGTAACAAATTAATCATGATTAATCACCATTTATAAGTATGTCATATATATGCCCATTTTTACTGTATTTAATGAATAGAAATATTACATTTTAAAATCAAGATTAATCAGATTTTCAACAAATTAATCATGATTAATCACCATTAACAACTGTCTTAGATATGCCAATTTTTACTGTATTTGATAAATAGAAAGATTACACATTTTAAGATTTGTAACAAATTAATCATGATTAATCACCATTTTAAAGTGTCATATATATGCCCATTTTTACTGTATTTAATGAATAGAAATATTTTTACAAATCTAGATTAATCAGAGGTTCAACAAATTGATCATGATTAATCACCATTTATAAATGACATATATATGCCCATTTTTACTGTATTTAATGAATAGAAATATTAATTTTTAAAAATCAAGATTAATCATATGTTCAACAAATTAATCATGATTAATCACCATTCACAACTATGTCTTAAATAGGCCCATTTTTACTGTATTTGATGAATTGAAGATAAATGATATGTATTAGTAAAAAAAAGCGGTTGTCTGTGTAGCATTATAGAGTGTGCATACACACAGCGGGGTTGTAATGTACTAACCACATTACATGTTACCCATGCTGTAGAAAACCTCAAAAGAAAAACTAAAATGCTAAAGCTACTTACCAGTGAGAGATGTCTTGAAATAAACACATTTTTTGAGGGACCGTCCAGAAGTAACCAGATCCAGAAGTAGTCCAGTCTACTTCTGGATCTGATTCGGGATCCAACATATATGGCTGTATTTTAAAGGCGGACATTTTAAAAGGGAACAGTTAATCCCAACATTTTACAGACAAATGAGAAAGTCTGAACGGCCTCCAGAGACATATACTGTTACCAGTGTCAATTTTTACAATGAAGTCGTCCACATTCTGGTGGGGCTTTTGCAATGGAACTGTGGACCACATGTTTTTTTTATTTTCTTGTGTGCAGAGGAATTAAAGTTGTCCCTCATGGTGGAGGCTAAGGCCTGGAAGCAGCACCTGTGCAAATGCCTGAGGAAGGAGTGCAGGAGGAACATCATCACAACCAGCTTGCACACGCACAAGAGTTTTACGCAACTGTCTCATCCTGTAGTCAACTTGGACGACGTGCGCTGCTCGATGAAGACGCTGAGCGATCTCCGGGATTCTGAGATCAACACCAACATCACACTGATTTACACTCAAGTATGAACGGGTTCATGTTTGGCTTTGCTTGTTTTGCACGGGGTTGTGATGCTATGTCCTGTTTGACTCTTGCAGGACGCCTATGACATTCTCATCCTTTATGAAGCTGAAATGACTGAGAAGGAGCCAGGGGAGGTGTACGGCTTGGGCCGTTTCTTCACAAGGCTTTTGACCAAGGCTGTTAGTACGGTTTATATAAAGTGGTGCAAAGAAGTGCTTGCCCCCTTCCGGATTTCTTATTTCTTTGACTTTTTGTCACACTTAAATAATCAGAAAACACATTTAAATATGAGTCAATGAAAACAAAACTGAACACAAAATTAGATGAATTAGATGAAACTTTTTATTAAGGTGAGAAAAAAACGAGTTGCTGTATGTTTTAACTCCCACCTGAATTGGATTTCTGTAGCCACACCCATGCCTGATGGCGACCACGCCTGTTCTCAATCAAGAAAGCTGGACATCACGCCAGAATCTGAACAAATTCAGGAAAAAATTAGAAAGAAAGTAATTATAAATTATTATTTATTTATTTATAATTTATTAATAATAAATTATTGATTATAAATCAATTTCTAAAGACTCCAGCAAACCACAGTGAGAGTCATTATCCACAAATGACAAAAACATGGAACAGTGGTGAAGCTTCCCAGGATTAAATTAGTTTGATGATTCATTGAATAATATTTAGATTTGTTAGAGGATTTATTTTTAATTTATTAATAATAAATTATTGCTTATAAATCAATTTGTAAAGACTCCAGCAAACCACAGTGAGAGCCATTATCCACAAATGACAAAAACATGGAACAGTGGTGAAGCTTCCCAGCATTAACTTAGTTTGATGATTCATTGAATAATATTTAGATTTGTTAGAGGATTTATTTTTAATTTATTAATAATAAATTATTGATTATAAATTAATTTCTAAGGACTCCAGCAAACCACAGTGAGAGCCATTATCCACAAATGACAAAAACATGGAACAGTGGTGAAGCTTCCCAGGATTAAATTAGTTTGCTGATTCATTGAATAATATTTACATTTGTTAGATGATATGAAATATTTAAATGTGAAAAGGTGCAAAAAAAAATCTAAACATTGACTTAACAAAGATAACAAAGATCATCAGAGAGATCTTGAACTGAATGTGTTTGTTTGGTTCCCAGATGTCGGTTCAGGATCAGCTGTTCCGTATGCAGCCCACACTCAAACAGAGCCTCCAGGAGCGTGTGGGCGTTTTTGAAAAAGACGTTGGCACTTTTATGGATGACTATGACACGGTAAGCTGGACATCTATTCCTCACTGTGCACCTTTTTGATATCAATTTACACACTTAATCACTTTAACGTGTTACAGGATGGCCCCATGGGTGAAGGAATAGAACCCAAAGAGGCCAGCCGCAGGCTCCAGAACTTCCAGGTACAGATACAGTATTCCTTCAGGGTTACTATGTAAGGAATTTAGAATTTGTAAAAAGTACAGAAACTTGAGTAGACTATTGGTACTGATCTGTTTTTGAAAAGGTAAACTTGTGAGTAGTAGTAGTAATAGTAGTTGTACTACTAGTAGTAGTCGTATCCTGGAAAACATTTGGGAATATTGACAGGTTGAATGGCCAGCCCTCTGCTGTTATCCTCCTCCAACCCTTTATGAGCTAAATTACCTGACTATATACCGTATTTTCAGGACTATTAAGTCGCACTTTTTTTCATAGGTTGGCTGTTTCTGCGACTTATACTCCAGAGCGACTTATAAATTAAAAAACTGTCACATAAACACTGGACACCTTTTCTGTTCATGTTTATTTTTTGTGTAGCTGAATAACCATTGTGTTAGCATAATTTACACCTATTCAGCCTAACAATTATTTTTTTAAATGGATTAATCCATTAAAAAAAATTTTTTTTTGGATGACTGGATAATCGACTAGGCACTAGAACAGGGGTGTACAAACTTTTTCTACTGAGAGCTGCATTTGGAACCCACTTTTACATTTTCTGAACATTAATGTAATTTTTTTGCATGTTTTATATTTAAAGAAAAACAACCTGTGTGGACTAGTCGTATGAACTTTTGCTCCACCTTGCGGCATTAAAAATACATTATTATTATAACTGTTGTTTTCTCATAACATTATGTATTTATTTTCCCATATTTTTTCTTTATTTTTGTAAAATATTTCTATTTGTGCCGTTTTTTTCAATTGTATTTTTAGAATGTACTGAGGGCCATTAAAAAAACAGCTGTGGGCCACAAATGGCCCCCGGGCTACACCTTGGACACACCTGCTCTAGATGGACCAAATTAATATGAAGCAAACGCAAACAAAAGCAACATGTTTTCACACAAAGCCTTCTTTCATAGATGACGAAAGAAATGATCGGAGGGTAGTTACGTTTTTACAAGCAAGACCCATTAAATACCTAAACATACCGTTTGAGACCCCTATGTTAAAGGATCTGTTGCTCGTATGTAAGCGACTGATAATTCAGCGGGGTATTGGTCTTATTATTGAGATTGAGATATTATATTTTGTGTTATATTGATTGGATTAATATTTTTACGAAATGGCGACAACCGAGGTTCCACTGTATTAAATAAAGTTGAGGAAAAATTAACTTAAAAAGAACAAATCTTTATTGCGATCCCAAAAGAGGGCACTGTAAATTGAATAACCCTGAATATTTTTGTGTTTTATTTAGTTGTTATTGTATTTACTGTTTGAGGTTCCTGTTTTCTTTAATGGGTTGCCATTCCCCTGCAGGCAAGGTTTGCTGAGTTGTGGAGAAACTTCACAATCTACAATTCCGGCGAGCAGCTACTGGGTCTGCCCGTGTCAAACTATGACTCTCTTCACAATAAAAAGTACACAGGCAGCCTCACACTTTTGGAAGTCCTTCAAATATAATATACTGTAATATAATATACTGTAGGATTTGTGGTAATGCTTCCTTGTGCTTTCTGCCGCTGCTAGGAAAGAGCTAGATCTCTTACAGAAGCTCTACGGCCTGTATGACACGGTGATGGCCACCATCACCGGCCACTCCAAGCTCCTGTGGACGGAAGTGGATATTGAGAAGATCAATAGTGAACTTATGGACTTTCAGAACAGGTTGGTGTTGTATATAGCTAGAAATATTTCAGCCGACATTTGAAATGGGCCCGCCTATTGCTTTCCTCCAGCCTGGCTGAATGGCAGCTCCTAATCAAGATAAGAGATAAGATAGATAAGATATGCCTTTATTCGTCCCTCAGTGGGGAAATTTGCATTGCACAGCAGCAATATAGAAAAATAAACAATATAAACAACCCAAGTATTAACAAAATCAACAGTTATATACAATACAGTATGTAGATTATATGAAACGAGATGAGATATATGACCAGTCTATACACTGAGATCTTGCTAATGAGTTAATATGAGGCATTATGGAAATACTTCACATAGAACTTAGTATATTGCATTAAGAGCCCTTAGTATTGAACATGGAGGTTGATCAGATATTGCACAGTGGCCTGTTTTCAACTTTGTCAATAACGTTGCCATGGATACACAAAATGTACCAAATGGTACACCCACGTTGAGACCTATCTGGTGACATTATGTGTTGTGGGGGGCGGGGCTTCTAATCCAGAGGCTCGTTTTCAATTTTGTCCATCAATTACGTTGCCATGGTTGAATGTTACACACTAAATATAGCACAATAACCACCATGGAGACCTTTCCAGTATTATAATATACATGTGGGGGTTCCGCACGGTTTGTCCCACATTTTTTGCATCGGAATAATGTAGAAAAATAAAGTATGACGGATAATCGGATAATTTATAGGGCCCCATTCTTTCCCATCCATCCATTTATAAATTGCTATAATTACAAAAATTCTATAAAATGCTATAATTTATATAAATATGCTTCTATTCCTCTCCAGAAAATATATATAAAAAACGCAGTTAGGCCCTATGATTTTCTTTGGCAACATGGGGCTCCACTCCCCCATAGAAAGGACAGGGAGAGACGGCAACATGAATAAAATGACGACAACCCAGTGTGTTATTATAAATTGATGCCCCTGTGAGGCTTAACAAGACATTTTGTTAAAAAATGGAAAATGGGGCGGCACCGTAGTCTAGTGGTTAGCGCACAGACCTCACAGCTAGGAGACCAGGGTTCAATTCTACCTTTTGTGTGGAGTTTGCATGTTCTCCCCGTGCATGCGTGGGTTTTCTTCGGGTTCCACATTCCAAAAACGGGTTCAAAACGGGATCAAAAGGGTTCAATTCCACTCTCGGCCATCTCCCCGTGCATGCGTGGGTTTTCTCCGGGTACTCCGGTTTCCTCCCACATTCCAAAAACATGCTAGGTTAATTGGCCACTCCAAATTGTCCATAGGTATGAATGTGAGTGTGAATGGTTGTTTGTCTATATGTGCCCTGTGATTGGCTGGCCACCAGTCCAGGGGGTACACCACTTCTCGTCTGAAGGCAGCTGGGATAGGCTCCAGCACCCCCCGCTACCCTCGTGAGGAAAAAGCGGTAGAAAATGAATGAATGAATGGAAAATGGAACAAAAGTAGTACTCAATATTCAGTGTGTTCAATCCAAGATGTCCACCGCAGCCATGTCTACTTCCAGGTGCCGACGCCTGCCGAAGGGCCTCAAGGAATGGCAAGCCTTCCTGGACTTGAAGAAAACCATCGACGACTTTAACGAGCTGTGCCCCCTCCTCGAGATGATGACAAATAAGTCCATGATTAGGAGACACTGGGATCAGATCTCCAACCTGACGGGGCACAAATTTGAGGTGGAGTCCAGCACCTGCACGCTGGACAACATCATAGAGGCGCCCCTGTTGAAGTACAAGGACGACATTGAGGTTTGATGCTGCGCCGCGGCTCTCTAGCGTCGGCCTTCTCAAGCCGGGCTCCTCCTTTTCAGGACATCTGCATATCGGCGGTGAAAGAGCGGGATATCGAAGCCAAGTTGACAGGCGTGAAGGCGGTGTGGTTTGACCAAAATCTGAGCCTGATGGACTTCAAGGACAGGGGGGAGCTCATGCTGAAAGGCGGAGAGACAACAGAGATCCTGACCACTCTGGAGGACAGTCTGATGGTGCTGGGATCACTGCTAAGCAACAGGTAGACCACTCATGCCAAATTTGCTTGTTCGTTGGCAGAACTATATTTTTACATGTTTCCTAGCTGTCAGCGATCCTGACACTACATGAGTCAATGGGGTCTCAGGGACAGTTTACAATTTGATTCAAACAGGAGTGCTGGAGAGACCGTTTAGCTGCCGATGAAGGTTTAGTTATTCGACTCTGAATCCCTTTCCGCTTTCCATCCTGATTTCTATCAAAGTTTGTACAACGGGTGTAAACTTTCCTTTTGTAGGTTTTGGATTAGTTTCAAATGGCTCCAGTCGGTTTTAGGTTGGACAGCTCCTTAGGCAGAAAAAAGTGGAATACAGTGGTATGAAAAGGTTTGGGCACCCCTGATCATTTTCAAGATGTCCCTTTCTAAATGACTGGTTGTTGGGCGGCACAGCGGTCGAGTGGTTAGCGCGCATACCTCACAGCTAGGAGACCAAGGGTTCAATTCCGCCCTCGGCCATCTCTGTGTGGAGTTTGCATGTTCTCCCCGTGCATGTGTGGGTTTTCTCCGGGTACTCCGGTTTCCTCCCACATTCCAAAAACATGCTAGTTTTTGTATCCTTCCCCTAGACCATGATGTTGAACAATCTTTGCTCTCAGGTCATGTGACATCATTGTTTTGGGGCTGCCGTGATGCTACTCTTCAGAGAATATTGCAATTGGCCAACTTAAATACCCTTTCTTATGATTGGCTTCACTTGTGGATGCAGGTCAAGGGTCAATCAGAATACCAAACAAATGTTGTGTTCCAATAATTAGTGTGACATTTATAAAGCCATCTCTGTGTGGAGTTTGCATGTTCTCCCCGAGGCATGCGTGGGTTTTCTCCGGGTACTCCGGTTTCCTCCCACATTCCAAAAACATGCTAGGTTAATTGGCCACTCCAAATTGTCCATAGGTATGAATGTGAGTGTGAATGGTTGTTTGTCTATATATGCCCTGTGATTGGCTGGCCACCAGTCCAGAATGTGCCCCGCCTCTCACCAGAAGACAGCTGGGATAGGCTCCAGCACCTCCGCGATGCTCGTGAGGATAAGCGGTAGAAAATTAATGAATGAATGAATTTATAGATCAGAAACATTGAAAAAGCATAACAGGTCCCTTTAACGTGACAGATACTGCACTTACTACAAAGCCGAGATCCAAGACTGGGTCTCCAAGCTGTCCACATCAACAGACGTCATCGAGCAGTGGGTCATTGTGCAAAACCTGTGGATTTACTTGGAGGCTGTGTTCGTTGGTGGCGACATCGCCAAAGACCTGCCTCAGGTAAAGTTTAACTCCTTGCTTTCATCTGTTAAAAAATGCTCATAAGCAATAACCATTTCATATTCACTATACAGGAAGCGGAGCGCTTCCAGAAAATCGACTCGACATGGATCGAAATCATGCAGCGAGCCCGGAAAGTCCCCAATGTGGTGGAGTGTTGTGTCGGGGATCCGATGTTGGGAGAAGTGTTGCCAGATCTTCAGAAACAACTGGATTTCTGTCAAAAGTCTCTGACAGGGTACAGACCGGACTATAAACACACACCGATATGTGCACAAACACACATGTACACACACATGCTTACAGGACACTTGCATGTGGACGAACAGGGGGTAGCGGATTGTGCTACAGTAAAACAATAACAAAAGTGTGGCTGTTTGGAATGAGCATTACTGCCACCTAAAGGATTGGAGTAGAACTGCAACTCACTTCTCATGCATGTTTTTGTTTTTTTCAACAGCTACCTCGAGAAAAAACGTCTTCTGTTCCCACGATTCTTTTTTGTGTCCGATCCCGCCCTTTTGGAAATCCTCGGACAAGCCAGCGATTCACACACCATCCAGGTAAGCACATTCATTTGTTATATTGGTATAAGGCTATTTTTTTTTATACTCCATACGGCATGACAGGGAAAACAAAATTTGTGGCTGTATCATAATATCTTACACAATTACAGAGGCACACACACACATTTGAAAAAAGGCAAATGAAAAACGTTTTTTTTTTTAACCCTCCTCTTGTGTTAGAGTCGGCACCAACCTGTTTTACATTTTAATGCATAAAAAGAATCACATAACATTTGTTTATTGCATCAAGGCTTTTTGACTTTGTCAGGAAACTCTATTTCAACAAAATAAAACAAAAAAAAAATATTTTTACTACATTTTAAAATGGTCTGGTTGAAATTATGACCACTGTATTGTTAGGGCCGGTTTCGACCCGGTTATAATAATATGACTATAAAGCAATATTTTGAGCCACAACTGAAATCCTAAGTGTACAATTAGCCAACACAATGACAACCAGCTCCTCTTCTCATCATGTAAGCTTCAGGGGATTCTCATTTTGACCGCTTTTCCAGTATACCAGCAGAAAAACAATGTCCAGACATGTGAGGTGAATTCACTCATTTGACTGATGGCTGATTTCACATTTACAATTTGGATCATGGAAAGAATGGCAAGAAGTACAGGGAACCAAGATCTGGACCTGTTTTCTCCCTTTTCTTGACATTAATATATATGGGTCAAAATTGACCTGAACACCATAGATGTTTCTTTAGTGATGAATACTAAAATGAGAAAATAAATAAAACTAATTGATTTAAGCGATATGTTCTATAGCCCTCAGTAATAACCAGGTAACAAAAGAACCTTCAATTTATGAATATGATTCTTTTGAGGTTAATTTTACCATTTTTGGAAATTGAAATGGAGGGGTATAGTGACAAAAAAAGGCCTACATGCCCACACCAAAAGTATGAAAACCAACATTTTCATGGATGAGGAAGCCTAAGAAGGTAACCAAGACATGAGAAGCAAATTTGATGGTAACTTATTGTTTTTAGTGTATTTTATAGCTGATTTAATACATGGGTCAAAACTGACCCGTTAACATAAGAGGTGATACCAGAACGCTAACACAAGAGGAAGGTTAAACGGTGATTATAATTAGTGGTAGGGTTGATCCATTCCGATAACAGCGCAGCTCACATATCAGAAATTGTAGATACCAGCTTTTCTGATCCATGAGACACGTCCGTATAGGTAGAAGAAGAACATCAGCAAAGGATTATTTAGGGATGTTCTGATCAGGATTTTATGCTGCCAATCCTGATGCCGGGGCGGCACGGCGGTCTAGTGGTTAGCGCGCAGATCTCACAGCTAGGAGACCAGGGTTCAATTCCACCCTCGGCCATCTCTGTGTGGAGTTTGCATGTTCTCCCCGTGCATGCGTGGGTTTTCTCCGGGTACTCCGGTTTCCTCCCACATTCCAAAAACATGCTAGGTTAATTGGCCACTCCAAATTGTCCATAGGTATGAATGTGAGTGTGAATGGTTGTTTGTCTATATGTGCCCTGTGATTGGCTGGCAACCAGTCCAGGGTGTACCCCGCCTCTTGC